>NC_081411.1:255700808-256300808 GCF_030272615.1 Cryptomeria japonica
GTACTTGATTCACTACCAATAGGAATAACATGTTGTGGCAGGGGTTGTGATTGAATATGAGTGTTTACACAAGTTGGATTTGAAGCTCTAACAAATTTAAGTGGAGATGCAAGGTAATGAGTAGTGCCTTTCTATGATGAATCTAACGAATCAAGTCCAATGACTGGTTTCTCCAGATATTTTGATTTTGAATTTGATGAGAGTGGTACCTATTGGAAATTTACACTCATCTAGTAACTTCCAATGCCTGATTTATGGTCGAGGGTTGTCATTGATGACAACTATTCTTGGAGATTTGATTCGGCGGTCGTGATTCATCCTATTTGGAAGCTGGAGTTAACCAGTAGGTAGTTAACCAATAAAATAGGGTATCTTGGTAATGTTGTGGTCCAGAATGATTTCCAATGACTGCAGTGTTTTTGGTGATTGTTTTTGTGATTTTTGTGAATGGGAAGATCCTTAGGAAGTGTGTGAATACACTCTTTTGGTCTGGTGCTATGTTTTATTCAATATTAAAGCTGACTTGGAGCTACACATTACACTTCTTGAAGTTGACTCAAAGGAGATTACTTTTATGTTAAGATCGGATATTTCAGATCGATTTGGTGATTTATTTTTAGTGTATTAGTAGTGTGGTGATTTTTTTTGGTCTGACTGAGCATAATTTCATGTGCGCATTTGGTTGTCAAAGAATCTGGTAGCTGACTGAGACAGAGATGGAGTATTTGTAGAGAAAAGATAGTTAGAGATTCAGTGCTTAACAGAAACTCATTTTTGCATTGTCAGATGCTACTTGAGAGTTCATTTCATTGTATTTTCTCATTGTAATCATATTGTAAGTCCGTGAGACTTCCCTAAAGGTTGTAGCCTTCCAAACAACTATATGTGAGTAGTGAGGTCTAGGTGGTGAGCCTAAATGAAAGTTCATTCCCCATCTATGTAATATTTATATACTCTTAGCCATAGTATATGAATATTGTGGGCTCTAGCCCCACCATGGTTTTTCCCTTCTCGGGTTTCCATGTAAAAATTCTAGTGTTGTGGATATGTGGTTTATTTGTTGCATGTTTATGTTCTTTTCTATTATGCATTGATAACTGGTGGATAAAGAGTAAGTTTGTACATTTTATTTATGATAGATCATTGATTCACCCCCCTCACAGTGATGTCCGAATATAACTATTGGTATCAGAGCCTAGTTCCTCTGAGGAAGCTTAACCGCTTGAGGAAGATATGGGAGATTGATTCAATTGATTCCGGTTTTTAGAGACAACTCAATGTGGCACTTGAGGATCTTAATACAGCTAGAAATAAGATTTGTACCTTGAATAAGAACCTGAATGTTGCTGATGAATTCATTTGTGAGCTAAAGGATCAAGCAAGTGTTTGTAGAGAAAAGAGGAAGGAATTAATGGACAAGTTGAAGGAGAAAGAAGATCAAATCATGGAACTTGAGGACAGAGCTGATGAAGTTAACAAGCTTGGGATAGAGAATGTTGCTTTTAAGAGTGAGACACAATCCATTATGATGAGGCTGACTAAAATTGTGACACTTGCAATTTCGACTGCATTTTGGTCTTCACAATGGCGACGCAACACGCAACCTGAATGGAGACCCCAAAACTTGCTCACGACACCAAAAACTGCATTTTTCAAGCACCATTGGCCTGAACCTCCTTGCACCCCGCTGTCCCGGAGGTGGGACCAGAGCGCCTAGCACCCTGGTCCCTCAGGACCAGGGCGCCCAGCACCCTGGTCCTCCAGGACCATGGCGCCCAGCGCCCTGGTCCCTAGGTCCTATTTTGGGCCCGGTCTCCTAAGTGATATCAGGTCTTTTTGATTGCAATTTGGAAATATACTTCCCTGGTCGGCCTAAGGTCGGGAAAATCAGTCTATCAGCCCTAATTGACAAGTATATAAACTACATTTTCCTCTCTCATTTGATATGATGGAAAAGGGCGTGGAAATTATACTCAAGCATTCAAGCATTCAAGCATTCCTTCAAGCAATTGATCATTTCAAGTCTCCATTCAAGGCTAAGTGTTGCATTCAAGACAAGGATTCAACCATTGAAGAGGAGATCACATACTACATGCTACATACAACATACTACATACTACAACATACAACATCTAAACCTTCGCACATAAGGATACCAACATCCTTAGAACAAGGTATTAGTACTTGTTTACATTACAGTCATTCACATTTACAGCTCTTGCTCATTTCTTGGTTAATTCCAAAACCGGGGTTTGACCTAAAGGCAAACCCCTAATCCCTAACCCCCCATTGTCTTCACTTTTCTATGTGTAGGTTGCAGGTACGCGGCTGAGATTGAAGATCTAGAATCCTTGTGCAGAGACGAACCGATCCCCCTTCGTTTGACGGATTTTTTGGAGGACCGTGGCGCCGGGCGCCATCGTCCCGACAACTTTTGCTCAAATTTGCAGGACAACGCCGTATCGACATTTTACTGCTAATTCCAGGTCCGCAGCTTCATCCTATAACCTAAACTCAGTTTATAAGTGAATCTTTGTCACTTTCTATGCATGCTTAGCTTAATTCTTCTATGCACATTCTTTACAAAAGAGGGTAGCCTTGCTTTCCTAACCCTTGAAATTCATTTAGCATCCAATCTTACATTGTGTGGGATTGAATCTTATGAGTTTCAACCCCTCTTTTGAATGTAAAGTCTTCCCCCTAAGTGAAAACCCATCGAATCCTAGCGAACCTCCCTCTCTCCTCGGAGTCGGAAGAGGGGAGAACAACTAGGGTTCGACCGCGATTTTCCGCTTGGTGAACCCGACGTAAACATCCTTTCTGATTTTTCATGCTTAGATCTGAAAAGTTGATTACATTTCCATGTTTGATCTTTTGCAAAATTTTAGAGGTGATTGCATAAAAACCCTAAATTTTCTTTTTGAACATTGAACTTGCGAAATGTTTAATTGTTAATGCTTGCTTCAGATCTGCTTTTCTATTACAAATTATCAATTCATGTCTGTACTTTAATTTTGAAAATTAAGTGGTTAAAAGTCAAAACCCTAATTTTTGAAACCCTCTTGATTCAACCTTTGTCCGACAATTTCACTGATCAAAACATCTCCAAATCAGCTGTAACTTTGGATTCTGCAATAAAATCACATTATCCTTCATCCCTGAAAATTTGGAAAAAAGTTGCGAGGACCATGTTGCACTCCGAGTGCCATCGTCCCCGACATTTTTTCCAAAATTTTGGGAGCGACATCTTACTGTGTTTTTCTGCTAAAATCCAGAATTTTGGCTGATTTTATCAATTATAACACCTTCAAAATTACAGTCAAAGTTGGTCTTGCGATTGCTTGGTCTAAGGCTCCTACTCATTCAAAAATTGTCGAAATTAAAATTTTGTGTCAAAATTGCGTTTTTATTATCATAAATATGAAAAGTGTGTCTACATTCATTCGAAATTTCAGTGCTTTATTCAAATTCTTGCAATTTATGACTTTTGAAATTAAGTGCTTAATTACAACAACTTTGATTTCCGCTTTCAAAATTGAATTTTGCGTGAAATTGAGTCAATTTTTAATTTTCAAAATTTGCATTGCTTTTGACATTCCCTCTAAAATCATAAAATTCAAAATTTCAGTTTCCCTCTCTTTTTCAAAAATTCAAATTTTGCATTTTTCGACAATCTTGATAGGGTTCAATTTTAAGATTGCAACTTTAATTTGGCCTATCTACAGATCGTAAAATCCCTCAATTTTTTCAGATTAGCTCTAAAATCATCATACCTTTCATCCCTGCAAATTTCAAAAAAAGTTGCAAGGACCGTGTTGCACTCCGAGCGCCACGGTCCCAGACATTTTTTCCGAAATTTCGGGAGACTATTGTGATTGTATTTAACAGCTTAAATCTGGAAGATTGGCTGGTTTTACTGAAAATTGCTACCTCTAAGATCAAAATCCTCTCTCTCTTTCTAGTGCATGAGTTTTACAACAGTAAGCCCTACTTACACTATTCCCGTTAGATGAAGCCGTAGAATTAAGTCCTTCCGAGGTTTAACTACCGAGGAAATGGAACCTAATTTGAGTAGCCTTTTTAACGAGGATATGGGTAATTCCTCTAATCCTCCTAATGATGAAGAAGCTCTCCATGAAGTTTCCGTTGAACAACTTTCCAAATTGGATAACCAATTTGACGATTTTCACCAATGGATGTCTCATGAGTATCCCGATAGTCAAGCTCTTCCTTTAATTGAGGGTCTAAAACGCATGCTTCAAAGTGATAAGAATGGAATTGATGTTTTACGTGGTATCGCAAATATTGTGGATTCGAATATGATGCCTATGAAGAGTTGTGCTGAATCTTTAGGTTATACACAACCTCCTACACAAGTCAATCATTCTATTCCTTTGACCACTCCTATTGCTAGTGTACCTACCTTTACATCAAACATCATGGCTACCTCTATACAAGACATTCCTCCTGTGATCACTAGTCATGGGGGCAATCCTCCCTCTTCTTCAATTAATCCTCTTCCTTCATTCAATCCAACTTCTTCGTACATTCCTTCAATGAATGTTCCTATTACATCTTCACAAATGAACATGACGCAAGGGGGCAATTCATTTACCCATTCCATTCCTCTTTGTAGTGTTCCTCCTATCCAATCATCCCCTATGGTTGACTATCATAGGGTCCCACCACCTTACTCTTTACCTTCTTTCAATAACATCACACCTCCATCTCAATCTAACACATCCAATATGAACTCTTCGACTGAAGCGACCATTAACAATCTTGCACAAACTGTCTCTTCTTTACAGCAACAAATTGCCTCTATGAATCAATCTAAGTTTAGTGTGCCCACATTTGATGTTGCGAGCCCACTTTCTCTTGATATTGTTCGAGCTATTCCTCCTAAACATGTTGAAATCCCGCATTTGGAGCTCTATAATGGTAAAGGAGATCCTCTAACACATGTTAAGACTTTTCAAACAATATGTACCGATTTTGCTTATGACCAAAGGTTGCTTGCAAAACTGTTCACTAGAACATTAAGAGATAAAGCCCTACAATGGTATTGCTCGTTGCCTTCTTATTCTATTACTTCTTTCGAACAACTTGCAAATGCTTTCATTCAACAATTTCAAAACAATATAAGTCCTAAAGTTACTTTGATTGATTTAATGCATTGTAAACAAGGTGTTAAAGAAAAAGTGACTGATTTTATTGGTAGATATAAGCATTTGTATGCTCAAATTTCTTTTCCAGTGCCTGATAATGATATTCAAAGAATCTTTATTTCTAATTTACAAAAAGATATTCGAGACAAACTTCTATTTTCTGAGTTTACTTCTTTCCAACAGTTGTGTGCCACTCTTCACAATTATCAACTGACTGTGAGTCAAATGGAACAATCACATCCTATGGCTCCGAGTGATAAGGGTGATAGAAGTCAACAACCATTTGGGAAGATTAAACTGAACAGAGATTCCATCAAATTCAATGAAAACATCATCAACAACAATGTGAATGCAGCATCAGGTGTGCCTCCTATTTCTAAATTTTTCAGGAAAGAAAGAAAGTATACTCCTTTGAATGAATCATTGCATGATATTATGAATAAGTTATTGGGAAAAAATGTGCTTACTCTTCCTCCTGTACGACAAATTGATCCTGCAAAGATTACTTCACCTTATTTTGATCACAAAGCTTTTTGTCATTTTCATCGTCAGCCTAGTCATGATACTGAAAAATGTTTTTCTTTAAAGGGTAAAATTCAGGATTTGATTGATAATAATACTATCTCTGTTTCTGGAGTGAATGATAAAGGCAACACATCTGTAGCTCCTCCTAACCAAAATCTTCAGATTTTCACTGATCCATTGCCTTCTCATACCTCTAATGCGATTGAGGCTAATAATTCCTCTCTTTCATCTGATGATCTTGTGTCTATGACTCTGAATGTGATTAACTTTGTCGAGCAGCAAGAAATCCCTAAAGAACCTTCCATCACATTTGATTCTAGTGAAACCATTAGAGCACCTGATGGTCCTTTATACATAGTTGCAAAAGTCAAAAATACACCTTGCCGTGGAGTGCTTATTGATCCTTCATGCATGATTAATGTTATTACTGAAGAATTTCTTTTTACTTTGCAATTGAATCAAGTGATCTATGACAAAACAGGTGTGATTGTGAAACTATTTGATGCATTTTCTTCTCCTGCAATTGGTTCTATTACATTGCCTATTGAGGTCCATAATAAATCTCTTGATGTGAACTTTGCTATTATTCCTTCTTCCGAACAATTTTGTGTGAAGCTTGGCTATCCTTGGCTATCTTCCATGAAGGCTATTGCTTCTCCTATACATAAGTGTTTGAAATTTCTCCATAATGGTGAAGTTGTTACTGTCAATCATAGTCTCTTTAAACCAGCTGAAAGAACCTCTAGTGTTCCTATTGATTACTTTTGGCCTAAACAATTCCAATCTCTTCCCCCGCGAAGTGATCATCTTTTCAAATCTTATCAAAAGTGGAAAACAGATATGATCCTATCTTTAAGTGAACCTAGAACACCTAAACTTGACATTCCTATCATTCTTGAGAAGGAAATTCTTCCTTTGAAAGATAAAACTAATGTCTTTCCTCAAGAAGATTCCCAACCCGTCCCCATGGATGTGACTATGTCTATGCCTGATAAATCTTCTAAGAGTAGATCTATACCTCCTCGTCATGATGGACTTGGTCTTCTCCCTAAACCAAAAATTCCTCCTTTATATGGAGCAGTTCCTCCTCCTGCCTTTTATAGAGAGAAGAGACATTCTTCTTCTCCTATTATCCAGCCTAAGAGACCACAACCTAAACACCCAAGTGCTAAGGATGAGAACATTCCTCCTCCTCAATCTTCTACACTTCCTACTAAGACTAGACGTAATCGTTGTGCACGTGAACGCCGATGAAAACGTCATCTTAGGGCTCAAGCAGCCGCTTCTCAAAATTTACAATCTCCAAAACCACCTTCAACAAGCATTATTCCATTTTCGCCTCAGCCGGATATTGAGCCTAAATCTCCTAAACATAAGATGCATGATGGTCTTGATCCTGTGCGAGTTAAAGATCCTATTTTTATAAATCTTGATGATGATATAGATGAAAATGTTATTCATGATGAAAATGTTACTCCTCTTGCTTCTGGTAGTGAATATGAACTTGTTGATGTTGACAACCATTTATCTAATGAATTTTCTAAAGAACTTATCCTAGCTCCTAGACAAGAACAACATGGCTTGGAACATGAACATAGCCCTTGTTTGGACCTTGTGATAGCTCCATCTGCTGTGTTGGATGTTCCTCCTCTAGCGTGTTCCCTGCCTTCCCGAAACATTGATCAGCAAGATCGGGGGGTAGATGACATGCTAGACTAGTTACATTAGCATGGCAGATTCTCTCCCCCTCCCTTTTGTTACTTCTTCTATATGTTATTCTCATTCTTCTATTTGTCGTCCTTAGTGTTGTCTACTTGAGGACAATGCAAAGCATTGAGATCTCTTTGGTCTCTCTCATGTTGACTCAAAAGACACATGTATTCCCTTCTTCTAGGTGACCTTCCTTGATTGGGGAATGAAGAACAATTATGCATACATACATATGATATATACATGACTTATCATATAGCATACTGACCCTGAGGAAAGTGAAGTCACCTCGTGCTTTGTGTTTTGTGTCTATTATCCTTGGGTTTATCTCACACTTGGGGGCTAAATCCTTGCAATAACGCGCTCCTTTCCTTTCTCATTTCTTCTGTGTATCACTACGTTAAAACAATCACCCCCGTTGAGGCGCGTGCGATCACTTTAACGTAGGGGGGCATACACCCTGACTATCCCTTCATGATACTTGAAAATTTCTTGGAGAACTTAGCTTTGCCTTGAAAATTTTTGGTATTTCTCTTACATGACTCATAGTGAGGGAACCTTACTACTGACAGTCATGGTTCTCCCTCGTGATCTTCCCTTTTACTTTGTCAATCGAAGTCGTAAGATCCTTAGTCCACTGGGGGCTTGGTGTGTCTTGCCTCCTTGACGTGGTGAAAGTCTTTCAATGTTGTTTCCTTGTACTTTACCGGAAGTATGAGCACACATACTCCCGCTAAAGTGGGGGCTAAATGTAGCGTCCTAAAATTGTGACACTTGCAATTTCGACTGCATTTTGGTCTTCACGATGGCGATGCAACACGCAACCTGAATGGAGACCCCAAAACTTGCTCACGACACCAAAAACTGCATTTTTCAAGCACCATTGGCCTGAACCTCCTTGCACCCCGTTGTCCCGGAGGTGGCACCAGAGCGCCCAGCGCCCTAGTCCCTCAGGACCAGAGCGCCCAGCGCCCTGGTCCCTCAGGACCAGGGCGCCCAGCGCCCTGGTCCTCCAGGACCATGGCGCCCAGTGCCCTGGTCCCTGGGTCCTATTTTGGGCCCGGTCTCCTAAGTGATATTGGGTCTTTTTGATTGCAATTTGGAAATATACTTCCCTGGTCGGCCTAAGGTCGGGAAAATCAATCTATCAGCCCTAATTGACAAGTATATAAACTACATTTTCCTCTCTCATTTGATATGATGGAAAAGGGCATGGAAATTATACTCAAGCATTCAAGCATTCAAGCATTCCTTCAAGCAATTGATCATTTCAAGTCTCCATTCAAGGCTAAGTGTTGCAATCAAGACAAGGATTCAACCATTGAAGAGGAGATCACATACTACATGCTACATACAACATACTACATACTACAACATACAACATCTAAACCTTCGCACATAAGGATACCAACATCCTTAGAACAAGGTATTAGTACTTGTTTACATTACAGTCATTCACATTTACAGCTCTTGCTCATTTCTTGGTTAATTCCAAAACCGGGGTTTGACCTAAAGGCAAACCCCTAATCCCTAACCCCCCATCGTCTTCGCTTTTCTATGTGTAGGTTGCAGGTACGCGGCTGAGATTGAAGATCTGGAATCCTTGTGCAGAGACGAACCGATCCCCCTTCGTTTGACGGATTTTTCGGAGGACCATGGCGCCGGGCGCCATCGTCCCGACAACTTTTGCTCAAATTTGCAGGACAGCGCCGTATCGACATTTTACTGCTAATTCCAGGTCCGCAGCTTCATCCTATAACCTAAACTCAGTTTATAAGCGAATCTTTGTCACTTTCTATGCATGCTTAGCTTAATTCTTCTATGCACATTCTTTACAAAAGAGGGTAGCCTTGCTTTCCTAACCCTTGAAATTCATTTAGCACCCAATCTTACATTGTGTAGGATTGAATCTTATGAGTTTCAACCCCTCTTTTGAATGTAAAGTCTTCCCCCTAAGTGAAAACCCATCGAATCCTAGCGAACCTCCCTTCTCTCTCCTCGGAGTCGGAAGAGGGGAGAACAACTAGGGTTCGACCGCGATTTTCCACTTTACACTTGGGATAGAGAATGTTGCTTTTAAGAGTGAGACACAATCCATTATGATGAGGCTGACTAAGGAGATTGAGGAGCAGAATAAGAATGAAGTGAATTTGACAGAATTATTGAAGGAAAGAGTTGATGAATGCTTCGGGCTTACTTATGAGAATGATTAGTTGAATATTACGATGACACAATCAAGGAATAATGGTCAATAACTTGTAAGACATATTGCTACCTTGAGTGATGAACTTGCTACTGCCAATGAATACAAAGACAAATTCAAAGCTAGTTCAGCAAGGCTTGATGAGATACTGGAAATTTAGAGACATGGAAAGGATATGCGAGGCCTAGGATTTGAGAAAGGTGAATCCTCTAGATCTGGACAAGGCAATGCAAAACCGAATTAGAAGAAGAACAAGAATCCTTTTGTAAGACAGCCTAATTCTCATAAATTCAATGGTAGATGTTTTTGTTGCAATAATTTTTGTCATATGGTGAGTCAATGCTGAAGTAGGATGAATAATGGAATGATGAACAATAACAATATGATAAACAACAAGAATAATGTTCCTACCTTTAACGGTCAATGTTTTATATGCAATAATTTTGGCAACAAGTCAAATATGTATAGAGAAGTAATGAATAGCTTTCAAACAAGAGATGCTATGATTGTGGAATGCTTGGACATATCTGTAATCAATGTAGGAAAAGATCAAATCAGATGAACTTCAAACCTATGTAGAATAATGTTGTTTGTAGAGCATGTAACAAAACTGGTCACATTGCAAAGTACTACAGAAGCAAAAATAGTACTATAGTAGACAAATCAGATAAAAAGGGAAAGTCAAAGGTAGATGAGATCAAAGATTAGCATAAGAATATGTGGATAAAGAAGGATGAATCTATGGGAGATGATGGATCTATACTTGAATCTGGTGCAAAACCTTCATTCGGTAACTAGGACTTTTGGCCTTAGGGGCAGGAAAACTAATGCAAATCTTGCAGTACCCCTTGATGAGATCTGTAGTCAATGGATTATAGATGGGAGGAATTGAATTTCAATTGATAAACTAAAATTTAGATGGGTGATTTCCTCATCCAATAGTTGAACAAGGCATTCGATTGGATATCAAAGGTGCATTTATTTCAAAGTAAAATTAGGGTTTGCAAAGTTAAAAGGGAAAATACAAGAGTCATTCTTCACTTTGTGAATAGTATTTTTGAGCTGAAGAACAAGGCAATCGTGGTTTTTCAGGTGATGATCTAGGGCATCCCTCAGTTAGTTGAGGTATCTTTCGAAGAGCATTACGGAGTTTGGTTTTTTGAAAATTTGAAATTAAATCACATCTCCTATTGCTACCCTGCTAGTTGTTGAGGTCAAAGATAGGACCCATCCTGCATTCAAGAAGCACCCCTACAAATCCATGGAAGTTGACCCGGTTTGAGATTTCTCTTTCATTCCGCATAGAGTTTTTCAAGTTGATTATGTTTGAGCCTACATTCACTTTGAGATTGAGGAAAATGATACTAAGGATATCTTGGACCTATATACTAACAACACCATGGATGAGATCAGCAACCCCAAGTTAGAATTTGTGTAGCTGCAAAGGAAGGGTTTCACTTAATTTGTAAACTTTACGATATATGATGAGAAGGAATGGGTGAGGTATGTACTGAGCTGGATCCATGTTGAATTTATGTATCTAGACCAACCTTATAAGATCACTACAGATGTGATTAGGGTGGTAACCTGTTTGAATCCAATTGGTGACAAGATAGGGTTATGCAAAGTTATAAACCCTACAGTCAACAAATTAACCAGTTTAGAGTTTGATGGGTGTTCAATTAAAATTAGCACAATCAAGGAGGATGATGTCAAGTTTTTTAAAATGGTTATTGGCTACAAAGTATACCAATATAATTGATTTAATTATGTATCTGGCACTGCCATCCATGCAACCTATCAAATGGTCAAAGAACATGCTCATTATGATCTGTGTAGTGTGTTGTTGGAAGAATTGTTGATAAATATGAAGAAAATCAAGAAAGATAAGAAGCATGTCTTTAAATTTGGTTCCTTGGTTATCTATATGACACTTTACTTCATGAATCAGATCTACAAAAATAGTAGAGTACAATGGGCTTTTGACAGATAGGTGGCCCAACAGATAAAGGAGGGGCTTGATAGACTTGAGAATAGAGACAATCAAAATTCTTCTTTGTGGGATTTCTTCAAAACCTTTCAAGATAAAATGATGTATGACACAATGGATCACTAAGAGGGGACTGAATCAATGATTTAAACACTTCTTTCCTATTCAAGGATATACAAATATAATATAAAACAAACAAAGTGTTGACCGATAAACTAAACAATGTAAACTAAGTGTGTGAAAGGATTTGCTATAGCACAAATTTAACAAATACACAAGAATGCATCACATAATACCGGATATACGAGAAAAACCCAATATGGGAAAAAACTCAGTGAGAATAGTTGTTAGAGATCTTTTGCTCCAATCCAGCCTCATAATGAAAATGATCTGATTACAATTTTAGGGAACCAACCCAATGAGTACCAACCCCTAAACATTTTGTAGGCTACAAGCCCTCCACTAAAGACCTACTTAGTGAAGACAATATCAAGATTCAAATACAAAAATAAACTCCCTGTTACAAGTGAAGTTTTGCAACCCTTGAAAACTCTTCTCTACTAGTTTTAATCTTACAGATATGTGAAAACTCTAGACACCTTGCAACAATGCCTTTATGAAGATTTTTACTCTGCTAAAACCTTCTCTCCTTTTGACTGCTAAATTCACTTCACACTTGACCACACTAGAATGCCTTCTTGATCAATCACACCTCACCAAATAGCTTAAATGTTAGACCTGCTAGTTTACCGGTTCCTCTGTCTCTGCCAGTTAAACCCTCTCACCGGTTTGTCTGCTAACTCACTCTGCAAGTTTCTTAGAATAAATTTTAAAGAAGATGATATTTTTCCTTTCTCAATCTCTCTTCACTTAATTTCTTCACATCAAGCATCAATAGAAGTTATCTCAATCTCACATATTTATCATTTAAGGTTACCACCAAAAATGCATTCAAACCGTGTCATGTTAGGTTTTTCCTTCACCAACTCAATCCATATTGGATTTGATTTGATCTTATTTTCTAGGGAGATGATATTCATGTCATCGATCAATACCACCATCTCCTCGCATTCCAAAGTGCACTTTCTAAATCTGGAGGTCTGCATCATGGTTTTTGGCTTTTCTCTATCATATCCCATTAATGTCTTGACAATTTCCTTCAAAAAATGGGTACGAAGATCAAATCTTCTTGTAGGATAAGTTCACTCACATGCCAGCTTGGCTTCCTCAAACCGTAATCTTCTGGCATCCTCCATGTCTTGCAGGTTCTTCATCAAATTTGACCTGCTTGCTGACAGTTACATCTATGCACACTTCACCGACATGTGCTTTATTTCCACCTAGTTTCCAACTGTTATCTTTGTCGATATCCACCTCTTTTTAGTTAGGTATGTCAGTTTGACATTCTTCGTTGACCAAGATTGACTACTTGTTCAATTCACCTACCAGTACAACCAACACACTAAACAATCACTCTTATCCACAAAACATCCTCCTAACAATTCATCTTGCCTTCTAGTATGTCTTCATGCCATTCTTTTTGTTCTTCTCACCAGGTGTTGTCATGATTGATTTAATATTTCACCTCTTCATCACAAACAAACAACCATCCTTCATACTGGTTTATGCCTTACCGATTATCACTCAAGCATGGCAACACACTCCTGCATCTCACCTCATACTGGTGATATCATCTATCAAGAACATACATATCTTCTTTATGTCGATTTAATCTTCTTCGTACTGGTTGACACACTCTACCGGTAACCTGCAATAGCTGTTGACATTAATGACAACTCAATGCCAATAATCTCCCCCTTTGGCATTGATGCCAACACTTTCTGTATTGGTTTCTCTCCCCCTTTGACAGTTTTGGGTGAATATTTTGTCACTAGTGTACCGACAACAAAATATATAATTCACACATAGCTATGTCAATAAATTAATCTCTCCTCTCATCAAGGGGAGGTTCCCTTTGAAATTTCTTCTGTAATTAACAAGAAACTAAAATCTGTGGGTAAGTTTCGAGCATATAACTCTCTTTTTTTAGAGTTTATGTATTTTCCCTCCACTTGTTATAATTATCTATCACTTATGATACTTAGAATAAATGAACAAATTACACCAAAATCTTACAATTGAGAAGCACAAAGTTTTTCTTGATTGTAAATTTAACTAATCTAAAGATTACAAATGATAAGAAATTTAACTTGCAGTCCAAAGTCTTCGAGTATAAATTCCCAATTCCTTAAACTAAAAGTAACAACAACAATTCAAAGCCTATTACTAATCACTTAACATCAGCAAATTTCTCAAATATGTAAACAACACAGTCTATATGCATAATTGGAAAACACTTTCATAAACTTTAACAATTTCACCAAAAGATTAAAGATCACCAAGAACGATTATGTGAACTAAACATAAGAATGATTCCAATCACAATCACAATCTTCAGTCCAACACAAAGTTTGGAAACTAGTGGATTGCTATCTTTATTTCCTTGAATCCACTTTTTTACATCAAAAGCACAAAGTCTTAATTGAGATAAAAATTGGCCAAAGTTTTGCAAAGCATATTAAAGATAAATATTTACAAATGAGGCTCCTCCTTATATGAGAAAAGAGTGTAGAAAAATGTGGCACAATTGACTAATTCAACTGCACAGTCTCACTTGACTACAACTACAATAGATAGAAAATATGTAGCTGTGAGGAAACTTGTAGCATCTAACAATACAACTACATGAAAAGAAAGTGTCAAAAAGAGGACACTTTATTCATCTTTCTTCTCCTCATTGGATTTATGAAATTCCTCGAACTTGACTAGAATAGCTTCCATCTCAGCTTTGTCTGGTATTGGGGTAGAGTCCATGATGATGCGAACATGAGAAACTGCATCTTCGGCCATTATGTATTTCTTTTTCCCGTCTTTCAACATCGATGCAAGGACTTCAAAACTGACTTGTATTTCTACCAATTTATCAAATACATTCAATGTAAAATCCTAATCTGTATAGTGATCCATTAAGGAAAGGAATTCTTGTATGATGGCATCACTGTTCACAAGGTTTTTATTATCATCATACAAGTAACAAGGAATATTAGCTATTCTGGCTTAAATAAGATCGATTTCATCATCACCTTCCTTCTTTTCTCAATCCAGCTCCATAATCATTGACTTTATTTTTTCTTTCTCGTGAGACAATAATGACAGGATTTGAATATATATCTTTGTTGTTGGAATTACCTTATTCTCCATGAGGATGTCAATTCTGAAATCCTCCATTTTATTCTAAAGGGTTCCACTTCTTTTAATATCTTCTATTTCTTGAGATAAAGAAGTTTTAACACCTTGCATTTGACTTTGGAGAACTTCAAAGTCAACCAACAACTTAATCGTTGAATCTAGAAGATGAGAACCTTCTAATTTTAATTGAGCAATCCACTCATCCACTGCTCGACCTTTGATGCCCACATGTTCCACCTTCTTGAGAGCTTCAGTATATATTGAAGAAATAATTGGCTCAATTTCCTGGGAAGATTGTGTGACTCTGAGAAGCACATTGGTTAACTGCTCACTTTTTTGCTTTAATTCATTCTTTTCATTTCTTTCTTGATCAAATCTTCACATCAAATAATTTAAAGCAGTTTAGGAATCTAAGTTGACACTTTCATGTGTCTCCACTCCAAGCTCTATAGTCTGCATAGTATAATCCCTAGGTTATATATTATCCTTATTCTTGGCTGAAGAGGGCACCATAAGCTTAGCATATTTCCTTTTGCTAGTCGAACCCACTAGTACCCAAGAAATAGTCTTTAGCTTTTTAGTAACTTTGGATTTGGGAGGAGCCAATTGTTCAAAATCAAATTCATCTGGTGAAATTACCTGTTTCTTTCTTTTGGGTGCTACTACATCCATCCATGGTGGTAATTTTGTGTTAGTGAATGGATTTGTGGCCTCCTGCTGAGTATCAACTAGTATTTAAGGAGCATTCTGACTTGAAGTTGTAGTAGTTGTAGATGTAATCATTAGCACCAAGGCTACGACATCTAGTGATATGCCAACTGATGTAGCAATGGTAGTTTCTATTCATGCCTCCTTTGTAATAACTATGGATGGAAGAATGGATGGTACACTAGTGGTAGTCATAGTACTCACTTGGAGTGGAACTTTAGCTATGATTGTCATGTAAGGTAACGATATCAACTGTTGTTCTACAAATGTTTGCTCCATAGTTTCAGTAAAATCCAAAATTGAGGATTCAATAGTGGATGAAGGAATATAATCCAAACTGGAGAAATTAGACAATGTCAAATATTTTTCAGCATCCTCCGATTGTGGTATTTCTATATTCAACTATTCATCATTATACTCCTCATCTTCTTGATCTGAGTCGGATTCAATAGAATGAATAATAACTTCTGTATCAGTTGATACCTATGAAGTGGTGGGAGTATTTCTCTCTCCTTCATGAGATGGTTCTTCAACATGTATTTCCTCTTGATGAAGAATTTCCCCTTCTTCTGGTTCTTTTTCTTTCTCATTTTCTTTGATAGATTGTTGTTCTAGCTCCTTTGTTGGTGTCTCTTATACTATCGAAGAAGATTAACCTTTCTTAGGCCCTTTGATTGTGAATTTTATTTTAGTTCCTTTTCCTTTAGATTGTTTTGAATGGACTAAGAGTGATGCTTGCAGATCTGCTTTGATTTTGGTTCTTGATTCAACTGTAGTTGTTTTACCAATTGGACTATCACTTTATCATCATCAAAAGAACTGGCAGAAAGTTTTTTTATTATGATCTTCTTCTTTAACAACCACGCATTAGTATTTTCCAAAATAGGAGCAATTCTTTGAGTAATGGATTTACTCTCCTTTCTCGACCATTGAACGGGTGGTAGTGGGGAGTCATCAATCTTTCTTTTAAAATAGGCTGGGTCTATTATGTCATCAGTATCCTCCATGGTCATCAAAATTTTGGCCAAATCCATATTTTCAATTTTCTCTAATGTAAGGCGACTAAAATCCATTTTTCTTACATCCTTTTCATCCTGACAATCAGCCCATACATCTCCAAACCTGAATACATGAGTGTAATTTCTTTTGAGTTTATTCTTCATTCCTTTAAAATCAAAATTATTTAGGGCTTTGAATCTCCTCATAGTATTCCATTGCATTTCTTCTTCCATGTTCTTGGCCTTGGGATTGGTAATAACTGAATATTGACCAATAGATTCTGGAAACTTTAAGACAGTCTTATAAGCTTGTGACTGCTTTTCATGTACATAAATAAATTGCCAACATAAATCCATGAGTATAATTTTATCAAATGGATATCTGGGTAAAATAAAGGGTTCTCCTATGAAACATCCTATGTGGATGTTGTTAGGAAAATCTGTGAGCATCTGAGAGGGGGGAGGGGGGGTGTATCAGTTGTTAATAGATTATAACTTTTAATCCACAATATAACCTTAAACAAATTAAGTATCAATAAAGATAGATGTTGGTAGGAATAGATACCGGTAAGCAATACAACTTAACAATTAACTAGATTATCAATGCAAAGCAACCATACCACATAACACCATGCTTTGTACATGGAAAACCCATAAAAGGAAAACCCACGGTGGGAAACCTACCCACAATCAAATGATACTTTTGCAGAAAGTATGTGTTACAATGAGGGACCTGCACTTGCAGGAAGGCACACTACCTAGAGCGTACTGCTCATTACAAAAAGAGGCTCATTGACTACAGAGGTGCTGCAACCTTCTCAAGATAAATGGACAACAATCCAATAGAGTGAACTGCTGGAAATAACATCTACTATGCCTGATTACAGTTCCGATTAAGCTCAATGTTGGAGGACTAAATCCTCTTATGAAACCAATCCGATCACCAATGATCAATCAACTTCTGTACTTGAATGATATTACAATATTCTCACATTACATTCCTTGACCATGACCTTTCCAATAACCATGATAATTTACAAAGAGTTTCTACCTCTTATTTATACAAACCCTAAGGCCTAAACCAACTAGGTCGGGCACCTAAAGATATTAAAATAATATCATTACATAATTCCTTATTATAATGATATGCCATGTCGGATTAAGATCAAAAAAATAATAACAAATCCATAAAACATCTTGAATCATCCAGGCAATGTGTAGAGTACACACTAGCATTTAACCAGTCGATAACCTAGATAGGTATTGGACCTATTCTGGGTCCACCACGCCAAAGCAATGTCTTGAAGCAATTGAATCACGATCAGCAAACATCTTCAACATCCTAAAATCCTCGAAGAAGCTGCACCAACACCAATTGTTCATCCTGTCACGATTCCTCAATGAAAGATCTGCCGGTAAATCCTTAAACCAGTGTCGCTAAGGGTTTACCAGTGTGTATGATAACATCCAATTATCAAGCCAATACCAACTAACCAAAAAATACTCATGGAGCATATAACTAATGAAATCCAATATACTTTACTGATCCAAACATGTTGGAAGTATCCAACATATAATCTCTTATGTCGGTAACACTAGATCTTATACTAGTAACTGATCTATTTGTAACCATCCATATTAGTCAGTGTAAATATGTCTGCCAGTAACAACTAGTTTTGACATCAATGACAAAACATCAATGCCACACATATCCATAGTGCCAACAATTTCCCCCTTTGTCATTGATGGCAACACTAGATGTGAAAAACATTTAAGTACCAAGAAATACCAAATCAGTCTCCCCCTATGGAGGACAACCAACAATCAATAGCTCTCCCCTAGTGAATGATATCTCTGTAAGGCTCTGAACAAATCTCTCTCCCCAATGTATACAACTTTTCTTCTATTTTCACATCAATGTCTCTCCCCCTTTGACATCAATGCCAGAAGCTTGACAAAAATATCAGAGCAATGATACAAACCTCTGAATCTCAAAGCTAACTACTCCCCCTGAGTAGTAGCACCACTCATTAGTACTGAAAAGGATAATGTTCCTGATAATGCATATCAAACTGATGACAAACTTCATCAATCAAGTCTCTACCGAAGGGGCAGAAACCCCTAACCTTTCTCGCAAGTATTCAAATAATTCCTTAAATAGCAGTTTAGTGAATATGTCTGCAATCTATTCTTTAGTGTTCACATAAACAAATTTGACTTCCTTTTCTTCTACCTTGTCCTTCAGAAAGTTATACTTAATTGAAATATGCTTAGTCTTAGAGTGAAATACCAGATTCTTGGACATATCAATAGCTACAGAATTATCATAGTAGATAACTACCGAGGTTCACTTCAATTTACCTTGATATCCTTCAATATTTGCTTCATCCACAAGACTTGAGTGCAATTAGTTGCTACTGCAACATACTCAGCTTCTGTAGTAGATAAAGAAATGCATGACTATTTTTTGCTTATCCATGAAACCAATTTCTTTCCAAGAAAGAAAGCTCCACTAGAAGTGCTTTTCCTATCATCAGTATCACCTGCCCAATCTGAGTTAGTATATGCAGATAAAGTGAAATCATCATTTTTGGAATACCATAAGCCATATTTTGTTGGTCCTTGCAGATATCGAAATATCCTCTTTACTACACATTCTTGATTTTCTTTAGGATTACTTTGATATCTTGAAACAATACTTACTGTATTCATAATATCAAGTCTAATCTAAGTTAGATATAAAAGACCACCAATCATAGATTTGTACCTTGTCAGATTTACCGGCGAGGAAGTGTCCTCGATAGATAATTTCTCACTTGTATCCTTAGGAGTACTTACCGGTTTGAAATTATCCATACCAAACTTTTTTAACAATTCCCTCAGATGCTTAGTTTGACAGATAAAAATCCTTTGTCAATTTGAGTAATCTGCAAACCTATAAAAAAATCATCTCACCAATCATGGACATTTTAAATTCATTTTTCATATTGTTAGAAAATTCCATGCACAGTTTATCTTCTCCTCCAAAAATGATATCATCAACAAAAACTTCAATAATCAAAATATCATTATCAGTGATCTTATAATATAGATTACTATCAACACTACCTTTAGTAAAGCCAAGATTCAAAAGATATTTATCCAACCTTGCATACCAAGCTCTAGGAGCCTATTTCAAACCATATAAAGCTTTCTTCAATCTACAAATAATTTATTTGTCATTTATTAGTGTAAATCCATCAGGTTGGTCAATGCAAACTTATTCCTCAATCTCACCATTCAAAAATGCACATTTGACATCCATTTGATAAACCTTATAGTTATTATAAGTTGCATAGGCAAGAAATAGTCTAATAGCTTCAATTCTAGCTACAGGGGCAAATGTCTCACCATAATCAATTCCTTCCATTTGAGAATATCCTTTACAAACCAATCCAACCTTGTCCTTATTGAAGAGGGGAAAATTGAATGAAAGGTTAAATGATAAAAAAACACAATGAAATAAGCATGAAAACACTAAAACATCAAGAGACCATTTTCACCTTTGCTATTTTACCTCTTCCTCGGATTGAGCCTTCGGTGAAGTTGAATAGAGCCTCTCTTCAACTTGATTAGATGGGCTCCTTCTTGATGGATGTGGAATGCTCTCCAAATGCTCAACCAGGTAAGTGGATTGTTGGATTGGATTTGGATTGAAAGATTAAGGATGAATGGATTTGATAGAGGATTATGAAGAGGATGAGAGAAGAAATAGGCAGCATGACAATGCATGAGAAGTGGATTAGTTGTGAGGAGAATAGGCTTCAATTTATATATTGGAGAAGGACAATGGAAGGCCAATATTTATTTGATCATGAAGGGTTGAGATTGATTTTAAATAGAAAGCATGGATCAGTGGTGCCTTGGAAAAATAAACAAGAATATAAAATTCCTTGGAAAAAGGGGGGAGAAATTTGAATTTCAAATATGAGAAATTAAAAATTCCAAAATAAGGATGCATTGAGGGATTCAAATAAATTTGAATTTCTTTGAGAGACTCAATGTTGATGTTACATGAGTAGGAATTAAAAATTGAGGGATAGTGATAAGCATGATTATGAGAGATTCTAGAAGGATTAATTAGGCTAATGAGACTAGGAAAAGTGATTTGTAGGAATCACATGGCCAGGTTAATTAATTAGAATTAATTAACTTAGTGAGTTTAGAGGAAATTATTATTGGAGGGGACTTTAGAGGAATAGGAGAATAATTAATTTATTTGATAAATTAATTATTGGACAATAGTGACAAGATTAATTAAATTAGATTTAATTGATTATGAGAGGAATAAAGATAAAACAATTAAAATAATTAATTATATTAATAGGCTTAAATTAATCAAATATTAATTTTAGGTGTCTACACTTATAACTTGACCATCGTCATTCAGTTTATTTCTCAAAACTGATTTGGTTCAAATAAAATTATTATTTTTAGGCTGAGAAACTAAAGATGAAGTTTCATTCTTTTATATTTAATCTAATTCATCTTCCATAGCTTTTAACCAATGTTTATCCTTACAAGCTTCAATAACAGTTGCCGGTTCAACTTGAGAAATAAGACATACCTCTTCATTTACTAGTTTTATTCTTGTCATTACTCCCTTGTTCCTATCTCCAATAATTTGATCTTCAGAATGATTTAATCTTACATACCTTAGAGTCTTTTGAACTTCAGGTTCACTACTCTGATAATCAGTCACAATTGAATGTTCAGACTATGCTGGTGTAACTATTTCAGCTTCCTATACCGGTTGAGGCATTGGTAGTTCAGTTATGATCATTTTTACCATCGGTTCCCTGTCATATGATATAGAATGATTTATGTACTATTCATCAACTTTCACATTAGCACTTTCCACAATTTTCTGCAATCTTTTGTTATAACATCTATATGCTTTGCTCTAAATTGAATAACCAAGAAATATCCCTTCATCACATCTAGGATCAAACTTTTCAATTGAATCATCTCTTTTGATATAGAATTTACTTCCAAAAATTCTAAAATATTTAATAGTAGGTGTATGTCCAAACCATAGTTCATAAGGGGCCTTACCGGTTTCACCTTTAATGTGAACTATGTTCAGTGTGTAGACTGTTGTACTCACTGCTTCTCTCCAGTAGATATGAGGTAATTTTGCTTCCATCATCATAGATCTAGCTACATCCAAAATGGTTTTGTTATTTCTTTCAACTACTCCATTTTGCTGAGGAGTCCTAGGTGCAGATAGTTGTCTCCTAATTCCTTTTGTCTCACAATAACTGTTAAATTCATGAGAAGTGAACTTACTGCCATGATTTGATCTTAGACATTTGATTTTCAATCCAGTTTCTATTTCAACCTTCGCTTTAAAGATCTTGAATTTCTCAAAAGCTTCATACTTCTCTCTTAGAAAATTCACCCACATCATTCTATAATAGTCATCAATAATCAACATGAAATACCTATCACCTTGAAATATTCTAGTCCTTATTGGACCACATAAGTCAGTGTGAATAAAATCAAGTACATCATTAGATTTATCATGTATTCTTTTAAAAGAACTTCTGACTTGCTTACCCAATTGACATTCCTTACATGCCAGATTATGAGGATTCATAATCTTAGGTATATCTCTGACTGTCTTAGTTGAATTGATCTTAACAATACAATCAAAATTAACATGACACAACCTCTTATGCCATAGCCAACTCTCATCAATATGAGCAATCAACATGTCCTATTACCAGTGTTCAAGTGAAAGATATTACTTCCTATATGAATATCGATTGCAATCTCCAAACCAGTTTTGTTAATGACTTTGCATTTTCTATCCTTAAACTAAAGTTAAAAACCCTTATCAACTATTTGACCAACACTCAAAAGATTATGCCTTAAACCTTCTACATAATAGACATTATCAGTCTTATGCTTTCCATCCAAAGAAATAATACCTCTACCTTTGATCATACATGCCTTGTCAACTCCAAATATAACTTGACCACCATTGTATTCTTGCAGGGACAAAATTTTCCTTTTATCTCCAGTCATATGATGTGAGCATCCACTATCAATTACCCATTCATCCCTATCTTCAACTTTTTCTGCCAAGGCCTTCTCTTCATTTTTGATAGCCTGTTTTGGTTCATCTTCCTTCAAAGTATAGAACACCCATTCCTTTCCATTTCCAATCCACTAGCTGAGTCTTCTGCTAGTTCATCTCTAGAGTCATCAGTTACTCCTTCCTCATCTGCTATGTACTAGTGTTTGTCTTTCTTGAATCTATATCTGTTTGGGTTAGGCTTAAAAGTTTTCTTAAACTCTTTCTTCAAACCTTGCATTCCTTTTAAGACATCTAGATGCAAAATGACCAATCTTATTACATGCAAAACATTTAAAAGGTTCTTTTCCTTCATACTTACTTCTAGTTGGACCTTTAGCTACTCTTCTAGAAAATTTGGCTTCAAGTTGCTCAAGCTCTTCATCTTCTTTCCTCATGTCTTCCAATTATTTTGCATATAGGACTCTCCAATCACTTTTGCTGATAGATGTTGATGATGATGCATGAAAAGAAGGTTTAGACTTCACAGCTCTAGAAGATCCAAATTCTTCAAGCTCAAAAGAAGATAATTTCATAATCAGAATGTCTCTGTTGACTTAAGTGTTTCCCATTATTCTTAACTCATTAATTGCAGTTGCCTTGATCTTGTAATCCAGTGGAAGGGCTCTCAGAACTTTGGAAACTATTTCATCTTCACTTAGAAATCCTCCACAATATTGAATTCCCATTACAATCTCATCTCATTTACTCTTTCCATAAATACAACAATTCTTTAATTTTCTTCCATTTCCAAGTTTTCATACCTACCCCAGTAACCATCAAGTTTAGCAATTTTGACAGTAGGGTCACCTTCATTCAGAGTTTTTAATTTGTCCCATATAACCTTAGCTGATGATTTATCAATCAATCTCATGATCTATTGATCAGTAAGTGCACAGAAGAGGGCTTCTCTAGCTCTACAATCATTTTCAATATTCTTGTCTAGGTCTGTAGGTGCAGGATTGCCAGATACCAGACCATAAGGTGTGTATCCTTTCTCATTGATCTCCCAAATATCTTTTCCAAGACATCTAAGATGAGTCTTCACTCAAGTTTTCCATATCCCAAAATTTTTTCCATCAAGCTTAGGGATTTCTCTTCTGAAAATTGTTGTTGGTGGATTAGAAGTGTTAGCTCGATTATGCAAAAGAGGACCAAAGCTCTAATACCAATTTTTAAGAAAACCAGTGAACAACTAGACAGGGGGCTTAATCAATTGTTATCAGATTATAACTTTTAATCTACAATATAACCTTAAACAGATTATGTACTGGTAAAGACAGATGCCGGTAGGAACAGATACTAGTAAGCAATACAACTTAGTAATTAACCAGATAATCAATGCAAAGCAACCATACCACATAACACAATGATTTTTACATGGAAAACCCAGAAGGGGAAAAACCATGGTGGGAAGCCTACCCACAGTCAAATGATACTTCTATAGAAAGTATGTGTTACAATGAGGAGCCTGCACTTGCAGGAAGGCACACTACCTAGAGCCTACTACTCATTACAAAAAGAGTCTCACAGACTATAGAGAGGCTACAACCTTCTCAAGATAAATGGACAATAATCCAATAGAGTGAACTACTAGAAATAGCATCTACTATGCCTGATTATAGTCCTGGTTAAGCTCAATGCTAGAGGACTAAATCCTCTTTTGAAACCAATCTGATCACCAATGATCGATCAACTTCTTTGCCTAAATGATATTACAATATTCACACATTACATTCCTTGACCATGACCTTTCCTATAACCATGATACTTTACATAGATTTTCTACCTCTTATTTATACAAACCCTAAGGCCTAAACCAATTAGGTCGGCCACCTAAAGATATTACAATAATTTCACTACATAACTCCTTATTATAATGATATTCCATGCCGGCATAAGATCAAAACAATAATAAAAAATCCATAACATATTTTGAATCATCCAGGTAACGTGTAGAGTACATGCTAGCATGATACCAGTCCATAACCTAGATAGGTATCGAACCTATTCTGGGTCCACCACGCCAAAGCAATGTCTTCAAGCAATTGAAGCATGATCAATGAACATCTTTAGCATCCTGGGATCCTTGAAGAAGTTGTACCAACATCAATTGTGCATCCTATCATGATTCCTCAATGAAATATCTGCTGGTAAAGCCTTAAACTAGTGCCAGTAAGGGTTTACCAGTGTGTATGATAACATCCAATTATCAAGACAATACTAACTAACCAAAACATGCTCATGGAGCATATAACTCATGAAATCCAATATACTTTACTGATCCAAACATGTCGTAAGTATCCAGCAAATAATTTGTTTTGCTAGTAACACTACATCTTATACCGGTAACCTATCTACTGGTAACCATCCATATCAGTCAGTGCAAATCTGTCTATCGGTAACAGCTAGTGTTGAAATCAATGAAAAAACATCAATGCCACACATATCCATAGTGCCAACAGATGTAAGTGAATGTGGGGAACTAGAGAAAGACACATCCAAAATAAGAAACCTTATTGTATGCTGCCTCCAAAAGTCTCTTATTTTGTAAGTCTTTATCAAACATACATTTCCATACAACAAAGAATGCATCATTGACTATTCTGAAATAACTCCTTTGATTATTTATTATGAGTTGATCATAATAATTCCAAACAGGTACTAACCTCCTATCACCCTTTGTAGACAAACCTAGATATTGCCTCATGGAGGTGGCTACATATACAAGGTATGAGGTCATGTGGAATTTTAGTGTTATTTTGACCACCTTCAATTGTACACAGAGTGCATCACTAATCTTCTGACCCCAATCTATCTTGGTATCTCCTTTCCTGATTATATTCATATAGTAACACATCCAGCTTTGAAAATAGTGGAATCTTTTAGGCCTTTTTCCCATGCCAACATGGTAATCATATCATTATATTACTCATTGAATTCACTTCTATGGAAATACTTTCGCCATCTTGAAGTGGTGGAATTTCTAGCAGTAGAGAGTAAAATTGTATTAATTACTTTCTTACAATTTACCTCATTTTTCTCAAAATATTCTTGAGTGCTTTCCTGAGTAATGTCAGCCACTTCCTCAACTAGAGAGCCCTTGAATACACTGTTAAAGAAAACATTGTCTAATGTCATAACCATATTTTGATCGACATCTTTTACTTGTCTTGTATTTGGATCAAAATGATCCACCACTGCATGTACAAAGTCTAGATCATGAGTTGTGACTGGGAAGGAAGCATATTTATGCAACTCTAATTTGATCAAGTTTGTCAAGCATGAAGGAGATTTCTCAACTCGATCAATGAACTCCTGCATATCGACATGACCAATTTCAGTATCCTTTATCTCCTTGATATTGGAGTCAACTGATCTTTCTAGATACATATTCAAGTATTTATCATACTTGGTACTTCATCTTATTTACTAATGATTTATTTGGTGAGGATTCCAATTGACTTGAGGAAGGCTCTAATTTGTCTTGAGAGGGATTTGACATTTGTAAAGTATTGCATCCAACACCAAGGATTAACTTTTTTGACAATCATCATCATCAGAAAACCAAACTTTATCAAATGGATCAAGAATTCGGAGCTAGAACGGACTTGGAAACAAAACTATCAAAAACTAGCAGGCCGGGGAAAAAAGTCCGATCAACACCTTACGCATCAAAATTTGCACATTGGACTTTAAAGTCTGATGTGTAGGGGCAAAACATCTTCCTTGCATATTGTAATTTAAAGTCCGATGTGCAAGGTGAAGAAAAACTATCAGCAAATTGGACTTTGAAAGTCCGATGTGCTAGGGAAGAACAATGGTTGACATGTCAGGTTTTAAAACCCGACATATCAATTGGATAAACCAATTCTACATATCGAACTTTAAAGTCGGATATGTAAGACAAAACCATCCTGCTAACATGTTGGGTTTTAAAACCCGACCTGTTAGTAGGAAGGACATCTCCAGCATATTGGACTTTAAAGTCTGATATGTAGGAGACATATTAATCCATCACCTTGCATGTCGGGATTTGAAACCCAACATGTTGGTGAAGAAAAAGGGAAGAAAGAAATCAGGGGTAATTGGATTTTAAACTCTGATGTGCCCCTAGTTTCAAAAATGAACATAAAGGGAAAAACTATCAGCTAACAAATCGAAAAGAAAATGCAAACAAAGGCTAGAAACCTAAAATGAAATAAAACCTACCTCAACCATGATGATTGATAGAAAAAGGGAATTGACAAGACTATCGAGAGCCAAAATGGAGGAGAGTAGGAGGGCACGCGAGGAGCATCAATTAGCAAGAGAAATGAGAAATAAAGACTCAAAAAATTATTAATAGACCCTCTGATTAAGCAATTAATGCCAACATTAATTCCAAGCATGCCATGTATGTCGGGTTTTAAAGTCCGATATGGGGGATAAAACTCCTTGCTAGTCAGACTTTAAAATCCGACATGCAAGCCTCTCTTGCCAAACTGTGCATCAAACTTTAAAGTCCAATGTGCAAGGGAAAGTCCCTGCAGGTCGGACTTTAAAGTCCGATCTGCAAGAGAAGAACTACCTGCAGGTCAATCTTTAAAGTCTGATCTGTAGGGGAAGAACCAAAATATTTCACATCGGAGTCCGATGTGCAATTCTAACAAAGGAAGACCCTACAGGTTGAACTTTAAAGTTTGACATGCAAGCAAAACTGCAAAATTGAAAGAACTTAAAAATAAGAAAAACATAAGGCAAAAAGAAAAAGAGGCTAAGCGACAGATTTGATCAACCTTTCCCAGAGGATGTGAGGTACAAAACGGTTTAGTTTCGTAGGGCTGCCTCACAATTTTAGTCGCACTGAAATCAAGGACAACAACTGACTCTGACTAGGGAACAAGCTGCACCACTTGAAGCTTGTAGAATCTAGAACTCTGAGTGCATGTATCCATTGGGCTATAGAGCCAGGCAACAAAAAGACTTAAAAAATAAAATACTATACAAATTTTTACAAGTACTACTTCATTTTTACATTTCTCCTCATTGAGTAAAGAGATTCAAATGTTCTCCGCTATGAGGTAGTGAGAACGGGGTGCCATTTTCATATGTGAGCAAGTAACTATGCTTGCCACATATTTAATGAATAGTGAAGGGGCCTCTCCATAGGGAATCAAAATTTTCTTGCAAACCCTTTGGTTCCCTCCTCTTGTCCCATAACATGACTTGATCACCAACTGAGAACTCACGAGAAGTCATCTTCTTATCAAATAATACCTTCACTTGGCTTTGGTGTGCAACAATCCTATCAATCACCTCTCCTCTTATTTCTTCCAATAGAGAAAGAAACATAATCCTCTTATCAAGTGAATCTCGATAAGTTTCATCTTCAACGGCCTTGGCGAGCTTCAATGCTGGAAGTTCCAAAGTAATAGGAATCTTAGCATTTAACCCATAGAGAAGTTGAAAAGGTGACATACCAATTGCCTTTTTGGAGTTATACGATCTGCTCATTGCGTATCATAAAGAGCTTTGTGCCAAGTCCATTGTCTCTCATCAACAAGATTCCTCATAATAGTAACCAAAATATTGTTGCTTGACTCGACCTATCCATTTCCTTGTGGATAATAGTTAGATGAGTGTGAAAGGGTAATACCATAATCGAAGCAAAATTCAATGATCTCATAAGATGAAAAATATGAATCATTATCAGTTACAGTAGATAATGATATTGAATCTTGCCTCTTGTTGTTCCATGATACTAACCGGTCTGCTAAGTAGAAAGCACCTCCACTTGTACTCTTCTAGTCATAAATACATCTTACCCAGTTTGTATCAGTATAAGCCTGCAAAGTTAAGTCTCCTTTCTTTCGATACCACGAGCCATAATTGATTGTTCATTGTAAGTACCTGAAGATTCTCCTAACTGCATTTAAGTGAGACTATTTAGGAGCAACTTGGAATCTTGTAACCATGAACACTACTTGTAGTATATCTAGTCTAGATGTTGTTAGATATAACAGACTATCAATCATAGACCTATACAGTGTTTGCTCTACTTTCAGTGACTCGTCTAGTTTGCTCAATTTACAACCGGTAACCATCAAAGTACTTATCAGTTTTTTGTCCTCCATTTGATACTTTTTCAACATGTCTTTAACATACTTGGTTTGTGAGATGAAAAATCCATTCTCCTGCTATGAGATTTTCAAATCAAGAAAATAGGAAAACTCACCCAGTATACACATCTCTAATTTTGTCTTCATCTGATCTGCAAATTCTTTGCACATGATGTCCTTGTCTCCACCAAAGATAATGTCATCCACATTTACAACAACTATAATCATATTATCTTCATTTACCTTGATATACAAGTTGTTGTCTGTATTACCTTTCTGGAATCCTTTCTCTTTCAATTATTTGTCTAACTGGGAATACCATGCTCTGGGGGCCTGCTTCAAACCATACAAGGCTTTCTTCAACCGGCATACAAAACTCTCATCATCATATAATAGATATCCTTTTGGTTGTTCCATATACACCACTTCTTCAAGATTACCATTCAAAAATGTAGACTTGACATCCATTTGGTAAACCTTGTATCCTTTATAGGAAGAGAAAGCTAAAAACATTCTTATTGCCTCTAACCTAGCAACTGGTAGAAAGGTTTCTTCAAAGTCAATACCTTCCACTTGAGCATATGCTTTGCAAACTAACCTTTCTTAATGCCATATTATCTTTCCTTCTTCATTCACTTTGCTCCAGTAGACCCACTTTGTACCTATCACATTCTTGTCTGCCGGTCTACGAACAAGTTCCCAAGTTTGATTTTTCTCAATTTGTTTCAGATCTTCATCCATGGCATCTACCCACTTTTCACTTTTTCTATCTTCATCAAAGTTTTTGGGCTCAATTTCTGTCTTGAGGCAGAAATGTACCTACTCATCGTATCGGGCTAGTCTCCTTCTAGTTTGCACAGCTTCATTTTTATCTCCTATGATATGTTCTTCCAGATGGTTCTTCTGCACATACTAGTTCAGGTTCTTGCTTGGTGCTTCTTCTACTGGTCCATTGTCAGATTGTTCTTCATAGTCAATATCTAAATCATCAATGTAGGGTGTCAGTGCATATGCTCTCTTATGTAGGTCTTTCTCTATTCTCACATGTATACTATCAACCATTTTTCTATAATGCCCCGCCAGGAAACCCCTAAGGGTTTAAATTAAAAACACTCAAATAGAGTGTAAATTTTTTTTTTTTTAAATAATAATTAAGAGCGCTAATGAAAAGTTACAACATTAAGATAGTTTGAAGTTATCTCTATCTAGACACCACAGCGGAAGGCTAGCGATCCTAAGGAGTTTCCCAACGTGATTACATAACCTTACACCTAGTTCAACTTGCGTCAATTGATCCAATGCGTTGGATAACTTAATTATGAGATAATGTATAAGACTTGATTTTACATACGTTCAATGATTTCACATCTTATAATTTTAGGAAGCGTTCATTTACTTTGGGTGGTTAGGAGGCCATCGTGAGGTTATTTACTCAATGCACATTAACACCTATTTAATTTAAGAGGCCTTCCTTAAGGTTCAATGTGATAAATATGACAAGTTCATTCATTGGGTTTTAAGATAACCACCCACATTTGATGTTTTTCTTAAATATTAAAAGTATGGTTAATAAGATGAGGTACATTCATTAAGGGTTAAACTACAATTAATAGAGTGAGGTCCCTTCATTTGATTTCATGCATAGCCAACAAATGAGTTGCAGTTCTTTTATGAAAGATAAAATGTGAGTAGCCATAGAATTCATTGAAGTCTTAATAAAGATAATAGATGGCTAAATTCATTAAGGTGACAATGCATTAGGGCCACATGAGTTCATCCTTTAAATTAAAATATAGTTACCAAGATGATATTCATCATTACAGGGTTAAAATATAAGTTCATAGTGACGTTCTTACATTAGGATTAAAATACAATTATCTTATTGCATATCACTCTTTTTGGTTATATGAAGTTAATATGAAAAGGTACATTTGCTAAGATTTAGATATAACAACTATACAATTACTTCCCATTTTAGTTCATTTTAGCAACCATAAGAGATTCCTTTATTAAGGTTACAATTATGGATAACTAGTTGAGTTCACCCAATTATCAAGTTAATTTTGGTAAGGGTTATTGTCAAGATTAAAGCATGAATTAACTAATCGAGTTCATCCAATGTAGTGAACATAATTAACATGGCGTTACTCATTTAAGAAGATAAAAGTAAATACCTATATGACGTTCATCCTTTAGGTTTCTACTTGGAATTTATAACTTTTATTCTAACTTCGTTTCCCATTTCTCATTCGTTCCATTTATATGCTTAATAGCAAGTAAATCCAATGAATTAATCTAGCAAGATTCTTTCCACTATTACAATTTATAATTCACATTATCAGAATGCTTTCCATAATCTTAATTACAATCCTCAATGAACCTAATTACTACATTTGCCAAGATGATTAATTTTATGCACTTAGATTTAAATTCGTTAATTTCCATCGTACACTTTACAGGATAACAACCATACATGATAACTTAAAGCATGAAATAAAGGAAACTAAAACATCACATAACACAGATATGATCTCGGAGTTCACCCCTAAGGGGGCTACATCTCCAGGTCTGCTCAACTGCAAGACCCCTTTGGTATTATATCGTTAGGAATACATAATTTATAAGTCTTTTACATCTTTGCCACTTAGGCCAATACAATCAATATACAACAGACACCTCGGTCGAAATTTACATAATGATCCCTTTTGAAGCGGATCCGACTGAACACTTCAAGGCAAATACAAATTCAAATGACTGATGATACCCTGACTAGGGATGTAATCGGCTATGACCAACACAATTAACCAGATGACAGGGTTTCAAACAAACCTAGCAAGAAGTGCTACTATAACAGACGCATCGATTTTCCAAATAATAAGCCGTACTCTAGCGTTAACGGGTAATTACAACATCTTCCCAAGTTGACCTAAGCATCTAGACAGATTAATTAAATCTTAGATAAACACTAATGACAAGTTAGTTTTACAACAATAGTCTGACCCCTTCTCTAATGACACCAAAAATTACCCCTTTCACTATAAGAACAAATTACATTAAGAGCGAATGAAGAAATGGAAAAGCATTACCAAGCTGAATCAAGCTTCTATTGCATACATTTAAAAATTAAAGACCATTACCTCCATTCGATTTACTCATTAACATATAATTAATTATCATTCGATTTAAAAATACAATGGAAGTCATTGCTATATTAAAGCCCAAAAATCTGTATATATAATTAATAATATATGCTAAATAGATGTGCACCTATATTAGCATATATTTTAAATATATTCATTTATCCCCCTTTTTTTTTCCTTAAACATTATTACTATAATAAAATCTCAACTCATTTTTTTTTAAAATACAAATATTACTTAAAATGAATTTACATCAATATGCATCTCCCCTTTTTTTATACAATGAAAACCCCCAAAAATCGAGTTTTAACCATACTTAAAAGGCTAAGTAAAACTTTTTTTAAAAAAAACATTTTAAAACAAATTACGGGCGGCCAAACCCTAGCCGTGCCCTAGCCGAAGGGAACTGCGGCCACCATGACGGGCGCAGCCCCCTCGGCCTACACACATAGTGGAGTCGAGGGTTACTGCGGCCGCCATGGGGGACGCAATCCCTTTGGCTCCCCCACACAGTGGCGCCGGAAGGAGCTGCGGCCTCCATGGGGGACGCAGTCCCTTCGGCCGCCACTGTGTGTGGGCACCGAAAGCAACTGTGAGCAGCGCGCGGGGAGGGGGCGGGTTGAGCTTCGGCTCCCCCCCCGAAACCCCCAAATTTTAATTTTCATTTTTTTTGTTTGTTTTTTTTTTTTTTTGTTTTCAATTTTTTTTTTGCATATATTTTTTTTGATACAGTCCTGTTTCGGCCCAAGCAATTTTTTTTTTTCTTTTTAAAGAAACACAAAATGAATTAACTAAAATATCACAAATTTTCCATTAACCATTTATCACAGATCCATTCATTTTCGAGATTTTACCAAAACTTCATTATGGGAAAAATATTTCCTATCAAGTTTAAAATCAAAAAATCTATTAAGAACAAGGATTTGATTCAAGAAACAACCAAGTTTGCAAGAAAACTGAAACTAATCCTCAAAAACCTTCATGGCTAATATCATTTCTTTCTTTTCTTTTCTTCAACATTTCATGGAGAACATAACAATAAACAAAAGGGTAGATTGGAATCCTACCTCCAACGCATTCTGGAAAGAGATTTTTTTTTTGACGAAGAGCTCCACCTACAACTCCCATGCAAATCCCCCATTTTTTTCCCAAAAACCAGCTCCCCCAAAAAGAACCCCCAAAAACATTTCAAAACTAGGTTAAATGAGAAACCCTATTTTTGCCCTAATTTTCAATTTCGAATTTAGGCATTTTTATTTTTAAAATAAAAGAAACATGAAAATGGAAACCATTATTTTCCATTGCTCAATAAATCTAACTTGTTTTATTCTATTTAAAATTAAAATGCCTCTATTTCTTATTTAATTCTAATTTTAATCTCTCAATATCAATTTAGGCCTACATTTATATTTTGAACTGTTAGCAAGGGTGAGATATTTAAATTAATTTAAACTTCAAAAATCAATCCTTTATACTATATCAATTTTGCAAGTAAAAAGAATAATAATTTTCTTTTAAATAATAAAATTTATCCTTTCTATTCCAAAATGCGAAAATGATTAATTTATTTCTATTTCTCAAATGACTTTAAACCTTTCCTTTCTAAAACGCATAGCTCATTAAATTTGTTATTATAAAATTTAACTATTAAATTGACTCGCTATAACATAATAAATTGACCTTTTTAAATGAATGACTAATCTAATGCCAGAGTCTTATTTACTCTAATTCTCAACAACAAATGCGTAAATGAGCACGCTAATCCAAGTTTAATACCTTGAGCTTGCTACATTAATAATTAAAGCAATCTCTTTAAATTAACGATTAATCATATAAAAGAAAACTACCTATTTTAAATTTCCAAAATACTAGTGCGTACTTCTACTCATTAAATTGAATTGAATACTTAGGATTACAAACTCCACTTACCCCGCACATGGCATGCAAATCGAGGAAGCCCACCAAATCACACGACATGCAACCCAATGAAAAGAAAGCCCCATGAACCACACACGACGCTCACCTGACCATGGCTAAGGCAAGACGAGAGTTTTATGAGTACCAAATCCGAATTCTGAAGGTGGAGGAGGTATACTCAACCCTGCAATTCCCAAAAGAGATGAACCTCGCCCTAGGCGGTGTTGTACCTGAAATCTCTTGCACCCATGAATTCATGCAAGCATACATATACATATACATATTCAATGAAGGCATTAGCTCGAGATTTATCACAAGGGTTAGGAAGCAATTACATTTACACAAGAATCGATGCAAAAGTACAATAATAGGTATGCACGATTATTTATATTATCTAAACTACACATTGCACCACGTTTAACCTACCATTCAAGAATGCCACATAGGAAGTCAATCAAGGTCAAACGGGTTTTACCAGTCCGACTAGGGTAGGGGCATTACATTCTCCCCCCCTAGGCTCTGACTTACTCTTGGAAGTCGCAAAGCTAAATGGAAGTCCTGCAACACTTACTAGCCCTTAAACTCAATTAACAATGATCAATTTGCACAACCAACTATTTTGTCATCATCTTAAAACATTATTTATAAATCCTCTATGAGTGTCATCATCCATTAACAAAAATGCATCTAACATCATTCACATCTTCAAATATTCTATAATTTACACACAATCATAGTAGAGAAACGAGACGTTTTTCCCTTTTTATTACACCAAATTTAAGCAATTTAAAATATATAGACATAGTTATCATACTCATTTATCAAACATGACAAGAAAATATGCTCTCAAGGTCAATTTCTTTCACCAATTCATCTCTTTCACAAAACTTTATCGCATAGAACTAGCTTCACATATCAATTTTTACAACCAAGTTCCTTTCGACAAATAAGAGCAACGTAAGAACTCAATTGTTTACACTTTTCAGACATACAAGAACCTTCCCAATGACTATGCCCCATAACATAGTGACAAGTTAATTCCATTTAATCCATGATTACACATAATATCCATCCACAAGACTGGTTTGCACAACACAATAGGCCACATGTGAGCATGTCTAATGCTTGGTCAAAGGTAACATATGTGATCCACATCTCTATGCCTGCTCTCAGAATAAATACATGATCAACAAATGTCCAACATCTCACTCGAGGGCTTGATGGTGCTAGGGTACACCATAGTGGTGCTACCTTCCATACAAGTCCCTCGTGAATATCCCTTGTTGTGTAAGGTGTTTAGCCTCTAAGAGATAGTCACCACTCATAGGTAGGTAGTGGATCCTAGCTGTTTCACAGCCTCACATACCTCCATCCTCAAGGTTCCCTACGTCTACTTCCTCGTATACACTCATCCAAGACCGTCTCCTATGTTCTTGGAGAGGAATTCACATTGCAACACAAGACCAGCATACGAAAGCAACAAGGATAAACCGGTTTAGCCACCAAAGTACAAAAGAATAAAGATAATAATTGTCAATTCCAACAATAAGACAAGAAAATACTTTCCGGATTTGCAACATCAAATCAAGTAAAATCAAGATTGCAAGATCATGGCTAAACTGTCAAGGTCAAAGTAAAATAAATTGCTGGCCCACAAAGAAATAAATAAATAATTAAAAGAAAATCATAATTGCACATTACATCACTACGTGACTAGTAGCTAGCCACCAACGAGGAAGGAAGGAACAATCGTCTAGCTATCCTAGTAGCTCATCATGTGGTGTGGCCAAGTCACACATCCGCATGGCATGGCAGTGTGCACCTCGGCATCACCCCGCATCATGTCGTCACGTGGCATGGCTCTACCCTATACCTAGCAGTAGGCCGCATGGAAATGTCTACTACATCCTGCATCGTGTCTCAGCACGGCATGGCAATACTCCAAGCGGATAAAGCACGCAATGGACGTATCCTGCATGGCAGTGTACCCCGCGGATAAGGCACGCGCCGGTCACACTCTGCATAGCGATGTTCCTCTCAGGATACTCGCCATAAGCTAGAGGTATACATGGCTAGGGTCTACCCACAAGTCTACCAACACTAGTCAGTTGGCAACTTATGTAAGAAAATAACACGCCTCTCATGAAGACAAGGCAAAAGATGCTCCAATAAAATCCATCAATATGCTCAAGAACTGTCATCTATATGCTCAAGATAAAGGATAGGAATTAGGCTGGCACACATGAACCTCGTAAATCGGTTCATCACAAGGGAAAGTATAGAGTACACCTATGTTACAGTTCATTACAAAACCATACTTTTCCTCAGAATAGGGAAGCTAAAGTCGCTTCGCATCGACATTACTCGTACGCTGTTCATACTATTCAAGGAATGGTGACTTCTACTACTACCCCTTCACATACTGACTTATCAACAACCCGTGGGTTGGCACTCAGTAAGGAAACAAATAAGCAACATCACATAGATAGGTATGGTTTCCCATACTCATAAGTAAACATATTCCCCATGGTTGATTACTTCACCATCCCATGGGCACACAAAACAAGTACAGGTTTTCTCACAACACACACAGAATAGCACCATTACTGGTTTAGTCACATTTACGGGGAGTACTTTACATTATGCTAACATATACTTAAGGGAAGTTTTCATTATGCTTTACACATGAATCACTAAACAAAGTTTACTCTAGATACACATTCTGAAATCCTCAACAATTCAAATTTACACAAAGAAATTACATCTTTCTGATATCTTTCTCAATTTCCCCTAAGCCTTTTCATTCAGATTACTAACTATGCAATTTCCCTTTCCAAGATGAAAAAACTTTTCCCTTTCAATTAGAAGCCCAAAGCAACATACAATTTCATATGCATTATAACAAAATTTCTTCTTAAATCACTGCATTCCAAATAGTATTTCAAAAACAACAATTCCTATATTTTAGACAAGAGGAGGAAGAGAGTTGGAAAATCAACTATTTCCTATGAATACACAAGAATTTCAAGATCGCACCATATTGCTCGGATTTATGTCTATCATTTTACTTGCACGGTTTTCATTTCGTTATCTTTTAGGAAGGTGCCAAAGCATCCTAACATGACATTACTACTCATTATTGTTGCACTATAATGTTCTAGTTTTCCGATTCAAGAATTCAAGATAGTCAAAATTTCTTCTGTAATACAAGTCTTCTTGATAACAACCACTATTCGCAATACAATACATTACAATTACACTTCAAATCTAACATTGAAAATTCATAATATGACAAGGAGGTAAATGAAGAGCTATCTACTAGATTTTACACATTTAATGCATACAATTCAATAAGTCTTTCATTTACTCCTTCTTAAACACAATAAGACAATTATCTATATCCAAAGCAAGTTAAATGGTGCGTCACTTAATAGATCCTAAATCACACTAGTTGAATAAGCACATAAAACAATCTTTCGAGGAGCACAATAATACACTCCTGAAGCTACTACAACATGTCCTCTTTTGGTATTCCTTTCACATCTAGCAATTTTCACAAAATCAACTATGCGCATTTTAGTGCACCTTACTTAAGATGGAATTTTAATTATATTACTCCTACCAAGCACATGGAGAATCCTTAATGCAAACATACAATTTTCTATCATTAACCAAAAATTAACTCCCAAACCATTCCCTTTGACAATCCAAAACACAAAAACGTTATGAGGCTCACACAAGGGCTCAAGAAATATCATCCTTTTTTCTTGCAATAAGAAAACTTAAATAAGAGATAACTACACATATCAATTCCTTTTAATTTACTAAAGAGAGAGAAGAAAAAGAGTCATAATCACTCAATGTACTACGTAATAAGCACTAACATTTGCCATACTAGTCTTTCAAGCGGACAATCATTAAAATCGATCAATACCATAAACAAGCACATTTCGTACTTTTAGATTCAAGATATTACCAACCAACCCAGATGGATTAGTCAAAAGAGTAAAACAAATCAAGAACGAAGGTACATACGACTCCCTTTCAAGGTAAGAGAAATCGTAGACCAAGACTTCGATAAGCAGACAAAACACCTATAATTATTCCCAAAACACCCACATCAATAAGGTGAAAACAAGGTGTGAACACACACGTTACACACAAGTAGGGTTTGTTAAATCACACCCTCACATCAAGGAGGACAATCATACAACATAAGATAGGCACACACACAACAACTAAGGGCACAAGCGAAACCAGAGATCCCAGTGTTGCAACATGGGCTCTGATACCAAGTGTAATGCCCCGCCACGAAACCCCTAAGGGTTTAAATTAAAAACACTCAAATAGAGTGTAAATATTTTTTTTTTAAATAATAATTAAGAGCGCTAATGAAAAGTTACAACATTAAGACAGTTTGAAGTTATCTCTATCTAGACACCATAGTGGAAGGCTAGCGATCCTAAGGAGTTTCCCAACGCGATTACATAACCTTACACCTAGTTCAACTTGCGTCAATTGATCCAATGCGCTGGATAACTTAATTACGAGATAATGTATAAGACTTGATTTTACATACGTTCAATGATTTGACATCTTATAATTTTAGGAAGCGTTCATTTACTTTGGGTGGTTAGGAGGCCATCGTGAGGTTATTTACTCAATGCACATTAACACCTATTTAATTTAAGAGGCCTTCCTTAAGGTTCAATGTGATAAATATGACAAGTTCATTCTGTAGCATCCTAAAATTGTGACACTTGCAATTTCAACTGCATTTCGGTCTTCACGATGGCGACGCAACACGCAACCTGAATGGAGACACCAAAACTTGCTCACGACACTGAAAACTGCATTTTTCATGCACCCTGGCCTGAACCTCCTTTGCACCCCGCTGTCCCGGAGGTGGGACCAGAGCACCCAGCGCCCTGGTCCCTCAGGACCAAGGCGCCCAGCGCCCTGGTCCTCCAGGACCATGGCGCCCAGCGCCCTGGTCCCTGGGTCCTATTTTGGGCCCGGTTTCCTAAGTGATATCGGGTCTTTTTGATTGCAATTTGGAAATATACTTCCCTGGTCGGCCTAAGGTCGGGAAAATCAGTCTATCAGCCCTAAATGACAAGTATATAAACTACATTTTCCTCTCATTCGATATGATGGAAAAGGCGTGGAAACTATACTCAAACATTCAAGCAATTGATCATTTCAAGTCTCCATTCAAGGCTAAGTGTTGCATTCAAGTCAAGGATTCAACCATTGAAGAGGAGATCACTTATTACATGCTACATACTACAACATACAACATCTAAACCTTCGCACATAAGGATACCAACATCCTTAGAACAAGGTATTAGTACTTGTTTTACATTACAATCATTTACATTTACAGCTCTTGCTCATTTCTTGGTTAATTCCAAAACCGGGGTTTGACCTAAAGGCAAACCCCTAATCCCTAACCCCCCATCGTCTTCGCTTTTCTGTGTGTAGGTTGCAGGTACATGGCTGAGATTGAAGATCTGGAATCCTTGTGCAGAGACGAACCGATCCCCCTTCGTTTCGCGGATTTTTCGGAGGACCGTGGCGCCGGGCGCCATCGTCCCGACAACTTTTTCTCAAATTTGCAGGACAGTGCCGTATCGACATTTTACTGCTAATTCCAGGTCCGCAGCTTCATCCTATAACCTAAACTCAGTTTATAAGCAAATCTTTATGACTTTCTGTGCATCCTTAGCTTAATTTCCTTAATCAACATTCTTTACAAAAGACGGTAGCTTTGCTTTCCAAACCCTTGAAATTAATCTAGCATCCAATCTTACCTTGTGTGGGATTGGATCTTATGAGTTTCAACCCCTCTTTTGAATGTAAAGTCTTCCCCCTAAGTGAAAACCCATCGAATCCTAGCGAACCTCCCTTCTCTCTCCTCGGAGTTAGAAGAGGGGAGACCAACTAGGGTTTGACAGTGATTTTCTGCTTTACATTTTGGTGAACCCGACGTGAACATCCTTTCTGATTTTTCATGCTTAGATCTGAAAATTGATTCCTTGATTACATTTCCATGTTTGATCTTTTGCAAAATTTTAGAGGTGATTGCATAAAAACCCTAAAATTTCTTTTTGAAAATTAAGCTTGTGAAATGTTTAATTATTAATGCTTGCTTCAGATCTGCTTTTCTATTACAAATTATCAATTCATATCTGTACTTTAATTTTGAAAATTAAGTGGTTAAATGTCAAAACCCTAATTTTTGAAACCCTCTTAATTCAACCTTTGTCCGATAATTTCACTGATCAAAACATCTCCAAATCAGCTGTAACTTTGGATTCTGCAATAAAATCACAATATCTTTCATCCCTGAAAATTTGGAAAAAAGTTGTGAGGACCGTGTTGCACTCCGAGCGCCATCGTCCCCGACATTTTTTCCAAAATTTCGGGAGTGAGATCTTGCTGTATTTTCTGCTAAAATCAAGAATTTTGGCTGATTTTGTCAATTATAACACTTTCAAAATTACAGTCAAAGTTGGTCTTGTGATTGCTTGGTTTAAGGCTTCTAATCATTCAAAAATCATTGAAATTGAAATTTTGTGTCAAAATGGTGTTCTTACTGTCCTAAATCTGAAAAGTGTGTTTGCATTCATTCGAAATTTCAGTGCTTTATTCAAATTCTTGCAATTTGTGACTTTTGAAATTAAGTGCTTAATTACAACAACCTTGATTTCCACTTTCAAAATTGAATTTTGTGTGAAATTGAGTCAATTTTTAAAATTCAAAACTTGCACTGCTTTTGACATTCCCTCTAAAATCATAAAATTCAAAATTTCAGTTTCCCTCTCTTTTTCAAAATTCAAATTTTGCATTTTTCGACAATCTTGATAGGGTTCAATTCTGAGATTACAACTTTAATTTGGCCTATCTACAGATCGTAAAATCCCTCAATTTTTTCAGATTAGCTCTAAAATCATCATACCTTTCATCCCTGCAAATTTCGAAAAAAGTTGCAAGGACCGTGTTGCACTCCGAGTGCCACGGTCCCGAACATTTTTTCCGAAATTTTGAGAGACTGTTGTGATTGCATTTATAAGCTTAAATCTGGAAGATTGGCTGTTTTTACTGAAAATTGCTACCTCTAAGATCAAAATCTCTTCTCTCTCTCTAGTGCATGAGTTTTACAACAACAAGTCCTACTTACACTATTCCCGTTAGACGAAGCCGTAGAATTAAGTCTTTCTGAGGTTTAACTACTGAGGAGATGGAACCTAATTTGAGTAGCCTTTTTAACGAGGACATGGGTAATTCCTCCAATCCTCCGAATGATGAAGAAGCTCTCCATGAAGTTTCCGTTGAACAACTTTCGAAATTGGATAACCAATTTGACGATTTTCACCAATGGATGTCTCATGAGTATCCCGATAGTCAAGCTCTTCCTTTAATTGAGGGTCTAAAACATATGCTTCAAAGTGATAAGAATGGAATTGATGTTTTACGTGGTATCGCACATATTGTGGATTCGAATGTGATGCCTATGAAGAGTTGTGTTGAATCCTTAGGTTATACACAACCTCCTACACAAGTCAATCATTCTATTCCTTTGACCACTCCTATTGCTAGTATACCTACCTTTACATCAAACATCATGGCTACTTCTATACAAGACATTCCTCCTGTGATTACCAGTCATGGGGGCAATCCTCCTTCTTCAATTAATCCTCTTCCTTAATTCAATCCAACTTCTTCGTACATTCCTTCAATGAATGTTCCTATTACATCTTCACAAATGAACATGACGCAAGGGGGCAATTCATTTAACCATTCCATTCCTCCTTGTAGTGTTCCTCCTATCCAATCATCCCCTATGGTTGACTATCATAGGGTCCCACCACCTTACTCTTTACCTTCTTTCAATAACATCACACCTCCATCTCAATCTAGCACACCTAATATGAACTCTTCGACCGAAGCCACCATTAATAATCTTGCACAGACTGTCTCTTCTTTACAGCAACAAATTGCCTCTATGAATCAATCTAAGTTTAGTGTGCCCACATTTGACGTTGCGAGCCCACTTTCTCTTGATATTGTTCGAGCTATCCCTCCTAAACATGTTGAAATCCCGCATTTGGAGCTTTATAATGGTAAAGGAGATCCTCTAACACATGTTAAGACTTTTCAAACAATTTGTACTGATTTTGCTTATGACTCAAGGTTGCTTGCAAAACTATTCACTAGAACATTAAGAGACAAAGCCTTACAATGGTATTGCTCGTTGCCTTCTTATTCTATTATTTCTTTCGAACAACTTGCAAATGCTTTCATTCAACAATTTCAAAACAATATAAGTCCTAAAGTTACTTTGATTGATTTAATGCATTGTAAACAAGGTGTTAAAGAAAAAGTGACTGATTTCATTGGTAGATATAAGCATTTGTGTGCTCAAATTTCTTTTCCAGTGCCTGATAATGATATTCAAAGAATCTTTATTTGTAATTTGCAAAAAGATATTTGAGACAAACTTCTCTTTTCTGAGTTTACTTCTTTCCAACAGTTGTGTGCCACTCTTCACAATTATCAACTGACTGTGAGTCAAATGGAACAATCACATCCTATGGCTCCGAGTGATAAGGGTGATAGCAGTCAACAACCATTTGGGAAGTTTAAACCGAACAGAGATTCCATCAAATTCAATGAAAACATCATCAACAACAATGTGAATGCAGCATCAGGTGTGCCTCCTATTTCTAAATTTTTCAGGAAAGAAAGAAAGTATACTCCTTTGAATGAATCATTGCATGACATTATGAATAAGTTATTGGGAAAAAATGTGCTTACTCTTCCTCCTGTTCGACAAATTGATCCTGCAAAAATTACTTCACCTTATTTTGATCACAAAGCTTTTTGCCATTTTCACCGTCAACCTGGTCATGATACTGAAAAATGTTTTTCTTTAAAGGGTAAAATTCAGGATTTGATTGATAATAATACTATTTCTGTCTCTGGAGTGAATGATAAAGGCAACACATCTGTAGCTCCTCCTAACCAAAATCTTCAGATTTTCACTGATCCATTGCCTTCTCATACCTCTAATGCAATTGAGGCTAATGATTCCTCTTTCTCATCTGATGATCTTGTGTCTATGACTCTGAATGTGATTAACTTTGTAGAGCAGCAAGAAATCCCTAAAGAACCTTCCATCACATTTAATTCTAGTGAAACCATTAGAGCACCTGATGGTCCTTTATACATAGTTGCAAAAGTTAAGAATATACCTTGCCGTGGAGTGCTTATTGATCCTTCGTGCATGGTTAATGTTATTACTGAAGAATTTCTTTTTACTTTGCAATTTAATCAAGTGATATATGACAAAACAGATGTGATTGTGAAACTATTTGATGCATTTTCTTCTCCTGCAATTGGTTCTATTACATTGCCTATTGAGGTCCATAACAAATCTCTTGATGTGAACTTTGCTATTATTTCTTCTTCTGAACAATTTTGTGTGAAGCTTGGCTATCCTTGGCTATCTTCCATGAAAGCTATTGCTTCTCCTATTCATAAGTGTTTGAAATTTCCCCATAATGGTGAAGTTGTTACTGTCAATCATAGTCTCTTTAAACCAGCTGAAAGAACCTCTAGTGTTCCTATTGATTACTTTTGGCCTAAGCAATTCCAATCTCTTCCTCCGCGAAGTGATCATCTTTTCAAATCTTATCAAAAGTGGAAAATAGATATGATCATATCTCTAAGTGAACCTAGAACACCTGAACTTGACATTCCTATCATTCTTGAGAAGGAAATTCTTCCTTTGAAAGACAAAACTAATGTCTTTCCCTAAGAAAATGCCCAACCCGTCCCCATGGATGTAACTATGTCTATGCCTGATAAATCTTCTAAGAGTAGACCTATACCTCCTCGTCATGATGGACTTGGTCTTCTCCCTAAACCAAAAATTCCTCCTTTATATGGAGCAGTTTCTCCTCCTGCCGTTTATAGAGAAAAGAGACCTTCTTCTTCTCCTATTATCCAGCCTAAGAGACCACAACCTAAGCACCCAAGTGCTAAGGATGAGAACATTCCTCCTCCTCAATCTTCTCCACTTCCTACTAAGACTAGATGAAATCGTTCTGCACGTGAATGCCGACGAAAACGTCGTCTTAGGGCTCAAGAAACCGATTCTCAAAATTTACAATCTCCAGAAACACCTTTAACAAGCATTATTCCATTTTCTCCTCAGCCAGATATTGAGCCTAAATCTCCTAAACATAAGATGCATGATGGTCTTGATCCTGTGCGAGTTAAAGACCCTATTTTTATAAATCTTGATGATGATATTATTCATGATGAAAATGTTACTCCTCTTGCTTCTGACAGTGAATATGAACTTGTTGATATTGACAACCATTTATCTAATGAATTTTCTAAAGCACTTATCCTAGCTCCTAGACAAGAACAATGTGGCTTGGAACATGAACATAGCCCTTGTTTGGATCTTGTGATAGCTCCATCTGCTGTGTTGGATGTTCCTCCTCTAGCGTGTTCCCTGCCTTCCCGAAACATTGATCAGCAAGATCGGGGGGTAGATGACGTGCTAGACTAGTTACATTAGCATGGCAGATTCTCTCCCCCTCTCTTTTGTTACTTCTTCTATATGTTATTCTCATTCTTCTATTTGTTGTCCTTAGTGTTGTCTACTTGAGGACGATGCAAAGCATTGAGATCTCTTTGGTCTCTCTCATGTTGACTCAAAAGACACATGTGTTCCCTTCTTCTAGGTGACCTTCCTTGATTGGGGAATGAAGAACAATTATGCATACATACATATGATATATACATGACTTATCATACAGCATACTGACCCCGAGGAAAGCGAAGTCACCTCGTGCTTTGTGTTTTGTGTCTATTATCCTTGGGTTTATCTCATACTTGGGGGCTAAATCCTTGCGATAACGTGCTCCTTTCCTTTCTCATTTTCTATGTGTATCACTACGTTAAAACAATCACCCCCGTTGAGGCGTGTGTGATCGCTTTAACGTAGGGGGGCATACACCCTGACTATCCCTTCACGATACTTGAAAATTTCTTGGAGAACTTAGCTTTGCCCTGAAAATTTTCGGTATTTCTCTTACATGACTCATAGTGAGGGAACCTTACTACTGACAGTCATGGTTCTCCCTCGTGATCTTCCCTTTTACTTTGTCAATCGAAGTCCTAAGATCCTTAGTCCACTGGGTGTTTGGTGTGTCTTGCCTCCTTGACGTGGTGAAAGTCTTTCAACGTTGTTTCCTTGTACTTTACCGGAAGTATGAACATACATACTCCCGCTAAAGTGGGGGCTAAATGTAGCATCCTAAAATTGCGACACTTGCAATTTCAACTGCATTTCGGTCTTCACGATGGCGACGCAACACGCAACCTGAATGGAGACCCCAAAACTTGCTCACGACACTGAAAACTGCATTTTTCATGCACCCTGGCCTGAACCTCCTTTGCACCCCGCTGTCCCGGAGGTGGGACCAGAGCGCCCAGCGCCCTAGTCCCTCAGGACTAGGGCGCCTAGCGCCCTGGTCCCTCAGGACCAAGGCGCCCAGCGCCCTGGTCCTCCAGGACCATGGCGCCCAGCGCCCTGGTCCCTGGGTCCTATTTTGGGCCCGGTTTCCTAAGTGATATCGGGTCTTTTTTATTGCAATTTGGAAATATACTTCCCTGGTCGGCCTAAGGTCGGGAAAATCAGTCTATCAGCCCTAAATGACAAGTATATAAACTACATTTTCCTCTCTCATTTGATATGATGGAAAAGGCGTGGAAACTATACTCAAGCATTCAAGCAATTGATCATTTCAAGTCTCCATTCAAGGCTAAGTGTTGCATTCAAGTCAAGGATTCAACCATTGAAGAGGAGATCACTTATTACATGCTACATACTACAACATACAACATCTAAACCTTCGCACATAAGGATACCAACATCCTTAGAACAAGGTATTAGTACTTGTTTTACATTACAGTCATTTACATTTACAGCTCTTGCTCATTTCTTGGTTAATTCCAAAACCGGGGTTTGACCTAAAGGCAAACCCCTAATCCCTAACCCCCCATCGTCTTCGCTTTTCTGTGTGTAGGTTGCAGGTACGCGGCTGAGATTGAAGATCTGGAATCCTTGTGCAGAGACGAACCGATCCCCCTTCGTTTCGCGGATTTTTCGGAGGACCGTGGCGTCGGGCGCCATCGTCCCGACAACTTTTTCTCAAATTTGCAGGACAGCGCCGTATCGACATTTTACTGCTAATTTCAGGTCCGCAGCTTCATCCTATAACCTAAACTCAGTTTATAAGTGAATCTTTATGACTTTCTCTGCATCCTTAGCTTAATTTCCTTAATCAACATTCTTTACAAAAGAGGGTAGCTTTGCTTTCCAAACCCTTGAAATTCATCTAGCATCCAATCTTACCTTGTGTGGGATTGGATCTTATGAGTTTCAACCCCTCTTTTGAATGTAAAGTCTTCCCCCTAAGTGAAAACCCATCGAATCCTAGCGAACCTCCCTTCTCTCTCCTCGGAGTTAGAAGAGGGGAGACCAACTAGCGTTCGACAGCGATTTTCCGCTTTACACATTCATTGGGTTTTAAGATAACAACCCACATTTGATGTTTTTCTTAAATATTGAAAGTATGGTTAATAAGATGAGGTACATTCATTAAGGGTTAAACTATAATTAATAGAGTGAGGTCCCTTCATTTGATTTCATGCATAGCCAACAAATGAGTTGCAGTTCTTTTATGAAAGATAAAATGTGAGTAGCCATAGAATTCATTGAAGTCTTAATAAAGATAATAGATGGCGAAATTCATTAAGGTGACAATGCATTAGGGCCACATGAGTTCATCCTTTAAATTAAAATATAGTTAGCAAGATGATATTCATCATTACAGGGTTAAAATATAAGTTCATAGTGACGTTCTTACATTAGGATTAAAATACAACTATCTTATTGCATATCACTCTTTTTGGTTATATGAAGTTAATATGAAAAGGTACATTTGCTAAGATTTAGATATAACAACTATACAATTACTTCCCATTTTAGTTCATTTTAGCAACCATAAGAGATTCCTTTATTAAGGTTACAATTATGGATAACTAGTTGAGTTCACCCAATTATCAAGTTAATTTTGGTAAGGGTTATTGTCAAGACTAAAGCGTGAATTAACTAATCGAGTTCATCCAATGTAGTGAACATAATTAACATGGCGTTACTCATTTAAGAAGATAAAAGTAAATACCTATATGGCGTTCATCCTTCAGGTTTCTACTTGGAATTTATAACTTTTATTTTAACTTCGTTTCCCATTTCTCATTCGTTCCATTTATATGCTTAATAGCAAGTAAATCCAATGAATTAATCTAGCAAGATTCTTTCCACTATTACAATTTATAATTCACATTATCAGAATGCTTTCCATAATCTTAATTACAATCCTCAATGAACCTAATTACTACATTTGCCAAGATGATTAATTTTATGCACTTAGATTTAAATTCGTTAATTTCCGTCATACACTTTACAGGATAACAACCATACATGATAACTTAAAGCATGAAATAAAGGAAACTAAAACATCGCATAACACAGATATGATCTCGGAGTTCACCCCTAAGGGGGCTACATCTCCGGGTCTGCTCAACTGCAAGACCCCTTTGGTATTATATCGTTAGGAATACATAATTTATAAGTCTTTTACATCTTTGCCACTTAGTCCAATACAATCAATATACAACAGACACCTCGGTCGAAATTTACATAATGATCCCTTTTGAAGCGGATCCGACTGAACACTTCAAGGCAAATACAAATTCAAATGACTGATGATACCCTGACTAGGGATGTAATCGGCTATGACCAACATAATTAACCAGACGATAGGGTTTCAAACAAACCTAGCAAGAAGTGCTACTATAACAGACGCATCGATTTTCCAAATAATAAGCCGTACTCTAGCGTTAACGGGTAATTACAACATCTTCCCAAGTTGACTTAAGCACCTAGACAGATTAATTAAATCTTAGATAAACACTAATGACAAGTTAGTTTTACAACAATAGTCTGACCCCTTCTCTAACGACACCAAAAATTACCCCTTTCACTATAAGAACAAATTACATTAAGAGCGAATGAAGAAATGGAAAAGCATTACCAAGCTGAATCAAGCTTCTATTGCATATATTTAAAAATTAAAGACAATTACCTCCATTCGATTTACTCATTAACATATAATTAATTATCATTCGATTTAAAAATATAATGGAAGTCATTGCTATATTAAAGCCCAAAAATCTGTATATATAATTAATAATATATGCTAAATAGATGTGCACCTATATTAGCATATATTTTAAATATATTCATTTATCCCCCTTTTTTTTTTCCTTAAACATTATTACTATAATAAAATCTCAACTCATTTTTTTTTTAAAATACAAATATTACTTAAAATGAATTTACATCAATATGCATCTCCCCTTTTTTTATACAATGAAAACCCCCGAAAATTGAGTTTTAACCATACTTAAAAGGCTAAGTAAAACTTTTTTAAAAAAAACATTTTAAAACAAATTACGGGTGGCCAAACCCTAGCTGTGCCCTAGCCGAAGGGAACTGCGGCCACCATGACGGGCGCAGCCCCCTCGGCCTACACACACAGTGGAGTCGAGGGTTATTGCGGTCGCCATGGGGGACGCAGTCCCTTCGGCTCCCCCACACAATGGCGCCGGAAGGAGCTGCGGCCTCCGTGGGGGATGCAGTCCCTTTGGCCCCTACTGTGTGTGGGCACTGAAAGTAACTGCGAGCGGCGCGCGGGGAGGTGGTGGGTTGAGCTTCGGCTCCCCCCCCGAAACCCCCAAATTTTAATTTTCATTTTTTTTGTTTTTTTTGTTTTTTTTTTTTGTGTTCATCTTTTTTTTTGCATATATTTTTTTTGATACAGTCCAGTTTCGGCCCAAGCAAATTTTTTTTTCTTTTTAAAGAAACACAAAATGAATTAACTAAAATATCACAAATTTTCCATTAACCATTTATCACAGATCCATTCATTTTCTAGATTTTACCAAAACTTCATTATGGGAAAAATATTTCCTATCAAGTTTAAAATCACAAAATCTATTAAGAACAAGGAGTTGATTCAAGAAACAACCAAGTTTGCAAGAAAACTGAAACTAATCCTCAAAAACCTTCATGGCTAATATCATTTCTTTCTTTTCTTTTCTTCAACATTTCATGGAGAACATAACAATAAACAAAAGGGTAGATTGGAATCCTACCTCCAACGCATTCCGGAAAGAGATTTTTTTTTTGACGAAGAGCTCCACCTGCAACTCCCATGCAAATCCCCCATTTTTTTCCCAAAAACCAGCTCCCCCAAAAAGAACCCCCAAAAACATTTCAAAACTAGGTTAAATGAGTGTGTAGGGGAAAAAGCGAGACTAGGTTAACATGCCCTAATCCTACCTTTTGACACACATTACAGAATACGAAAGAGCCTAGAGATATCGCACAATTGGCTACTTCTTTTTGTGAAAGAGAGAGCCACAGGATATCTATTAGGATTTCTATTCCCTTGTTGAAATTGAAAGATAAAATGATGCAAGTTCAATCCCTAACCACAAAATGCAAGTAGGAACTAATGACAAGATTGCAGAATTGAACTTAAATGATGGAAAGCTGTAAACACAAGGATAAGACAAGAATGAAAATGCATACCCGGAGTTAAAATCTGACTGAAAATGTTCGAGACGGGGGCGCGGGTGCCACTATCCTGATTCTGCCCCTGAAACTGCTCCGGAAACTGCTGTTTTTGCACTTTGGAAAAAGCTGTCAAAAATGCTGAAAATGCTGTCGGACCAGGGCGCCCAGCGCCCCTGTCCCAGGGACCAGGGCACCCAATAGGGACCAGGGCGCCCAGTAGGGACCAGGGCACTCAGAAGGGACCAGGGCGCCCAGCGCCCCTGTCCTGGCAGGACCAGGGCGCCCCACGCCCCTGTCCTGGTCTTTTTCTCTGAAATTTGGTGGGAAGGTCGGTCTCAGTCTGCTTCTCCCGGATCTGCAACCTGCGGCATCGTCCAAGTCCTGAAACCTGCACTTATATCTGAAAAGGTGTTTGGGCGGCTATGTAGGGTTTTGCCTTAGTCAAACCCCCGCTTCGGTGATTTCCACCTCCACGAATATCCAAGTTGTATTGTAAAATGTATTGTGTGTGCAGACCTAGTGTGTGTGCAAGGTCCTTAAATGCAAGAAAGCAAACTAGAGCAACCTAGAAAGTAAACCCTAATTGCTTGTAAATGATAATGTAAATGCTCTAAATCAAGATGCAAAGTGATCTAAAGTATGAATAAATGATATATTGAAGCTTATGCAAAGACATGAAAACAACATGAAATCATACCCAACCCTCAAGGGAGGAGTACAAGCCAATCTTCAGTCGGTAATCTCCTATTGTTCTTCAATGTCTTCCAAGCCCTAAATGAATGAATGAAATTGATGAATACTTGATAGATGGATGTTGAATGTTGTTGAAGTCTTCAAAGATTTGCTCTTTCGCTGCATATGAGGTCTTGAAAATCAAAAATCGGATCCTTTCCAATGAGGAAAGAGAGCTTTTATGTATGAAACCCTAGGTTGTAAATTCGTATTTTGGCCGACCTAGAGATTGAATGTCCCGCCAATTTCTTGGGGTTAAGCTTTATTTTATGATTGGATCGTGCTCCCAAAATTTCAGGAAAAATGTCCGGGACCATGTTGCACGGGCGCCATGGTCCCGACAACTTTTCACCAAATTTTCAGGGCCGTCAGATATGATGGTTTTAGAGAGAATTCCGAAGTTACAGGTGATTTCGAGATGTTTTGACCCCCGAAATCAAGCCCCCAATTTCAAAATAGGACCTAATTAGGGTTTTTGATTAAATGATGTATTGGAAGAATAAAATGAAAGGGGCACACTTTAATGAAAGAGCCCAACTTTATGATGTGGGAGATGATGAAATAGAACCTTTAGACCTAATTAATTTGATTAATTAAGTGCTAAAGGGGAAATGCAATGCAAGATGCAAAATGCGCCAAGGCGGGTGCTAAACTAGGTGTGAAATTGTACCACCCTAGCAAGTGCGTACAATTTACGACGCTACAATGAGAAACCCTATTTTTTCCCTAATTTTCAATTTCGAATTTAGGCATTTTTATTTTTAAAATAAAAGAAACATGAAAATGGAAACCATTATTTTCCACTGCTCAATAAATCTAACTTGTTTTATTCTATTTAAAATTAAAATGCCTCTATTTCTTATTTAATTCTAATTTTAATCTCTCAATATCAATTTAGGCCTACATTTATATTTTGAACTGTTAGCAAGGGTGAGATATTTAAATTAATTTAAACTTCAAAAATCAATCCTTTATACTATATCAATTTTGCAAGTAAAAAGAATAATAATTTTCTTTTAAATAATAAAATTTATCCTTTCTATTCCAAAATGCGAAAATGATTAATTTATTTCTATTTCTCAAATGACTTTAAACCTTTCCTTTCTAAAACGCATAGCTCATTAAATTTGTTATTATAAAATTTAACTATTAAATTGACTCGCTATAACATAATAAAGCGACCTTTTTAAATGAATGACTAATCTAATGCAAGAGTCTTATTTACTCTAATTCTCAACTACAAATGCGTAAATGAGCACGCTAATCCAAGTTTAATACCTTAAGCTTGCTACATTAATAATTAAAGCAATCTCTTTAAATTAACGATTAATCGTATAAAAGAAAACTACCTATTCTAAATTTCCAAAATACTAGTGTGTACTTCTACTCATTAAATTGAATTGAATACTTAGGATTACAAACTCCACTTACCCCGCACATGGAACGCAAATCGAGGAAGTCCACCAAATCACACGACACGCAACCCAATGAAAAGAAAGCCCCACAAACCACACATGATGCTCACCTGACCATGGCTAAGGCAAGATGAGAGTTTTATGAGTACCAAATCCGAATTCTGAAGGTGGAGGAGGTATACTCAACCCTGCAATTCCCAAAAGAGATGAACCTCGCCCTAGGCGGTGTTGTACCTGAAATCTCCTGCACCCATGAATTCATGCAAGCATACATATACATATACATATTCAATGAAGGTGTTAGCTCGAGATTTATCACAAGGGTTAGGAAGCAATTACATTTACACAAGAATTGATGCAAAAGTACAATAATAGGTATGCACGATTATTTATATTATCTAAACTACACATTGCACCACGGTTAACCTACCATTCAAGAATGCCACATAGGAAGTCAATCAAGGTCAAACGGGTTTTACTAGTCCGACTAGGGTAGGGGCATTACATTTTCTTAATCTCTTGTTGTAGCATTTGTAGGCTTTACTATTGGTTGAGTAACCCAAGAAGATTCCTTCATCACTCCAGGAATCAAAAATTCCTAATGCATCAACATCTCTCTTAGTGAACCACTTATTTCCAAACACTCTAAATTGCTTGAGTGATGATTTCCAGTCATACCATAACTCATAAGGAGTCTTTCTACTGTTCACTCTTAACTGCACTTGGTTTAGTGTGTATACAACAACATGAATTACTTCCTTCTAGTATGTATTTGGTATGTTGGCCTCATTCAACATTGTTCTATCTATCTCCTTCACTGTCCTATTCTTCCTCTCCACCACACCATTTTGTTGTTGTGTTCTTGCTGTTGAATATTGTCTCTAGATCCCATGTCTCTCATAGTAGTCAATAAACTCATTGGAAGAATATTCTCCACCCTGGTCTGATCTTAATCACTTTAACCGGTAACCCCAGAAGATTCCTTCATCACTCCGGGAATCAAAAATTCCTAATCCAACAACATCTCTCTTGATGAACCACTTACTTCCAAACACTCTAAATTACTTGAGTGATGATTTTCGGTCATACCATAACTCATAAGGAGTCATTCTACTGTTCACTCTTAACTATACCCGGTTTAGTGTGTATACAATAGTATGAATTGCTTCCTTCTAGTATGTATCTGGTATGTTGGCCTCATTCAACATTGTTCTATCTATCTCCTTCACTATCCTATTCTTCCTCTCCACCACACCATTTTGTTGTGGTGTTCTTGTTGTTGAATATTGTCTGTGAATCCCATGTCTCTCACAGTAGTCAATAAACTTATTGGAAGAAAATTCTCCACCCCGGTCTGATCTTAAGCACTTTAACCGGTATCCACTGTCATTTTTAACCATGCTTTTGAATATCTTGAATCCTTCAAATGTTTGTGATTTGTCTTATAGAAATGTCACCCAAGTCATCCCTGAGTAGTCATCAATGAATAGCCTGAAGTATCTTTCACTGGCCAGAGCCCTTGTCCTTGTTGGTCCACACAAATCTATATGTACTAATTCCAGAGGTCTTGAGGTATTATACTCCTTTTTTTGCAACTCACTTTAATATTATTGCCTCTTATGCATTCATCACAAATAGTACTTGTTGGTTTAGTTATTTGTGGAATATTTATTACATACCGGTTTTTGCTTATCTTCACCATATTATCAAAGTTCATGTGACCTAATCTCTGGTACCACAACTAGCTTTCATCAACTTGTCCCATCATGCATTGGGACTCATAGCATTCCTTCAGATTGTAAACATTACCATCTATCCTCTTTCCTTCTACCACAACTTGACCGGTATTCTGCTTGCTTATCTGACAACCAGTAGAGTCAAGTGTGAATTTGTAACCTTTGTCACACATCTGACTTACACTTAGTAGATTATGCCTTTGATCTTCAAAATAGTACACATCATGATCCTTGAGCTTTCCATCAATACTCAATGTACCATGACCCTTAACGTTAATACAGGAGTTGTCAACAAACCGGACAGAACCACCATTCCAATCATCAAGCTTGATAAAAAATATTTTGTCTCCAGTCATGTGATTTGAGCAACCACTATCTACTACCCATAGATTCCTTCTTTCAGCATGTAGAATATTTTGTACAATCAAGCTTGACTCTATCTTATTCTTCTCCTTCTCTACCCAAACCTATTTCTGTTCTTTATTTTCCTCTTCTATCATCTTGTGTTCTGGTTTTGTCTCTGTCTTCTGATTCAAGAATCTTTTCTTTTGCTTGTCAATTCTCAGCTTACAATGCCTTGCTAAGTGACCAAAATTTTAATACTTATAACATTTCACATTATCATTAAAAGATGCATTCAAAGTATTCTTATAAGACATTTGCACATTTCTTCTACACTCATAACTCTTATGACCAAACTCATTGCAATTATAACATGTGACATTTGTACTTTGTAACACAGCAAATGAGTTTCTACTCTCAAAACTAGGGTTTATATTCATATTCCTATAATCTGCCATTCTATAACCGAACTTACTACATCAATGACAATAACCATGAAATTTTGGAACATACCGGTTAGGTTTCTTTGGTCCTGCAAGCGACTGCCTCACCGGGGGTCTTCCTTTCATGTTGTTGACTCTGGTGAATCCTTCATGATTAAATATTGCATTTATCCTTGGATCTGCATGTCAGTACATTGAGTGTGGCCTCTGATTCATTGATTGTGTATACTGGTTTGTGTGGCAGTTTCTAACTGCATCTGCATATGTCTTCTTACCGCTATCCTTACTTACCATGAATGTCTTCTTCTCTTCACCTTCATTTGAAGAAGTGAATTCTATCTCGAAACCGAATGTGTCCTTGATGTTTGAACTTTGTCCTTCTTCAAATCCTAAGCCAACAGTATCTTTGGATGACTTTTGTTTGCTCAACATCTTATCCAAGGCTTCGGTGTTGCCTTCATATTTGCTTCTCACTTTCATTTCTTCCTTACTTTCTTCAAGCTCCTTTCTGAGCTTCACTATTTCATCTTCTAGATCTTGATGCTCCTTTTCCTTTTCAGTCAAGCTGATACTAGTAACTTCACAGATCCTCTTGGCCTCTTACAATTGAATTTTTAGGTCTGCAATTGTTTTCTTGGATTCTTCAAGAGATTGCTCCAATACCTCTTGTTCTTCAGCTACAACCTTTTTCACCTTCTTCAGATATCTTCTTGTTTTCTTCAGTTCTTCCAAGGCACTAATGAGTTATTCTTCAAGATCTACTTCTCCTTCTTGCTCTTCTTCTTCTCCTTCTTCTGGTACTAAGACCTCTTGGGCCATAAAAAGGTTTTCTCTAACTTCATCTTCACTCTTATCACCATAGGGACATTTGGTAGCAAAATGTCCAATCTTTTCACAATTGAAACCTTTCCAGGGGAACTTGCCTTTTTAATTTCCGAAACCTGTCTTGCGTCTTCTTACAAAGTTTGCCATGATATCATTAGAATCTTCACCGCTTCCATCTTGAGCAGAGTCTTCTTCTCCTTTCCTTGATGTTTTGAATGTATCTTCTTTCTTTATAGCCTCATTACCAGTACTCCTCATCTCCTAAGCAGTTAGGGAACCATATAGCTCATCCATTGTAAATATGTTTAGATCTTTTGCTTCTTCTATTATTGAAACCTTTGTATCATACTTAGATGTGAGAGATCTAAGTACTTTATTCACTACCATCTTATCCTTTATTTTTTCTCCAAGCTCTCTAATTGTGTTTGCTATTTTATCAATCCTTTGGAGATAGTCAGCAATCTTCTCTTCATCTCTCATCTTCAAACCCTCAAGTTGTGCTTTCAATGTCTGTAACTTGGATTCCTTAAATTTAGTATCACCTTAAAATATTTTCTACAACTTATCCCAAGTTTCCTCGATAGATGAGCAGTGCATAACCTTAATGAACTCATTATCAGATAATCCACTAAGAATGGCATTTTTAGCTTTAGCATTGTTCTCATATTATTTCTTAGCATTTAGATCAGTAGGGGGAAGACTTGGGACTATATACCCATTCACAACCGACATCCACACATCAAAACCTAGAAAGGACAAATAGGTTTCCATTCTTCTACTCCAAAAGGCATGGTTGACACAATCAAACATAGGGGCTTTTGAGGAGGTAGACTCATTTCTTGCCATTGTGAACACATGATAGGATCTACCCAAGCTAGAGAATACTTTAACAAAATAGGGCACCTAATATCTGATACCAATTGTTGGACACAATGGATCACATAGAGGGGATTGAATCAATGATTCAAACACTTCCTTCCTAATCAGGGACATACCAATACAATATAAAACAAAGAGTGCTGACCGGTAAACTAAACAATGCAAACTAAGTGTGTGAAAGGATTTTCTATAGCATCAATTTAACACATACACAAGAATACATCACATAACACCATCTATACAAGGAAAACCTAATGTGGGAAAAACCTCCGTGAGAATAGCTATTGGAGATATTCTTCTCCAATCCACCCTCACAATGAAAATGATCGAATTACAATTTTTGGGCACCAAACCAAGGAGCACAAACTGCTGATTTATGAGCACCGACTCAAAGGAGCACCAACCCCTAGAAAATTTATAGAATACAACCTAAAGGAGCTACAACCCCTGCACTAAGCACCTACCTAGTGAAGACAATATCAAGATTCAAATACATAAATAAATTCCCTATTACAAATGAAGTTTTCTAACCCTTCAAAACTCTTCTCTACCAGTTTTAATCTTACCAGTATGTGAAAACTCCACACACTCTGCAACAAAGCCTTTGTGCAGATTCTTACTCCTTTAAAACCTTCTCTCCTTCTGATTGTTGGATTCACTTCACACCTGAACACACTCGAATGCCTTCTTGATCAATCACACCTTACCAGTTAGATTAATTGTTAGACCTACAATAGTTTATAGGTTCCTCTGTCTCTGCTGGTTAAACCCTCTCACCGGTTCACCTACTAACTCTACAACTTTATTAGAATAAATTCTAAGGAAGATGATATTTTTCCTTTCTCAAGCTTTCTTCACTCAACTTCTTCACATCAAGCATCAATAAAATTTATCTTGAGCTCACATATTTATCATTTAAGGTTCCCACCAAAAACACATTCAAATAGTGTTGTGTTAGGTTTTGACTTCACCAACTCGATCTATATTGGATTCGATTTAATCTTCTTTACCAAGGAAATGATCTTCATGTTATCAATCAACACCACCAACTACTCGCATTCCAAAGTGCATTTTCTAAATTTGGAGGTCTGCACCATACTTGTTGGCTTTTCTTTGTCATATGCCATTAATGACTCAGTAGTTTCCTTCAAAAAATGGGTACGAAAATCAAATCTTCTTGTAGGATAAGTTCACTCACATGCCAGCTTGTCTTGCCTGAGCCAAAATCTTCGGGTGTCCTCCGTGACTTGTGGGTTCTTCACAAAAGTTGACCTTCTTGCTGACAGTTACGTTGATGCACACTTCATCGACCTATTCTTTATCACCATCTGGCTTCTAGTTGTCATCTTTGTCAACATCCACCTCTTCTTGGTTAGCTATGTGGGTTTGACATTGTTCATTGACCAAGTTTGACTACTAGTTCAATTCACCTTATCGATACAACCAACACATTGAACAATCACTCTTATTGACAACACATCCTCCTGACCATTCATCTTGCCTTTTGGTATGTCTTCATGTCATTATTTTTGTTCTGCTCATTGAGTGTTGTTGTGATTCATTTAACATTCAACTTCTTCATAACAAATAAACAACAAGCCTTCATACTCGTTTATGCCTTACCGGTTATCACTCAAGCATGCCAACACACTCCTGCATCTCACCTCATACCAGTGATATCATCTATCAAGAACATACATCTCTTCTTAATGCCAGTTCAATCTTATACATACCAGTTGACACACTCTACTGGTAACCTGCAATACCGATTGACATCAATGACAACTCAATGCCAACAAATGAAATAGAGAGCTAGAATCCCCAAAGAAATTGTGAAGAAATATGAGGGGACAATCTGTTTTATGGTGAACAAAGATGAATGTCTTATGGAAGTGGTTCAACCCCAGATAGTATGGATATTGCCTATGGGCTATGAGGTTCATGAAGCTACTTTGGATGCCTATGCACAACACTTGTTAAAATCTCTAGTAGGCACCAAAAAATAAAGGCTCAAAACTTGCCAAGAGAAATTGATGGAATTAAACACCAAGTTCAGTGAACCAGATAGAAAAAGAAAAGTTGCAAAGATTGTGGAGGACATCCTTGTTGAAGAAGGTCACCCCTGAGAGAAAGTTAGAGTTTCTAGAGATGTGAGGGATTTATTTGAAAAAGTGAAGAAACAAAAGACTGCACCTAATCTAGTTAAAGTAAAGGTGACAAGGTCTTCTCATGCTCCGGTGAAGACACCTTTTGAAATAGAACCCTCTGGTCCATCTACTAAGGGTAAAGGTGTTCTAAGGAAGAAGTAGAAACCCCAAAGAGAATATGTAATAGTTTCTCTAGTGCAATCCGAGACTAAATAAGATACAAACATTCCTAAGGCTCCGAAGAAAGGAGAGTTTGCTAGAGTGATCTAGAAACCTCGATCCGGTGCTGAGCAGAAAGGGTAAGATCTAATCCAATGCTGAGTAGGAAAGAAGACAAAATCTAACTTGGATGAAGCAATAGAATCTAGTAATATGGAGACCTCTCAAACTAGGTATCATATTATTCCTCATTTTTCTACTCAAGAACTAATAGATGAAATTATCAAAGATGGAAATTTGAAGAACATTTATGTATATTATGAGAATATGAATGATAAGGATAAAAGGCAGATTGAAGAAACTATAATTTTGTACAAGGATGTATTTAGTAAAGCATTGATCAAGTTACAAAAATATCTTCCAAAATATTTCTATAGTTTAATTGATTCTAGGAGAAAATTTGCTAGTCAAATGGACAGAAAAATAAAGGAGAGTGATCTAGTAAATCAATGCACTAGTATCACCATTGAGGAAATTGATAGATTAATTTTGTTAGCTAATAAAAAGGAATTTCTGAAGCAAGAACATAGTCAATAGGCTGATGGTTGGAAGAGTTGGAGAAATAATGGAAGAAACCATTGCTATTTGGAAGAAGTTTCTCATTGAGAACTGACTTGTAGAAACCGTTTCACAAGATGAAGCCACTTAGTCAGAAAATACTTTAGAAAATGATGTGAATAAAGAGGAGGACACTCTGGATGTTGCAGAGCAACATATTTTGGATTTTGTAGAGGTTGAGCCTTCTAAGGAGATTCATAAATTAGCTGAGGTAGAGGATGGTGCATCAATTGGTGACACCAATGCACAGGGGGTACCTAAAGAAGACAAATATGGAAAACTTGAGATTGAGAATAAGGAAGAGGAAAAATAAGAGGAACCAGATAAAGGGAAGGGTAAGGTACCAAAGACTCTGATCCTTACGGCAATTGACACATAAAAAATTCAAAGCCAAGGGAGTTTTCCATAGTTTAATATAAGTTTTGACAAACCTTTTAATCAAATGTCTCTGACAGAGAGGATGATTTTTGCTGCAACTCTCCAAGCACAACCCAGTCAGGAGTTAGCATATTCAGAATCAAAAGAGAAGAGACTCACTGAAAAATCAGTTAATGTTTTGGAACAGGTGGTACCGGAATTGTAACTTTATACAAACACTAGTTCATCCAGTAAGCTTCAAAACTTAATAGATCATATATCCACCCAGTTTGATTCATTGACCAAGGTATCAACTACGTAGAGTATGGAGAAATTACAATATGCCAAAGTTCAAACATTTTTGCAAAAGATTAGTAATGATAAGGCGCAACTAGATAAGGAATTAAAACTAATTGATGAGGCCTTAGTGGAAGGTGGCAAAATTTATAAGGCTTGTCTAACTTTGACCAATTTTACTACTGAGATAGACAAGCAGATAGATAATGTTGTCTTGGTGATGATTTTTTTAATAGATGATTTTATGTGTTGTCATTGATGGCACATACACACACACACACATATATTTGCATTGACATAGTCATCTTAGTTACGACAAACTAGTACTACTCCTAAGTCTTTGTATTTCAAACTGGTATCATTTGTATAGAGAAGTCTAATCGGTTTGAAGGTGTCTAAACCAGTATATGTAGACAACTAGTATATGCAGGAATGACAATTGGTTTTGGTCAATTCCACTGAAACCAGTTTGGAGATACAACAGAGATCAACAAGGAGGTGAATGGAGGATAGTCGGTCTATGAGTTGCAAGAAGTTAAAAATCAACTGGTATCGGTGTTCTAACCAGTTTCACTGATTGTGTGATGAGATATCACCAGTCATGATGAGTTATCACTAACCGACATATTTGGTGGTGATCTCTGATGTGTTATGAAATATTGTCCAGATACATTGAACCTAGGAAATTCTGATGAGGTTCTTAAGCCGACATGAAATCTAATGTTTATAAAAAGACATTCTGATGAATTGTTTTAAAATGCAAGATACAAGTATTGTTATGAGTTAGAGTTGATGTGATTTATTGAAGGAGTTGTAGAGTATGTCGGTGATACAGTATTGAGTGAGCAGAAGAGGATATATACAAGCAAGATGTGCTATTTATAGATCAACCACCTATTGTTTTCTAATCACTACAATAGTTAAATCCCCTAACAGGGTAAGCTCTAACAAGCTTCATTGTACAAATCCTCTAACCAGGTGATCCATTAATTTGGGTTTGAAATCCTCTATCGTAGTTACTCATAATAGGGTATTAGCTTTAACCAGGTATATCTTTTAATAGGGCATTGGGATCTTCAACAGAATTCGCTCCTAGTAGAGCAATTTGTATTAACCAGTCAGTTACCTATTTCTGTAGATAGTTAACTTATGAGTCCCATCTCACCATGGTTTTTCCTAGTTGGGTTTTCCACGTATAAACACTTGCGTTATGGTGAATATTTTACTTTTTGTGGATGCTTTTATAATACTTTGGATTGCATGCAAAGTCTTAAGTAAACTAGTTAATTATTTTTTTCGGTTTGTGTTTAAAGTGTTATTGTTTTTGCTATCACTGATTCACCCCCCCTCTTAGTGCTTTATAAGTCTACCAATTTGTTTCAGAGCCGAGTTTCTTTAATGCTTAATTACTTGGAAGGAAACCCTAAAGCCATTATGGTGGATATGAGTTATAGAGAGATGGCTAGAGTGCTTGATGCAACTAGGGAAGAGCTTGAAACCCTGAGAGGAAGATTCAAAGCTTCACAAGTTAAGAAGAGAGAGCTAATTTAGAAAATTATTGGAAATCTCTGACAATAGTTCTTCACATGAAGCCAACATTGATGCAGTGGTTGTAGAAGTAGAGAAACTGAATGGTGAAAAGGTAAATCTGAGGAGAGATCATGAAGCCCTAACAATCTGTATCAGCCGAGAACTTAAAGGAAGGATGACAGCTGAGGACCTAATCAAAGAAAGAGATCGTGAGATTTCTAACATCAAGTAGAAGAATGCATCTTTGTATGAACATTGGCATGAGGAGAAGGAAAAGAAAGAAGCTTTACGGTTAGATCTTGAAACAACAATGTCTCTTAGAAAGACCCTTGCAAAGCATAATGAAGATCTCACCAAAGAGCTTACTGAGGCTAATGGAAAGCTTGACAAATTCAACAAGATTTCCTCTATGCTAGATGAACAGATCCAATCTCAGAGGATGAAAGGTGACACATCTAGACTAGGTTCCAATATATCTGAGAAAGGAGAATCTTCTGATACCAAGAGAAAAATTTATAAAGGTAAAACTTCTCCCAAGGCTAAGAAGCATACCAGTAAGAAAGCTTTGAAACACGTTTTCTTTAACTGTCTTAAGCTTGGACATACCACTAATGTGTGTAGAAGTAGATCTGACAGTAATATTGGTAATAGACCTAATACTAGGTATGTATCTAGAAGATTTGAAGGTCATTGTTACATATGCAACATGTATGGACATAGATCAATTGAATGCAGATATAGAGAAAACAATCTGGCACCTCACATGAATTCAAGACCTATAAGTGATTGGTGAAGGATGTATGACAACTAGAGAAACGTGAACTAGCAAAAACCCTATGTCAATGAGTTCAATTCATATGAGATGGAGAAAGTAAAAAATGTGATTTCCACAATTCACAATAACTATGGACATGTGGCTATGAAATACAGAGGGAGAACTGGAAGAGGTAACGTAGGACCTTGGAGAGCATCAGGGATGGCCTGCTATCATTGTCACAAATCAGGACACATGGCTAAGTTTTGTAGATCCAAGAAGAACAAACCGGTGAACTACTCTGAAGATCAAAAAGGAAAGAAGAAGGTCGATATTGAAGAAAACAAAGTGGAGATGAAAAGAATTTGGAAGAAGAAAAGTGAGGAAGCAAAAGAATCAATTTGTTCAAATAGTGTGGATAATCTTGCACCGATGAACTAATCTTTTCAACAAGCCTAAGGGGAGCATATTAGTAAATCTACTTCTGGACCCCTTGAAGAGTGTATGGTGAGAGAGTTTTGCATTTCAAGTTGTATTATGATAATTTATGATATTATTACCTATCAATTTTCTAAAGGATTACTAACCGGTTATATACCTATCGGTATAGGCGAGTTTATTAAGTGGTAATTAGGGTTTGTTACCCTATCAGTTGAGTAATTAATGCAGTGGGTAAGTTTATTAAAGAAAGTTCTATGAAGTTATTTTTACCCTAATTTCATTTGAAGAAGCAGTTGTGAGAACTTGAAGAGAAAAACAGAGCACTGTTAGCAGATTGTAAACAGATTTGTGCTACAGATCAAAAGTTAAATTGGATTCGAAGATAAGGAAAGGTGAAACGAGTGTACATATGAGAGATAAACCAGAAACCCTACAACACAAAGGGAATAAGATATTGTTTTGTTATTCTCACTTGAATCAAGCTTATCTAGAATCACATCATCATCTACACCAGTAGAGAGACGTGTGATTATTGCTAAATCTATGGATTCAATGGAATCAGATATAATAGAATCTTATAATGCATTGTCTCAAGTTCCGCAAGGTGTTTTGATCAAAGGTAATTTGACCAATTATATAGACTGTAAAATTGACGATCTAGGATCACTGGAAATCTATTCACAACTCAAATCTCTATGTGATTAGAGTGGGAAAATCAAATCCGAATATATTAGGATATATGAGAAGGGTTTTCATAATGCAACATATTTTCTTGAAGATTTTGAGGAAGAGCATTTTAGGATTATCCTTAGTCGTGTACATGGAGGGAATATGTATCTTGACAGGTTGCACACAATCACAAAGGAAGCTATTCATGTAGTGACTGGTTTTTGTCAAACCGGTGAAGTACCAAAATTGTGAACAATTTCACAAGAGACTATGATTGCATTGACACAGACCACTACTGACGGTCGTGCTATATCGGTCAACAACATTGCAGATCCAACAGCCAGATTTGCAACTATGGTTATTGGCTATTGAATATTTTATTCCAACAGGATGAACAGTGTACCATCTGCAATTGTGCATGCCACCTACAAGATGATGGTAGAGAATGCATATAATGATTTGTGTGAGGCAATGAGAAGTCAATTAATGTTGGACTTAAAATCAATTAAGAATGACAACAGTCAAAAGTTCAAATATGGTCAACTATTGATTGGTCTATTCTTCTACTCTCAGAATTTCATACCAGGAATTGGTGACATTCAATGGTCGAAGGACATATTGGTTACAACATAAATTAAGAAAAAAATTAAGGCTATGAAGAACACATTTATAGTTGCAATGAACAAGTACTTTAATGAGTTTCAAAAGAAAATGAGCATGAGATTAAGACTATCTGATGAAGTGGTGAAACACTTTGAAAAAGACATCTATTTCACTGTAACCACTAACTTTTGTCTTATGGAGTTTGTTGAACCAAGAGAAGAGGAAATCGAAGAAATTAGCTATGAAGTCAATGATGACATTGATCGGCTATGCCAACAACCTCTTGGCATCTCCTAAGGACCCTAACAAGAAAAGATTGGGAACTTACCAGGAAAGGATTATACCTATTCAACCCAATAGTGCCAAGGAGAAAAAGAAGAATGTTGAGCAAGAAGCTTTTGTGACCATGGGTCAAAGGGTAACCAAAAGTATTCAAGTCTAAAAGGAACTGGTACCCAAGGTATATGAAAAGAAGCAGACTGCAACAAAGAAGAGAGGTAGAAATTTCATTCTTCAAGCTGAATCTGAGGATATCGACACTGAAGAGGAACCAAAGAAGATGAAATTGACATGTAAGAAATCCAAACCACTAGGAAACATTTCAAAGCAAAGTAATCCTATTAATGTTACATCATACAAACCAATGACTGATTTTGAGAGGACATGAAAAACATTAGCGAGGAAATGGTTTGAAAATGTAAAAGAATATTTTGATTCATTTGATGAAAGGGCAAAACAAGAAATTGTTCAAGAGGTAATCAACCATCTATGTCAATACAATCAGTTGCCTCAAGATATTAAAAAGGACATTTTTGATTCTTTATATTCTATTCTTGAAAATAAATAGAAAATGGTTGTAGAACAGGATCAAGAAATTACTAATAGAGTTTTCATTCAATATTTTCCTGATTTATCTAGAGATGAATTATTAGCATTTCTTGCTAAGTTCAAAGGACAATTTCATTCTAAGACAAGAAGACTGAGGTTATTGGGTGGAAAGACTCAACTTGTTAAAGATGATACTCATCATATAGCCCAAGATATTCAAAGGATGAATGCACTATTGGAAGGCTATGAAGATAGACCTAATCAGACTGAGACAAGAGCTCCACCAGAGCTAGAAGATGAAGACTTTATTCAACCAGATGTAGTCTATCATGTCAAGGATAAGGTTGATACCAGATCTCAACATGTTATATTTTTTGTGGATGATATAGATGATATCCAGGACATTATTGACACAATTGGTAATGTCATTGAACCAATTAAAGAAACTAAACAACAATCGGATGTTACTGATACACAAGAAGCAGCCAAAGCACTAGTTAATGAACCTAGTGTGGATATTCAACCACCAATGGAAAAAGAACACCAAGTTGCAAATCAAATTTGATCGGGCACTACAGCTACACAGAAGAAACAAATAGAGGCATAGAAAGAGAAACCAGAGATAGAGGTTGAAGAGAAGGAGACTAGATAGAAAAAAATTGAAGAGAAAGAGAAAACAAAGGAGAAGATAGCATAGAAAAAAGATGAAAAGGAAAAAATAAAGGTGAAGCAGCAAACTGATGAGGATGATGACTCGATCAGTATACAAGGTCCAATCGATCTAGAAAAATTGAGTGCATCTGAACCTATGGAGATTTCTATAGTGATGCATTCCCAGGCTCAAAAGAAAAGGTGAAAAGAAGAGAGAAAAGAAGAAAAAACTATACAAACTATTGTTGACACTCTGTCAAGTCTCTTACTAGAGTTTGTCATTGGAAATTTGTCTACCCCTATCGGTAAGCTTGGCCAATTGGTTGCTGATGCTACTAACCAACTGAAATCACTTGAAGAAGAAGCACATACCTTAGCCAAAAATAATTATAGGAAGAAGAGGGGAGAGAAATTAATGTTAGACATTGATAAAGGCAAGATTGCTTTATCTATAAATAAAGATATTTTGAGAACTAATGTTGAAACTAGAGGTAAAATTTTGGCCTATACATCCAAAGTATTATTTTTCTATTCTGATTTGAAGAAGTGATGAGAAGATACATACAAGGAACTGGAGAAGATATGTAATGCTTACATACCATTATAGGATTTAGCCTTAGACTTTGGAAAATCAGTTGATGCTTTGCAATATCGGTTAGATGTTTATTATTTTGAATAGGCTAAGTGACTTAGATCCTTGAAAGAACTAAAGAACCTATTGAGTCCAAACGTTGAAATCTTTCAGAGGGCATACAAGGATTTAGAAGCAGTTTTGGCTATCCTAGAGATGAGCACAGTGGATGCAATGGAGGAATTTGTTGCACAAGTTATGACAACTATTGAGATCACTAAAACATTATTAGAAACATGGAATAATGATTTTGCATAGATGGAGATTACTTTTAGTGACATTTTCTTAAAAATTGTTGTGAACACACCTTAAAACAAAAATCTTATATTTATGTATATGCAGTTTTTTATGAAAATTTTGATGTAATATATCTATATTTTACTTTTCAATTTGGCATTATTGTCAAAGGGAGAGTAGAAATATGTATGTGTGAAAATTTTGTATGAACTGTTAAGAGGGAGTTTGTAAAGGGGAGTAGAAATATGTATGTACATTTTTTTTGGTAAGCACACTTAGTTGTAAAATTGTAAAAATTTTTGTTGTCATCAATGCCAAGGGGGATATTGTTGGCTTGATGATGATTTTTATAATGGATGACTTAATGTGTTGTCATTGATGGCACATACACACACACACACATGTGTTCATATTGTCATAGTCATCTTAGTTAAGACAAATCGGTACTACTCCTAAGTCTTTGTATTGAAAATCAATATCATTTGTATAGAGAAGTCTAATGAGTTTGAAGGTATCTAAACTGATATATGTAGACAAGCAGTATATGCAGGAATGACAATTGGTTTTGGTCAATTCCACTGACACCGTCTTGGACATACAATAGAGATCAACAAGGAGGCAAATGGAGGACAATCGATCTATCAGTTGGAAGAAGTTAAGAATCAACTAGTATCAGCATTCCAACTGGTTTTACTGATTGTGTGATGAGTTATCACTGGTCATGATGAGTTATCTCTAATTGACAGATTTGGTGGTGATATATGATGTTTTATGAAACATTGTCCAGATACATTGAACCTAGGAAATTGTGATGAGGTTCTTAAGACGACATGAAATCTAATGTCTATAAAAAGACATTGTGATGAGTTATTTTAAAATGCAAGATACAAGTGTTGTTATGAGTTAGAGTTGATGTGATTTATTGAAGGAGTTGCAGAGTATGTCAGTGATGTAGTATTGATTGAGCAGAAGAGGATCTATACAAGCAAGATGTGCTATTTCTAGATCAACTATCTATTGTTTTCTAATTACTACAACAGTTAAATCCCCTAACTGGGTAAGCTCTAACAAGCTTCATTGTATCAATCCTCTAACCAGGTGATCCATTAGTTTGGGTTTGAAATCCTCTATTGAGATTACTCCTAATAGGGTATTACCTTTAACCAAGTATAGCTCCTAACAGGGCATTGAGATCTTTAATAGGATTCGCTCCTAGTAGAGCACTTTGTATACCTTAATTGGTCAGTTACCTATTTCTGTAGATAGTTAACTTGTAAGTCTCATCTCACCGTGGTTTTTCCCACTTGGGTTTTCCATGTATAAACACTTGTGTTATTGTGAATGTTTTACTTGTTGTGCATGCTTTTATAATACTTTGGATTGCATGAAAAGTCTTAAGTAAATTGGTTAATTATTTTTACTAGTCTATGTTTAAAATGTTATTTTTTTTGCTATCACTGATTCACCCCCCCCCCCCCTCTCAATGCTTTATAAGTCTTTCAGATAATTGTAGAGGACATTTAGCTTAGATTTCTCAAGCTTATAATCCTATAGAAAACTTAACCAGTAGTATTGAAGGTCAAATTTTAACTATCATGGAGCAGATTAGGAATTTTGAGAAGGAGAATGAGAGAATGATTAGGTGGATAGGTGAAATCTAGAACCTTATTGGTCCCCAAGTAGACACCTTAGTGTATCCTAAAATGGACTTCATTCAAAACATGTCTCAGGAGACTCCTACTGATATTGCGGCTATAGAATTTCATGCTTATGTTTTGAATGGTTTTGTTTAAAATTTGGAGAATTTATGGGAGGGATGGAACACATATCTTGTTACAAGCTAGGGTTGTCATTGCACCAAAAGATCAACCTGTTAATGTCCAATACAACCACTAAACTTATAGAATCTATAGGAGGTTGTTCAAACATGTTGTGAATCCCCTCAAGGGATGCTAGCCCACTGCCAACTATCCCACTCCCATTGTCACTCGCCATAACCTGTGTGATTCGAACCTTTGACCAAGCTTTGATATCACTTGTTACAAACTATGGTTGCTATTGTACCAAAATATCGACCTATCAATGCCCGATACAACCACTAGACTGATAGAATCCATAAGAAGTTGTTAAACCATTTTGCAAATCCTCGCGAGGGATGTTGGCTCATTGCCAACATATCTTAGGTTTCTTAAGCTGGCATATGCAAATATGCTGAAACATGTATAGATTTGGTTGGTGTGTGTATATATGTACAAGCAGTTTTGATGCACACCCCATCTTTGGCATTGTTGTCAAAGGGGGAGAGATGAGGTGAAAAAAGTATAGGCTAATTGTATGTATAGAGTGTACAGTTCGGTGATGCAAATTCTTGGATTATTGATCAAAGGGGGAGTCTTATAATTATTTTATTCTTTTTCATCCAGTGTATAGGCTTCACAGGTTTCTATACTTAGTCATTTTTCATAGGTGTTTCTATCAATGCTAAAGGGAGAGATTGTTCACAATTGACACTCATCGGGTGACTTCTAATGCTTTTTATGGTCTAGGGTTGTCATTGATGGAAACTCTTCTTAGAGATTTGATCCAACAGTCTTAATTCATCCTATCTAAAAGCTGGAGTGAACTGGTAAAATAGCGTATTTCGGTAATTTTATGGTCTGGAATGATTTCTGATGATTGTGGTGTTTTTGGTGATTGTTTTTGTGATCTCAATGAATGGGAAGATCTTTAGCAAGCATGTGAATACACTCTTTTGGTCTGGTGCTATGTTTTGTTAGGGATTGAAGATGACTTGGAGCTACACGTTACACTTCTTGAAGCTGACTTGAAGGAGATTAATTTTCTATTAAGACCAGATAAATAAGATAGATTTGACGATTGATTTTCAAAGTATTAGTAGTGTGGTGATCCATTTTGGTGTGATTGAGCATAATTTCACGTGCACATTTGGTAGTCAGACAATCCAGTAGCTGACTAAGACATAGATAGAGTATTTGCAGAGCGAAGACAATCAGAGATTCAGTGCTTAACCAGAACTCATTTTTGATGAACTTATAAGGCATTGAGAGGGGGGTGAATTAGTGCAAGTAAAACCAATACAAATCTGATTATTAACTTTAGTAACTTGAAACTCAATAAGCATATAAGAGATAAAACCAAGTATGAAATCACCACATAAAACATAAAGCACATGACACAATAGTTTATACGTGGAAAACCCAATTGGGAAAACCCATAGTGGGAATTAGTACCCACAAGATCCACTATCTGCAGTATAGAGATCTGACCGGTTAAGGTCTACAACACCCGGTTAGGTGCACACACAGTTAGAAGTGTCTAAGCCTGGTTAAGAGATTTACAAAAGGCCTGTGAGGACCAACCCTGTTAGGAGCTACCCAAGTTACTGGGATTTGCAAGCACAAGTTAATGTGTCATCAAGTTAGAGTATTTAAATGATTAGTCATGTTAGGATCCAACTACACCCTGTTAGGAGTGACCTTGTAAGAGGATTTTCTTGTTGCAACTGTTAGGGAGACAATAAGTACAAATGATCTCAGTATAACACCTTCAGTGTCTGATAAGATCCAATTCAAAATATTATAACATCACATATACATCATCTCTCAACTCTTTTGATCATCGCACAATCAAAAATACAAAACTCGCTAATGATCTTTCACACTATCAAGCTCATACACATATATCATTTCATACCTCATCACACATTTAAAATCATCATAAGGTCAACTAGAACCCTGTTAGAATTCCCTAGGTTGGATGCATATAGACAATATTTCATTGTATGCGTTAGTTATGTCAGCCACTGACATAGCAAATCAAATTTTTTCCATTTTACTGATTTGTGTGATTTTAGTCACTATCAGTTAGGTCTTCATCAACTAATCCATTCAATCAAATAAATCTCATTCACTTGATTTAATCTGTACATGCGGTCATGAACATATCTTCATTTGATAGTCTTTAATGCTGCTGCAAAACTACATTACCCCATTCTTCATTATTTTCACTTACCGGTTGTCGAAATGTAACACTGTCAATCTTTTACCGGTTGAAGTCCTAATTACTAGTTTTGATAAAAACTGTCTCTGCTAATTGGCTAAGCCATGTCGGTTGAATTGTAGAACTTATATGACTTAAAGAAACATAGTCTCCATCAATGACAACATACAAAATAGTCATCATACATTAATCTATACACAACAGACATATACCAGTTGCATCAAGCAAACACACATTACTGGTTTAGTTCAAATGATCAAAGGCCAACATTCTCCCCCTTTGGCATTGATGGAAACACTTAGGAAAATTTTGTCAACAAAGTGTACAAAACAAAAATTAAATTCAAGATATACACTCCCCCTTAACAGTACATACAAAATTTTGACTCTTAGACTTTGGTGCAGGAGCACCCTTCAAAGGGTTCCCACCATTTGCTTTTGTTTGTGTTAATGCTTCTTTAAGAAGCCATTGTATATAAAATAAAGAGCCATGTGCTCATTGGTCCTAGTTAGGGTCCTAGTTGAGATCTTAGGATCATAATTCAAGATTGAGATTTTCTTGAAAATAGAGGGTATGTGTGTCTTTGAGGTGTTTAGGGGTCCTTCTTAGCTTGGTGGTGTCCTTAAGTTAGCCCAATGTGGGTCTAGGAGTCAAGAAAAGCAACCCTAATATGGGCACATAGACCAAGGAAAAGGTTCTATAAGTAATTACAAACCCTAAGTTAATGGGTTGGTTGTCAGTTGTTGTACAGCATAAGCAAAGTGACTTGACTGTGACTGCCATTTTGTTGCCAGTCGACACATATGCAGTAGAGGAAGATTTTTAATGGATTGATTTTCATGCAAAACTATGTGGAGTGTCTTCTATGGTATGATGCACTGCTAAATGGACAAGGTTAGAAAATGACAAACAACACAAGACACAAGAAAATCGTTAGTGTTAGTCAATCAAAAACTAATCTAAACAGGCATATCAAAAGAGATACTAAAATCATGCTAATATATCTAACAAATGAAAAAAAAAATAATAAGGCATCTCCAAATGCCTCTTAGCATGCTCTTAGCTCCTTCTCCCTTGTTCTTCTCCTCTCCAAGTTCCAAAATAGTGTAGCTCTCAGCAACTTTTTGCACTATGGATGCTTATGGAGGATTGAGATTTTAGTATTGTGCTCCAAATGTAAAATGAAAATCTAAAATACTACATGCTATTGAAATAATTGATTTTAACCAAAATAACAAGATTTTAGTTTGCTATGCTAAATGCTCTAAAAAATGCCTATAGGTTAAATGCATACAAGTTTTTAGGATCTCGATTATGAAGAAATGAGCTCTATTTATAGGGAAAATGGAGCAATGGATGGTTGAGATTGAGCAATCTCAACAAGAGTCAGGATTGAATGATTTCAAATCCATGTTAGGGCTTTCAACCCAATCTCAGGATGATAAGTGTCAATGTGAGATAGGTTGAGAGGAGAGGGAATAAGCATTAAATGCTTGATATGACCTTGAGAGTTAAAGTCAAGGTTAGTTGAATGAATAAACTCTTTATTCAAAGAATAAAGCTTTTATCCAATGGATAAACTCTTGTGCATATGTAAAAAGGATAAATATGGTCAAAACAATAAATGTTTGGGGAGACAAGTTTGAAATAACCATAAATGGTTATGTAAGAGCCAATAATGGTCATGTAAGAGCCATTAGTGGTCTTGGAAGACTTTGGGAGTTAATTTGTTGAACACACAAAGCATTAAATGTTTTTCAAAGACTTTTGAAGTCTTTGAGAAGTGACTTCATTTTGCTTAGGAATGTGACAATAATTAGGGGATGGATTAGGCTAATTAGGAAAGGGTTAGAAGAATCTAGAAGGGGATTAGATTTTGCAAGTGGATTTGGTGGGTGAGGAAAAATAGGATTTTATTAAAATAAAAATTAATTTATTTCAATAAATGTGTGCAAGTTGCATTTGTAGGAAAATGCAAGTGGGGGGAGGATAATGATTTAAATAAATGTTTTTATTTAATTTATTTAAAAGAGGAAAAGGGGATTTAATTAAATAAATAGATTTTATTTATTTAATTGATTGTGAATTTGATTTAATGAATTAATTAAAATAAATTGAATAATTTATTTAATTAATAGGAGAATGTTTGGAGATGAATTAATTAAATATTTAATTAACTGATGGCTAGTGGATTTTTAATCAAATAAATAGCGAATATTTATTTAATTAAGCTGGATAGATTTGTGTGACTATATTTGCCCCTCTTTGAGACGGTGTGGTTTATCGCGTCGTTTCAAAGAAAGAAAAACTAGTGTGAAGAAATGCCCCATAAAATGTAAATTTAATGGGTGGTATGCCCCCTCGAGAGATGGGCTGAAAAATTTCAAAAAATGGGGCAATCTCTCAAAAAAGAATGAAAATTGGCAGGGCGTTAGAAGAAAAAGAGTTAGCTATATGGGGGAAAAATAGAAGAAATCGAAGGAAAAATGGAGAAATGGGGGGCTCGAGAAGTTCACGGGGACCACGACGGTGAGTGGGGGGAAGTTACGGTGATGGCGAAGGGTATAAATGGGGTGAAAGGGATGAAAACAGGATCATTTGTGACTGCAACCAATGTGAAACCAGAGCTCTGATAGTGACGTTTTGGAGGAGTGAGTAGCAGTCAGGATGCCGATACCGATTATAGAGCACAGATTTGATCGAGTCCGACGGTTCCAATGGCCAGACGACTACGGACCAACGGTACGTAAATTGGAATTTTGAATTTTTAAGCATTTTTGATAGGCTTTTTACTAAGTCCAAGTTGAGTCGGAGCAAGAGCGTTGAAACTATGGTTTTGGCGCTTTTGCTCCATGAACTAGCGCTATGGTGCCGCAATGGCGCTATTGGCCTATTGTTTGAGCACTTTTGAAATGTTTTAGCGCTATTGTATGCAGGTTTAGGCGCTATTGATTAATAAGCGCTATTGAGGGCTTGTTTGAGCGTGATTGATCTTGTTTGGTGCTATTGTGTAGTTGTTTTAGCGCATTTGTAGTTTGAGCGCTATTGGATAGTTGATTGAGCGCTTTTGTTAGGGTTGTAGCGCTATTGTTGAGAAACTAGCACTTTTGTTGGTAAAATAGCGCTTTTATTTTAGGATAAAGAGATGCCCCAGTTTGGATGAAGAAAATCTCCTGATGCCAATGATGGATGGATGGCGATGTGAAGTGGGAGTTGTTTTGAACCATAGCAACCTGATGAGACTTAGGTCATTTTTAGGATAAATGCCTATTTGAAGTATAGGTGGCCATGATTGCTTACCTATTGAGACCCGAAGATACTTGATCAAAGTATCTGTTGATAGTCTAGGTTTAAACTTAAGAAAGTTTGAAAACAAAACAACTGATGATGATTGGTGAATGTCCATGTGCAGGAGGAGCTAGGTGTGTTGCAGTTATGTGAGAGACATCCTGTGACACAAGGGTTGCGGGATCGATTGATAGAGGCAGAGATAGATTGTATTGCTGCTACTGGATTGTATGAGGTGATGCACATGCCCATGATTCGGATGAATCACAGTTTGATCATAGCGTTAGCTGAGCGGTGGCACAGCGAGACGTGCACCTTCCATTTGGCACAGGGGGAGATGACAGTGACCCTAAAGGATGTGTGGCACATTTTGCGGATTCCGATTCAGGGGGAGCTGGTCACATATGACAGATCCTGGGGGACCCTTGCAGTTCAAAGGTTTTTTAATGAGGATGTTTTTATTAATGATAGCTCTATTGCCTGGGAGGAGATAGCTGCATTATATGAGCCTCTACCAGCAGTTCTATCAAGTATCATGGGAGAACTTCTGTGTCCTGACAAGCAATCACACAGTTTGGTCGTGGGGTGGGGGTAGGTGATCGAGATGATGATTACCGAGGGGACTCGATTTGCGTGGGGGCCGTACATGCTGGCACACCTTTACCAGGAGCTTCATGAGGTGGTCTACCGGGGGAGGGGTTCCTTAGCAGTGGGCGTGATGCTGCTACATATTTGGGCCTGGGAGCACCTACTAGTGACTCGACCAGTGAGTCTGAGGTTCCGTGCAGTAGATCAGCCATATATGTTCATGTATAGCAGCATGATGAGTCAGCCCTACCTGGGGAAGTTAGAGTGGTGGCGGCAGGCACTAGACGATCTGGATGTAGTTATATGGTGACCATACCTGGAGTGTGAGCCATGGGATGATGATGTAGAGGCACTGCCTTATGTTTTTATGACCCGATTCCTCATTGCGAGGACCTTGTACCATGTGGAGAGACAGGTGCCCGGGATAGTGCTGAGATAGTTTGGACAGCAGCAGGGACTGCCCAGTGGATCAGGAGAGTATGCATGGGTGATTCGGGAGAGGTATGCATGGGGGCCAGTGTTGCCATATGATTAGGCACTAGTAGAGTTTTAGACGCTACAGGCAAGACCATGGGATATACGATCAAGGGTCGTGGATGCAAGAGTATCAGATGAGTATACGCAATACCGGGCGACGCACCTGATCTTACGGATATCCGATCCAGTAGAGCCGATCCCAGATTTTGAGGATGAGAGGGGACGGAGATGGAGGAGGGCAGGAGGTCAAGGACCGAGGGTAGGGGGAGGAGGAGGTGGTGGAGGAGGAGGTGGAGGAGGTGGTGGGTTGGGGATGCGGGTTCAGAGGAGAGGGAGAGGTGGACTGCCTCTATGGATAACACAGGGACCATTGATACAGGGAGGAGTTCGGCTGGCTGGGAGGGGGATGGAGAGGGAGATCCCAATGGATAGAGGGGAGGGAGCTACTAGAGAGGGTGGTACAGGTGAGGTGGCTATGGATATCGGGGAGGGAGCCACTGGAGATCTTCAAGATCACATGATAGCACACTTGTAGACCCGAATAGAGGATTTGGAGGCAGAGGTGGCGGCTAGGGATGTGCAGCTATTTGCACGGTAGTAAGAGTTGGCAGTGGTGCTACAGGAGAGGGATAGTGCAGTGGAGAGATTGGCAGAGCTGTAGGAGAGAGTCCAGATTGGAGTAGGAGCATAGGGGCCTACGAGGGAGGTGATGAGGGAGATGCGGTGAGCACAGGCAGAGATAGACTACTGGCGGGGTTTATATGAGCAGGTGGTGCCAGTTAGTCAGCAAGTTGTTAGCTATTCGCAGATGCGGCGAGCCAGATTAGAGCGATCGCAAAGGGTGCAGAGCAGTGGGGGTGTGATGGGTCCTCTGCGAAGGGAGAGATCAGGGGATGCAGGAGTGAGTGGGGGTTCGATGAGGCCTCCACAGAGAGATGGATCAGGTGGTGCAGGCACCAGTGGGGGAGCAAGTGATGATGGTGGTACAACATCTAGCCAGAGTGGCATTTGAGAGAGCATTTTTGCATATATTGTATCATTGTTTATTTTTTGGACTATATCTTGGATGGCTCTTGGTAGCCGATTTTTTGAGACATCATTGTACTCTGATATATGAGATGATATATATGAGGAGATCCCATATTCTTTTGATATGCAGTTGATATGTATGGATGTTTATGCAGGATGATGAGTTATTGCTTAGATGGATATGTGTACATGTATGCATTTGATGAGATGTTTCTTATATGCATGTGTTTTTATGATGATTTATGATGTTGGATACTGACATATGAATGTAGGTTTATATATATATGATTTGTTTGATTTTTGATGTAATTCTTTTTGTATGTAATGCCATCATGATGATGTATGCTTATGATGATTTATGAACATGATTTTGGTGTTTCCTATGCAATGATAATTTATGCAATGATGTTAATGCAATGGTTGAATGAATGATTTTATGCATGGATATGCATCTAGATGTTTTTAGATGAATGTAATATGGATAAACAAAATCTAAAGTACAAATGTTTATATGATAATGTCGAAATAAATGCCTATGTATAATGGATATATATATAATGGTATGAACCAATGTTTGGAAACAAATGGATTTATGATTCTAAATGCTTTTTACATATGATTTAAATACAAATGATAATATGAGGATATTACAACTTATGGTTTTAATAACTGTACCTTAATGCAATTAAAAAGGATAATGAATGCAATGTGAATGAATCCTAAAATGAGCATAATAAGATACTTTAATAAATGGATGAATGAATGCACTTTTTCACTAATGAATGGATGCAATAATAAATGATAAAGAATGATGAAATGATGATGGATAATTGACACTAAATGAATGTCTAGCAAATGATTTAAAACAATCAAAGACAATTTTATCCTACGAATGAATCTAATTATTTATGATTGATGCAATGATGCAAATGACTAATGAAAACTAATGTCAAAAATGAACTATATGCAATGTGAAGTTAAAAATGACATGAATGTACTTAATGCAAGATGCAACTAAATGAGATGATGATATGACCATGAGGAATGCAAGGTTTTTGAGACTTTGCATGATGCATTGATGATGTATCAGAGTACTCAATCGTGATTGTATCCAAGACCAGCTTGAATGGTCACTTTTTCCTATAAAGCCTACATATGAATGAATGAATGGATGGGTGATATGCAACGGAATGCAAGATATAAACAGATGAGATGAAATGATGATCCATAGTGCTCTATTTTCATCATTGAGCTTTAAAATGTTGGAAGAGAATACAAGCATCTTGACATAATAATTCAAGATGACCTGAGTATTTCTTATTTTATATAGCAAGTTAATACAAATGACTTGATATAAGGGTCAAGTCGACCAGAGTATTACTTGTGGAACAGACAACGATTATCTCTGTTCATGCATGACTTGGATCGTCCTCCTTGATCTTAGGTTGATCATATCCTGAGACAAGTGCATACCATACTAAGAGATAAAAACCTTTATCCAAATTGGATGAGGGGGGGAGGAACCAAAGGAAGAGCAATGTTCCTGCAAACAAACAGTATATACATAAAGAATAAAGAATAAGGATCCTTGGTAATGGTTCATGTTCATATGGTCGAGGTATACGCTATAGTCAGCAAGCCGTAGTGATCTATGATTGAATTTTGCATAAGATCACGTAGCTTAGTGAACTTCCCACGTAGACACCATTAGTACATGCCCTAGTACTTCATCAGAAGTAATGCACAAATGATACAAAACAATGCTTAAAGATCCCGATACAGATAAATGAATGATTGTACTCACAAATCAACCAAGTATTTGATAGCTTAACATAATTTTCTTGTCAAAGAAAAACGTTACTTTTGTCTTTGTTTTGGTAAGGAAGGATGCATCCTTGTTTTGAAAGACAATTTCTGATTTGTTGATGTTGATTGTGTGGTTTGATTGATAAATGGTCATCGTGTGAGTATTATGTCAATGTTTGTTTTGTATCTGTGCGGATGAGTATGTACAAGGTGTTGCCATGTTTTTGTTTGATTTTTGATGGTTTTTTTTTTCGATGTTTTTTGGATTGGGTGGAATAGTTTTGAATGTTTTTGGATTTTGTGAGACATTTTGAATGTTTTTGGATTTTGTGAGACATTTTTGATTGTTTTTGGATTTTGTGAGACATTTTTGAATGTTTTTGCCAATGAATCACCAGTAATGTAGAATCCACTTCCATCAACTAGATTTAAAGGGCATTGCCCCCAAGTTGGACATGATTATGATAGAGTGGGATGCAAGACGCATGAAGTACTATCTCTTTATTGCAGATCAAATAACAAGCCATGGTTTGGATGGATGGATGTGTGTATGTATGAATGTGATCACAATGAGCCTTAAAGATACTGGAGCCATTATTTTTACGAGTGGCGCCTGTTTGCCAGGTTTTCACCATCGCACTTACCCAAGGTGCCACTAGAGTGGTTGTTCACCGTTTGGATGCATGATTTTTCTTTACTTTTTGAATGTTTTTGTATTTCTTCAGGACATTTTTCTAAATGTTTTTGGTATTTTCTAGTATGCAGGGGAGCTTGATGCTCTGTTCAGCTTAGGTATAAAACCGTTTGAGGTGCATGTTGTTGATCGGATCTGCGAGCGGTGCTCCTTCTGATGTAGCCAACTGATATGCCCCGGACCCGAATACAGCAGTGACAACATATGGGCCCAGCCAGTTTGATTCAAACTTGCCCTGATGTTCTCTGTTTGGTTGGTTGCAAGGATTCTCTCGTAGAACAAGATCACCTACCTCAAATGTATGAGATCTAACTCGGTGATTGTAGCTTCTACTCATGCGCTGCTAATAGGCTTTGAGGTGATTGTATGCAGCTTGTCGCTTCTCATCAAGTAATTCTAAGTCTTGGAGGCGTGAGACTCTGTACGCTTCATCATCGATGAGATTGTGCAAGGAAACCTGTAGTGATGGTATCTCCACCTCAATCGGTAAGATAGCTTCGGCGCCATAGACCAATGAATAAGGAGTTGCACCTATAGAGGTTCGAATGCTAGTTTGATATGCCCATAGTGCTGGGTTCAGTTGAACATGCCAATCATGGCCGGCATCATTGACTATCTTCTTTAGGATCCTCAATATGTTTTTATTGGATGCTTCGGCCTGACCATTGCCTTGTGGGTAATAGGGAGTGGAAAAGCAGTGTTGGATATGAAATTTCTCACAAAGTTCACGGACATCCTGATTTTTGAAAGGAAGACCATTATCTGTGATGATGGACATGGGCACACCATACTGATAGATGATGTAGTTGAGGATGAATGAGGTGATCTTCTTGCCGGTGACTTGGGTAAGTGAAACAGCTTTGATCCACTTTGTGAAATATTCGGTGGCAGTAATAATGAATTTATGGCCATTGGATGAAGATGGATGAATCTTACCCACAAGGTCAAGGCCCCATTGACAAAAAGGCCATGGTGTTGTGATTGGTTGCAGTTCCTGGGCTGGTGCATGTATCAGGTCGCCTTGAACTTGGCATTTCTTGCATTTTCTAACAAAGTAGTAGGAATATTTTTCCATAGATGGCCAATAGTATCCATTGCACAAGAGTTTCTTGGCTAGTGACGGACCACTTGAGTGAGTCCCGCAAATTCCTTCATGGACTTCTTCCAAAGCCTTTGTTATCTCACCTTGTTCCAGACATTGAAGGAGAGTACCATCAAGACCGTATCGGTATAGGGTTTCGGCAATAATGGTATATCGAGCAGTTTGGCGAATGAAGGTTTTACATTGGTTATTCGATTGGTTGGGAGGAAGGGTGTGATTGCGGAGATAGGTGTAGAATTCACCGTACCATTGGGATTTAGAACTGATAAGGTGCCATATCATTTCGGATTTGGGGATATCATAAGCGGGAATCCAAAGCTGTTCTACCAAGAACTCGTAGCGTGTTGAATTTTGTGGAAGATCTAGGAGAGATGCGATGGTAGCCATAGCATCAGCAGCGCGATTCTGATCTCTTGGTATTTGCTCAAAAGTGATAGTAGTAAATGATGTCTTTAGATTGTCCACCATTTTCTTATATGGCATGAGTTTATCATCCTTGGTTTGATATTCATCTGTTGCTTGTTGAATGACTGGTTGGGAGTCGCCATATACTTGCAGTTCTTTTAATTTCCATTGTACGGCTAGCCTGAGTCCTGTGATCAAGGCCTCATACTCTGCTATGTTGTTGGTGCATGGAAATGTGAGCCTATAAGACTTTGGGATGTTATCGCCTTGAGGTGTGATAAATAGAATGCCTGTCCCCGAGCCATGCCTAGTGTATGAACCGTCAAAGTATAGTTTCCATGGTTGTGTTGTTGTAATCATGAATATCTCTTCATCTGGAAAATTGGAAATGAGAGGATGATTGCCTATGAGAGGTGCATCGGCCAACTGATCTGCAATAACTTGACCTTTGATAGCTTTACGGTCTACATACTCAATGTCAAATTCACTTAGAATCATTACCCATTTGGCCAAGCGACCTGTCAATGCTGCTTTGCTAAGTAAATACTTGAGTGGATCAATATTTGCAATGAGTTGTACTTTGTGTGTTAATAGATAGTGCCTCAATTTAGTGGCTACTAGGATTACTGCTAGGCAAGCTCACTCAATAGGTGTATAATTGAGTTCATAGCCCACCAGTGTGTGAGAGATGTAGTAAACAACACACTCTTTTCCTTCTGCATTACGTTGTGCCAGTAGTACACCCAATGCTGTACTTATTGCTGAGATATAGAGTAACAACAGTCTGCTTGGATCTAGTGGGATTAGCAATGGTGGATTCATGAGATAGTCTTTAAGTGTCTGAAATGCTTGCTAGCATTGGGCATCCCACTGAAAGCGGATGTTCTTGTGTAGCAGGTGTGTGAATGGGTGACACTTATCAGCCAATTGTGCAATGAATCTTCGGATGGATTGAAGTCGCCCTTGTAATGTCCTTAGTTGATTGATATTCTTTGGTGGTGGCATGTCCATGATTGCTTTTACCTTTGCTGGGTCGACCTCAATACCTTTGCTTGAGACAATATATCCTAGAAGCTTCCCGAAGGTTACTCCAAAGACACATTTCTTTGGGTTGAGTCAAACATGGTATTGTTCCAGTCTATCAAAGATTTTATCTAAGATGTGGAGATGCCCTTCTCTAGTGAGTGATTTTGCTAGTAAGTCATCAACATAATTTTCCATCATAGTATGCATCATGTCATGGAAGATGGTGGTCATTGCTTGTTGATAGGTCGCTCCTACATTCTTTAGACCAAAAGGCATTACATTCCAGCAATATGTGCCCCATGGACAGGTGAAGGCTATCTTATGTTGATCTTCCGGTACGATCTTTATCTGATTGTATCCTGAAAAGCCATCCATGAGTGAAAGCATGGCATGTCCTACTATCAGATCCACTATGATGTCGATATTTGGAAGGGGGAAGTCATCCTTAGGACAGGCTTTATTCAAATCTCTAAAGTCAGTACAAATGCGGATGCCCCCTTTTGGTTTGCCAACAGGCACAATATTGGAGATCCATTCTGCATAATCAATTGTTCTAATGAAACCAACATCTAGGAGTTTCTTAAGTTCTATTTTGACTAGTACTGCAATCTGAGGATGCATCTTACGAAGCTTCTGTTTGACAGGTTTGGCTCCTTCTGCTACGGTGAGGTGATGCACGACTAAATCAGGATCAAGCCCAGGCATGTCTACATATGACCATGCAAAGTTGATTTGACGCTTCTAGAAGAACTCTATAAATTTAGGCTATTCCTCTGGAGTGAGAAGAGATGCTAGATGTATGAGATGAGGATTTTCAGGAGTCCCCACATTGTATTCTTTGGTTTCCTCGATGAGAATCGTTGATCATTACTGTTGTGCATTAGCAGAGAGAATGTCAAACCCTTCATCCTCAAGTGCCTCAGAGAGGTTTTCACCGTTGGATACGCTCTTTCTTTTTACTTTTGTTGGATCAAACAGTGCCACAGTGTGGTTTTCACTGGAAGATCCATGTTTTATTGTTATATTTTTGCAGCTGAAAGGTTTGGCATCCACCCCAAAGTATGCTGCACTATTAAGTTCAATGGCGAATCTAGATTTGTGATCCCCGCTTGGTAGTTTATCCCTTAATTCCAAAAAGTCAATGATGGCCTCATCATTTTGGAAGAAGTCAAGACATGGGGGATTTGGTTGGTTCCATTCGATGAGTTCAGGGTGGATAATGGGCATTACTTCATCGATTAGGTTAAGTGCATTAGATGTATCAGTGAGGGTTAAGATGTTATGGTGAAGGTCGTTAATGGTACTCTCCCTGTCAGAATCAGGTGTAGGATGAGATGTAGGGTCTATGGAAGATGTTTCTAGTTCAGGAACCCAAGTGGTCTTTATCTGTGCTTCTCCATAAACAGGGATGTCTTTGCATGGTGGAGGTAGTGATGCATCTTCCTCATCTGAAGTGTTAAGTTGTACAGAATCAAATTCCCACTCATGTGAGTCGGTCTCTAAGTCACTTTCTAGCATCCGATTACTATACCATACTGGGATGTCTTTTGAGTTAAATACTGCAGGTGTGATTGGTTGATGTACCTTTGTAGTGATCGGTGCCGCAGGAAGGTCGATGGGGATAAAAGAATATGGTACAAGGAGTATCAACAGTGTTGACTCAGTGGCTTTTGCTGGAACTGCTGGTGCCATAGATGTTGTTGCGAGTTCTGATACAATTGTTGTTGTTAATGGTGTTGCTAATGGGACTACTGGTTCACTTGGTGGGATGAATGGTATTGGTGATGGTTGTGTTGGGGTTTTGAACCTCAATGGGGCAGTTGGGATGGTGCTTGAGGCTGCTTTGATAATGAAAGGTGTCCTTTTTGCAGTAGGCTGACATAATGGTTTGTTGGGTTTTCCTTTGAATTTGAGTTTAGGAAAGATCTCTTTTTCAAAGCCTAGGCTTGTATTACCTTTGGGTTTTAATTCTGGCAGCAGAGGTTCATGTCGTCCTTGTTTGCAATATTCCAAATCACTCTGACCATCATACCCCATTCTTTGCATAATGAGGAGACCTTTGCCATACTGATCTGTAGGCAGCTTAACTTGCGGTATATCAGTGGTGATGGGATCATTATAGATCCATTCCGCTAAGTCCTCATCTTGGGTTTCTTCTTCTTGACTCTTTCCAAGGATGAAAGGCATCAAAGTACATGCTAGTGTGATTAGTGGTTGTTGGAGTAACTGCTATGGTTTACCATGTGTTCTAGGAGAAGTGGGCATTTGTCCCACACAAAAGAGTTGACTCAAGTTGTATTCCCCAGGACCTTCCTCTGCTATTTTCATTTTAAGCTTTTCTTGCTTTGGTATAGTGGTGTTCGAACTGGCAAGAGAGGCGGGACTTATATATGATGTGGAATAAATGGCTTCTCTATTATTAGGAATGGTAATCTCTGGTTGATGGTTGATATTATGGCAATATGCAAAGGGATTTGCATCGCCCAGGATTGTGATCTCTACACCGTTATGTGGGAACTTGATACATTGATGATAGGTAGATGGAACGGCTTGCATGGCATGTATCCAAGGTCTTCCTAACAATAGATTATATGGCAGAGGAAGGTCCAGAACCTGACAGATGATGTGCTTTACCACAGGGCCCACTCGGATTGGTAGTACCATAGCTCCTTTGGATGAACGCTCTGCATCGTCATAGGCTTTGATTGTGATCTTCTTACAAGGATCCACTAATTCTACTGCATATCCCAATGCTATGACCAACTGTAGTGTACAAATATTCAGGCCTACTCCATTATCAATCAAGACTCGCTTGATCCTATGCTGATTGATAAAGCCTTCAATGTGTAGCGAAGCATTACAAGGTTGCTGGAAGGAAGAGTTGTCACTTTCGGAAAAAGTGAGACAAGGTGATGACTTTAGATTTCCAACCATGGCTTGAAATTGGTCTGTATTCAGGTTTGCAGGGACTGATGCCTCTTGGAGTGCTTGATCCAAGATAGTTTTATGAGATGGCGATAGGTACAAAAGCTCTAAAATGGATATAAGTGCAGGCGTTTTGTCTAATTGTTCCACAAGATTGTACTACTTTGGTATGGAGGTGGTGCCTTGTGGAGCTTCCTTTATGGTAACTTTGCTGCGACATGTAACGACATTGCAATTTGAGTTGGGATTTTTGAAGGTTATAGTTGCAACTTGTTCACTGGCATCATACAGATGATTTACAGTGTAATTATATGCAACCTGTGTATAATCAGTGGTATCAGTGCCTCACTTGGAAGTGGAAGGACCCCTTTGATCTTGTGATGGAAGTGGATTTTTGAACATCAGATGATCATTATTTGTTGTTTTTGGGTCATGTCCTTCAATTTCAATTTCTCCTCGGTCAATAAGATCCTGAATAAGATCTTTTAATCGGTGATAATTACTTGTCTTGTGTCCCCTCCCTTGGTGGAAATCATAGTGTTCAGTATCTCTCCACCATGCAGGTTTGACCTGAGGTTCATAGTTTGATGTTTTAGGGAGAGTGACCAAATTTTGAGAAACGAGTTGTCACAATACTGTTTCAATGGGTTCCCCTAAGGGAGTGTATGTGCATTTTTGTTTTTGCTGACGAGGTCTTGGTTCATCATGAGATGTGATACAACCTTGATTGGAAGGAAAATTTGTGTTATTCTGAGGTGGAGGATTCTGTCCTGCAAACCGAACCACAGGTTGTGCAATTTGTATAGTCCTGGCATCCACAACCCCATCGTTGACGATATTCTTGTTTTTGTTCCAGAAGCCTGGTTTATCACTATTGAAGCGTGGGTGAGGACCATCCTTTGGTTCATTATAGATTTTGATAAATCCTTTCTTGATGAGTGCCCTTTCACATTTCAAACCCTTGGTGATCATATCATTAAAAGAGTCAGTATCTTTGACATCCAGGTGAAATTCCATTTCTTCATTTAAGTTGGAAATGAATATTTCCACTAGTTCTCATTCAGGTAACTGAAGAGAACGTGTGCTAGACATTTGACGCCATCATTGCACGAATACTGAGAATAGTTCACCTGGTTTTTGTTTGGTGTTGCACAGATCAGCCATGGTGATGTCGCGTTCAATGTTATGAGAGCAATGAGCGAGGAATTTCTGGATAAGTTCCTCAAAGGTTCTAATGCCACCTAATAGTCAGGAAAACCATGATGTGGTTGTTCCTCCCAAGATTTGGGGAAAAAGGCACATTAGGTAGGTGTCTTCATATGCCACTTCAAGACAAGCAGAATGAAATTCTCTGACATGATCATGAGGATCTCCCTTTCCTCGATATTTTTCAAATTTGGGTGTTTCGAATCCTCGTGGAAAGGGTGGCATATAAAGATTCCTATCAAAAGGATAGGGACAGATGTCATTGAGTGAGAATTGGTTAGTTTTGACACCACTATGAAGTTGTTGGGCGAGATTCTCGACTTGTTCCCGCAACATCTCCATTTCATTTGGAGGAGGAGGTGGTGGGTTACCTTGAGGAATGTTATATCTGATGGGATCTCTACCTCTTTCCTCTTCATGGCGAATTTGTCTTTCTGATGCTTGTCTTAATTGGGCAAGATCAAAGTCAGAGGGGAGTTTTTCTCCTTCTTGAGCAAGCTTTAAAAAGTGAGCATCCGCATTGCTCCTGAGTATTTCATCAAACAGTCTGTTAAAGAGAGGGTTATGCTGAGCCCTTTCTATTTTTGCAGGAGTAGGAGTACTTGGGTTTTCTTCATTTGCATTTCCTCCAAGTGCTTCTTGAAATTCATTGAGATTTTCCTCTTCTTCTTCTTCCATTTCTATTTCTCGTTGCCTTGACGGTGATCGGGTTTGAGCCATTTTGCTTACAAGCTTTTTTGTTGAAGTTGTGTGAAAATGATGATGAGTTTTAGATGAAATGAGAGATTGATGTTTGGTGAATTGTGTTGTATGTAGAACTCTAGCACTTTTAAGGTAGATGTAACCAAAATTTATTCTTTGAATTGCTTGTTTGTTTTGATAAGTTTTGATGTGATAAGGTGTAGAGAAATCTAAGATGTGCTACAGATTGAACTACCTAGTATTGAGAGGATTCACTCATGAACTAGTTTTAACCTGCGTAGATGTGTCTCTTAGGATGACCTTATCCTAGATGTAGAAACAATCTAAAAAGTGATGTGATGTGTTTGATTCAAGCAATATCTAAAAAGAGAACCTGGGACAAGAGCCTCTTAATGTTTGAGAGTTTGGAATGGAGTGATGATGAAGTGATGATGTATGAGTAAGATAATGAATGAAAATGTTTTTAACTTCAATAAAAACTTTGTGTCACAAATGGGACAAACTCTACCTCTTCCCTTCCGGGTGTTGGTGGTATTTCTTGAGCTGTGTTGTATGTGATATAGACGTTTGGGAAAAAGTTGGGATTAATCTTACCTCCTTGGTTTTTGTGATAACTCAAAGCTCTATATTGCATAAAAGCTCTGTGGTTCAATGATTCTGAATCAAATTCGTTTGTTTTGCCTTGAAGGTAGAGGCGCATGTGACATAGAAAAAATCTATGGGAGACAAAGATTTGTCTATTTAGATAAAATAATTTTATCCTTTTGATCAAAGCCTTTGAGCTTAATGGTCTTCTTTTCAAGTTGATATTCTGATGACGCTTCTTCTTTCGCAAGATGTGAAGAATGGTCATAAAGTTTTGATACTTTTGTTGTTTGCACTTTGTTTTTGATGTGTTTGGTTGTTTTGAGAAATGTTTGGTTGGATGAATACTTTGTTCTTGGAAGTGATTTTCTTTTGATGTTTCTTTGACAAGAAAATAAAGCAAGCATACAAACACAAGAATGTTGCCCCTAGAGGCACAAATGAGTATGGGTCTAGATCAACCCAATCCTTGGACTTGTATATGACCCTTCCTTTAGATGTATTTTAAGGTGTATTTCCAAAGCCTGAAGTCGGCTCAATTTGCACTTGGTCTTGACTAAAATGAACACACTTCAAACACTTTTATCCCTAAGGTCAAATGGCCAATTATGATAAATTTAGCCCACATCTTGATATTTCTTCGACTTTGGTACTACATACCTTATGAATCCCGCCTTGGCAGGTAAGGATGTGATATACTAAGTCTTGCACGAGCATAACAAATAGATGATCCCTATGATGGGGGAGTCACCACTTTTATCAAGCCACAAGTGACTTTTCAAAAAGCTATGTTTCTACTCAAGGAAATATGTATGGTGAGTATCTTGGGAGCAAAACCATCTATGCTCTTGCACTAAATTATATCACAAATATCCTCAATCAATAGAACGGGTGGGCTACTACTTAAAGGTGTTTAGTCATGTTCGATGTTTTTGGACATAAGTTCATTCTGCAGTGACTCACTTAAGAGCCTCGTAACTAGTGGTGGGGCCCATTTGTCCTTTCGGCCAGTTACACTGTAGGAACAGCTATACCTAGGGCTACAACTTTTGCTCTCACCTGATTTCTATAACAGCTTGAAGGATTTACCGCGCGAGGTCATTCCCAAGAGTGATGTGTCTCTTGGCAGGCCTCTCTTAAAAAGATAAAATTTTGAGTGTTACTAACACTTTTCTCTTGCACCTAGGACCACGAAAGCCAAGGGAGAGGATAGTGTGTGTTAGAAGTAGGACCACTCGACTGACTTTTTGCACAAGTGTGCCAAGCACGAAAAACACTTGTTCTTTTTAATCTGTCATTGCAATGTGATCTAACTATTTGGAGATGTTGCTCCAACAGTCATGGTGTTCTTTTTAACTTCAAATGGCAAAATGTGTTGTAATCTAGAAATTGGAAATCTTGGTCAACTGAATTTGAAGCACGTGTAAAGAAAAATCGCTTTGCAAAAAATTTAAACAAGTTGATTGTGTATTTTATGTGCACCAAAAATAGAAGTGTGGATTGTAAATTCTTTTAATGCCAAAAAAATAGAAGTGTTGATTTTAATCCCCAAATGAAGTGTGTTTCCTAACTTGCAAGAAAACAAATGCTTGTTTTGTTCAGTTTTAATGCACCAAAGACAAGTGATCCTAACTAGAAAGCAAGGAAATTTTCTTTGTTCAAGTTTTTAAAGCACCAAAAAGAAAGTTTGTGATTTTTTAATGGTGAGTTTTAAACCTGCACAAACAACAACTGGTTAGTAAAATCCATGTCTAAGGGGGGCTTCCACAAGCCTAAAAAATTTCACTTTTTCGGTTACAAGGCCCTTTGTACAATGTTCTGTTACAATAGCGCTAGTCTGTGTTTAAACATAGGCACTATTTAACACAAACGTGCTAAAAGAAAGGGAAGGATAGAGAAGGCAAAAGCACTGAAACAGGGTGAATAGCGCCAAAACAATGTCAAACATGCCAAAACAGTGTCAAAAGCACTGAACTTGATACAATAGCGCTATTGTAGGAACAATAGCGCTAGAACAACAAGTATCAATAGTGCTGGAATGAGTTCAATAGCGCTAAAGCACAACCTATGTGACAATTTCAACATTCAAACATGTTATTGGTTAAAAAAAAATGATCTTTTTGGTGTTTGGATTCACATCGGGTTCACCAAATGATGCATTGCTAAATGGACAAGGTTAGAAAATGACAAACAACACAAGACACAAGAAAATCGTTAGTGTTAGTCAATCAAAAACTAATCTAAGTAGGCATATAAAAAGAGATACTAAAATCATGCTAATATATCTAACAAATGAAAAAAAGATAATAAGGCATCTCCAAATGCCTCTTAGCATGCTCTTAGCTCCTTCTCCCTTGTTCTTCTCCTCTCCAAGTTCCAAAATAGTGTAGCTCTCAGCAACTTTTTGCACTATGGATGCTTATGGAGGATTGAGATTTTAGTATTGTGCTCCAAATGTAAAATGAAAATATAAAATACTAGATGCTATTGAAATGATTGATTTTAACCAAAATAGCAAGATTTTAGTTTGCTATGCTAAATGCTCTCTAAAATGCCTATAGTGTAAATGCATACAAGTTTTCAGGATCTGGATTATGAAGAAATGAGCTCTATTTATAGGGAAAATGGAGCAATGGATGGTTGAGATTGAGCAATCTCAACAAGGGTCAAGATTGAATGATTTAAAATCCATGTGAGGGCTTTCAACCCAATCCCAGGATGACAAGTGTCAATGTGAGATAGGTTGAGAGGAGAGGGAATAAGCATTAAATGCTTGATATGACCTTAGGAGTTAAAGTAAAGGTTAGTTGAATGAATAAACTCTTTATTCAAAGAATAAAGCTTTTATCCAATGGATAAACTCTTGTGCAAATGTAAAAAGGATAAATATGGTCAAAACAATAAATATTTGGGGAGACAAGTTTGAAATAACCATATATGGTTATGTAAGAGCCATAAATGGTCATGTAAGAGCCATTAGTGGTCTTGGAAGACTTTGGGAGTTAATTTGTTGAACACACAAAGCATTAAATGATTTTCAAAGACTTTTGAAGTCTTTGAGAAGTGACTTCATTTTGCTTAGGAATTGGACAATAATTAGGGGACGGATTAGGCTAATTAGGAAGGGGTTAGAAGAATCTAGAAGGGGATTAGATTTTGCAAGTGGATTTGGTGGGTGAGGGAAAATAGGATTTTATTAAAATAAAAATTTATTTATTTCAATATATGTGTGCAAGTTGCATTTGTAGGAAAATGTAGGTGGGGGGGGATAATGATTTAAATAAATGTTTTTATGTAATTTATTTAAAAGAGGAAAAGGCAATTTAATTAAATAAATAGATTTTATTTATTTAATTGATTTTGAATTTGATTTAATGAATTAATTAAAATAAATTGAATAATTTATTTAATTAATAGGAGAATGTTTGGAGATGAATTAATTAAATATTTAATTAACTGATGGCTAGTGGATTTTTAATCTAATAAATAGCGAATATTTATTTAATTAAGCTGGATAGATTTGTGTGACTACATGGTGTATTCATTTTTATTTTGAGCATTTAGGTTAGGTTTTTGATTTGTAAGTGAGGTGTGTTTGTAAATATTTTGTATATTGCTACTCACTGTCCAATTTTGGACTGTTTTGAGAGAATGGGTTCATAACTCCATTCCCCATTGTGGAATCACCATGAAACCATGGAGAATGAGAGTAGAGACCCTGTACTATACTCCAAAGAAAGAAGGGCCCTTGAAAATGCAAAGAGGCCATTTAAAGACCCACTCCTAGGCGAGACAGGACAGTGCCCAGCTAGGAAGGGTTAAGTTGCAGAGTTCTTGGAGAGCAAGGAAGGTCAGAGGAGGAGGAACCCTTTGGAGGAGTTACAGAGGGGTGAGTGAAGCACCATTGGTATGAAGGAGGAGCTTCCACCAATCCAAACAAGGTGGCAAGAGCACCATACCTACACTGTGACCCTGGCAGGCCTAAAAAACCTCCTAAAAACCCTTAAAAACCTTAAAATCCACCTGGGGTAGTGTATGGACACTTGGAGGCCTAAAACCTAAAAAATCCTTGAGTCCTTACCAAATGAATAGCTAGTCTTTTGGGAGGTTTCACAAGAAAATACATCATTTGCAAGAGGGAGCCCTAAAGGACTGGGTAGGAGGCCTAATTGGTCACAATCCTTGTAGCCCTATTTTGTAGGCAAAAAGACAAAATTGTGAAATCGGTAAGGGGTAGGAAGCTTGAAACCTCTTGGGGGCACATGAATGGGTGGAAAAACCATGTATTTGACCTGACCTATCCTTGCTAAGACCTAGGAAGGTGTGGAACAAGACAAACCCTTATTAGCCTAAGTAAGGGTTCTTTGAGTCTCATGAGTAGGTGAGATCTTAGGAGTGAAAATTCAAATTGTTGGTGGGTGGATTGGGCAAGGTCAAGGGATTCCACAAGAAGAGGAAGTCCTAGAGACCCTAGGGTGTGGTTAGAACACCTGGTGATCCAAGGAAAGGATCCAAAAGCATAGACTAGGCTAGTCTATCCCAAACCCCAACCCATCAGATTGGTATCAAAGCAAGTTAAAGATCTGGTGGACCGTGTATGTCTCTGTATTCTAGTGAATCAGTAGGGGAGAGAAAAATGGTCACTAATGCAGAGCTAGCTAGGGATGTAGAAAAGTAGAAGGAAAAGAATAGACTCCTTGAAGAAGCTATGAGTTAGATAAGGGATAAGTTGCAGGAGGTGGTGGATCAGAGGACACAAGGACCTTGGGGTGAAGACACTAAGGATAAAGGAAAGAAAACTATAGACATAGATGACATTATACCTGAACCAGATCCCTTGTTCAGTGAAGAACCTTTTTTAAAGGTTATTAAGGCTTTGAACACCAAAGCTTTTGAAGGATTGCCACATTTCAGTGGAAGGATGGACATTGATACTGTCATGGAATGGATTGAAGGCATGGAAAACCACTTTGAGTGTGAGGGAGTGACAGAGGCTCAAAAGATTAAGGTTGCCAAATCAAGATTAAGGGGAGCAACTTTAACATGGTGGAAGTATCTATAAGAAGAGAGAGTTAGCATGGGGAAGCTACCTATTACCAATTGGAAGGCCACGGTGAGCAAGATCAAAGAGAACTACTTACCAGAGGATTATGAAGTCAAACTTCATAAGAAGAGACAGGGATTGAAGCAAATAGACCTTGATGTGACCTCCTACACTGAAGAATTCCAAAATCTTTGCCTTAGATCCAAGGTCCAAGAAGATGAATCTATCAAGGTGGCTAGGTATCTAAGTGGCCTAAAGTGGAACATTCAAGAGGAGATAAGCCTATGGACTCCTACTATTGTTCAAAAATGTCATCAGCTTGCTGTCAAGGTGGAAGAGAGGAACAAAAGGAAAGGAGACTCTAATAACAGGGGTAGAGGCAGAGGCAGAGAACAAATGAGTCACCGAGGTGGTTACCAAAGCAAGGCAAATGAGCAGAGGAACCAAGGAGAAGCCAAGTTGACTGAGCACAGCAGTGAAACCAATCTTAGAGGGGGCCATTCTAGAGGAAGAGGTGCACAAGGTGGTCCAAGTAGGGGTAGAGGTACCAGTAGGGGTAACTCTTACTTTGCAACTATGAAATGTTATAATTGTGGTCAATTGGGACACCTAGCCTATAGATGCCCTGACAAGCCTACCTCAGCAAACAGTGGAAAGAGGGTTGCTTATGTACATGAAGACTCTTCAAGAAGAAAGACACCTGAGGTGGATCATATTGAATTAGAGATTGGAGAAAATCTAATGTTCAATAGGGTCTTGATAAGACAACCAGTCAAGAATGAACCTAAGCATAGGAGAGCATTGTTTAGCGTGAGATGCAAGATCCTTGGTAAAGTTTGCAAGGTGATAGTTGATTCAGGGTCAACTAATAACATACTATCAGAGGAGGAAACCAAGAAGTTGAAACTCACAAGGATACCCCACACTAACCCTTATAAGGTGACATGGTTGAATCATGAGCAGAGTGTGCTAGTCAATGAACAGACCTGGGTAGAGTTCTCTATTGGAGGATAAAAGGATAAGATCCTTTGTGATGTGTTACCCATGGATGCCTGTCACCTATTTCTAGGTAGACCCCAGCAATTTGATAGGAAGGTGATCTATGATGGAGAGGAGAACTCCATTTCCTTCAAGAAGGACATCAAGACCTTTAAGATTCAGTCTTTGACAGAGAATGAAGAGGGAACTTCAAGAACACCTAGTGTCTTATTGGCTACTAGTAAAGAATTTTTACACTTGGTACATGAGGAGGAGATAGTGAAGTGTGCCATCTTTGTGAAGCCAAAGGAGGAAGAAGACAATTTGCAAGTAGTGGTACCCAAGGAGGTGAAGGAAATGTTGCAAGAGTATAAGGACATAGTGAGTGACGGAGCACCTGCAACACTCCCACCAAGAAGGTCTATAAGCCATCAAATAGACTTTGTTCCTGTAGCATCCCTACCTAACAAAGCTGCATATAAGCTCACACTTGATCAAAACAAGGAGGTAGCAAGGCAAGTGCAGGAGTTATTGGAACAAGGACTAATTAAGAAGAGCATCAACCCATGTGCAGTCCCGGTAGTGCTAGCATCAAAGAAGGGAGGCAAGTGGAGACTTTGCATTGACTCAAGGGAAATCAATAGGATCACCATAAGGTATAGGTTTCCTATTCCTAGAATAGAGGATTTGATGGACTGTTTAGGAGGTGCTATGTATTTTACCAAGTTGGACCTTAAAAGTGGTTATCACTAGATTAGAATCAAGGAGGGAGATGAGTGGAAGACTGCTTTCAAGACCACAAAGGGATTGTATGAATGGCTTGTGATGCCATTTGGACTCACCAATGCTCCAAGAACCTTCATGAGATTGATGAGTGAGGTGTTGAAAGACTTCACAGGTAGGTTTGTGGTGGTGTACCTAGATGACATTCTCATCTATAGCAGAACCAAAGAGGAGCACCTTGAGCATTTGAGGTTAGTCTTATAGAGGTTGCATGAGGAGAAGTTATCCATCAACCTAGAGAAGTGTGACTTCTTGAAACAAGAGCTGGTCTACTTAGGATTTGTGGTGTCTAAGGGAACCTTGAAGATGGATCCAAGCAAAGTGGAGGCAATCTTGAATTGGCTTGCACCTAGAATAGGGACTAAAGTTAGGAGTTTCCATGGTTTAGCTCAATTCTATAGAAAGTTTGTGAGGAACTTTAGTGGCATATGTGCACCAGTCCTTGACACCATAAAAGGGGGCCTTAAAACTAAGTTTAAATGGACTGAGTAGGTGGACAAAGCATTTCAACTATTGAAGTAAGAAGTAGCCACAAAACCTATCCTTCTCCTACCTACTTTTGATAAGCTATTCACATTGGAGTGTGATGCAAATGGAATTGTAGTAGGGGGTGTATTGAGTCAAGAGGGAAGAAATGTGGCATTTTTCAGTGAGAAGCTTAATGAAGCAAAGAAGAAGTACTCAGCCTATGACCTAGAGTTGTATGCATTAGTGGAGTCTCTTAAAAAATGGAGGCATTACCTACTTCCAAAGGAGTTTGTGGTGTTCATAGACAACCAGGCGTTGAGTTACATTAACACTCAAGAGAAGCTTAGCAATAGACATCTGAAATGGATGGAATACCTCCAATCCTTCACCTTCACCATCAAACATAAGAAGGGGCAACTCAACAAGGTGGCTGATGCTTTAAGCAGGTAGTTGTTGACAGTTCAAGAACTATAGTTGCAGAGCATAGGAATAGAAGGTTTCAAGGACCTCTATGAAGGAGATGAAGTCTTCTCATCAGCTTACAAGGTTTGCAAGGAGTTTGAGAACCATTTCCATGGTGAGTATGCAGATTACAATCTCCAAAATAGTCTCTTGTTCAAAGGTAATCAGTTATGTGTTCCTAGAGGATCCATGAGGGAAAACCTCATCCAAGAAAAACACAATGGTAGTTTAAGTGGACACTTTGGAGTCAACAAACCTTGGATCTAGTATAGAGGTACTACTATTGGCCAAAGTTGCCAGGAGATGTGAAAAGGTATGTAGAACAATATGGTGTGTGTCAAAGAGCAAAAGGAGGATCAAGCAATGTTGGTCTCTATCAACCATTGCCGGTCCCAAATAGGCCTTGGGAATGTGTAAGTATGGACTTTGTAGTAGGAGTTCCCAAGACAAAGACAGGTATGGATAGCATCTATATGGTAGTAGATAGATTTTCCAAGATGAGACATTTCATTCCATGTAAAACTACACATGATGCTAGCTATGTTGCACATCTCTTCTTTAAGGAGATTGTTAGGATTCATGGACTCCCTTTAAGCATTGTTTCAGATAGGGACATCGAGTTCATGGGCCATTTTTGGCAAACTTTATGGAGGAGAATTGGAACTAATCTCTCATTCAGCTTAGCTTACCATCCACAAACTGATGGTCAGACTGAAGTCATCAATAGGGTGTTAGGCAACTTGTTGAGGTGTTTAACTAAGGAGTATGGGCAGACATGGGACCTAATCATTCCTCAAGTACAGTATTCATATAATGACAGTGTGAATAGGACCACTGGAAAGAGTCCATTTGAGGTTGTCTATGGTAGACATCCAAGAGGAGTGTGTGAACTCAGGGAACTTAGTTCCATGGAGATGAAGAGTGGGCAAGCAGAGGACTTCACTCAAACCATCAAGGAAGTCCAAGAGCAAGTCAAGAAAGCCATCCTTGAATCCACTCAAAAATTGAAGGCCAAAATGGATGAGAAAAGGAGAGAGGTTTAGTTCAAGGTGGGTGACTATGTGATGGTCCATTTGAGCAAAGCTAGAATGCAAAGTGGCAAGCCTACTAAACTGCAAATGAAGAGGGTAGGACCTTGTAGAATTCTGGAAAAATATGGTGAGAACACCTATAAGGTTGAACTTCCTTCAGATTTAGCCATTTCACTAGTCTTCAATGTTGCTAATCTGATCATGTACAAGGGTGTGATAGAAGGGAAGACTGAGAACCAAGCCAAGGTACTCTAGGTCATAGATGTGAATGCCTTACCTCAAGTGAAGCAGCCTATAGCAGAGGAGATTTTGGAGTCAAGGGTGAAGAAGTCTACTAGACACCAGGTCTACATGGAGCACTTAGTAAAGTGGGCAGATCAACCTATGTCTGAAGCTACTTGGGTGGAGGAGAGCAAGTTCAAGAAGTTTGGCATTGATCCAGCTCTTCTCACTCCCCTAATTCCTTAGTTCGTTGCAGAGGGGGAGTATGGTGTAGGAGCACCCTTCAAAGGGTTCCCACCATTTTCTTTTTTTTGTGTTAATGCTTATTTAAGAAGCCATTGTATATAAAATAAAGAGCCATGTGCTCATTGGTCCTAGTTAGGGTCCTAGTTGAGGTCTTAGGGTCATAAGTCAAGATTGAGATTTTCTTGAAAATAGAGGGTATGTGTGTCTTTGAGGTGTTTAGGGGTCCTTCTTAGCTTGGTGGTGTCCTTAAGTTATCCCAATGTGGGTCTAGGAGTCAAGAAAAGCAACATTGAGAAAGTTGCTCAAAAGTTGCATGACAACTTTTAAAAGTTGTCAAGCAACTTTTTCCACAATGAGGTCAAAATATTTAACGTAGCATGGAAAACCCTAATATGGGCACACAGACTGAGGCAAAGGTTCTATAAGTAATTGCAAACCCTAAGTTAATGGGTTGGTTTTCAGTTGTTGTACGACATAAGCAAAGTGACTTGACTGTGACTGCAATTTTGTTGCTAGTCGGCACATATGGAGTAGAGGAAGATTGTTAATGGATTGATTTTTGTGCAAAAATATGTGGAGTGTCTTGTATGGTGTATTCATTTTCATTTTGAGCATTTAGGTTAGGTTTTTGATTTGTAAGTGAGGTGTGTTTGTAAATATTTTGTAAATTGCTACTCACTGTCCAGTTTTGGACTGTTTTGAGAGAATGGGTTCATAACTCCATTCCCCATTGTGGAATCACCATGAAACCATTGGGAATGAGAGTAGAGACCCTATACTATACTCCAAAGCAAGAAAGGCCCTTGAAAATGGAAGGAGGCTATTTAAAGACCCACTCCTAGGCAAGACTGGATAGTGCTTGGCTAGGAAGGGTTAAGTTGCAGAGGTCTTGGAGAGCAAGGAAGGTTAGAGGAGAAGGCACCCTTTGGAGGAGTTACAAAGGGGTGAGTAAAGCACCATTTGTGTGAAGGAGGAGCTTCCACCAATCTAGACAAGGTGGCAAGAGCACCAGACCTACAAAATGACCCTGGCAGGCCTAAAAACCCTCCTAAAAACCCTTAAAAACCTTAAAATCAACCTAGGGCAGTGTACAGACACTTGGATGCCTAAAACTGAAAAATCCTTGAGTCCTTGCCAAATGAATATCTATTATTTTGGGAGGTTTCACAAGAAAATGCATCGTTTTCAAGAGGGAGCCCTAAAGGACCGGGTAGGAGGCCTAATTGGTCACAATCCTTGTAGCCCTATTTTGTAGGCAAAAAGACAAAATTGTGAAATTGGTAAGGGGTAGGAAGCTTGAAACCTCTTGGGGGCACATGAATGGGTGGAAAAACCATGTATTTGACCTAACCTATCCTTGCTAAGACCTAGGAAGGTGTGGAACAAGCCAAACCCGTATTAGCCTAAGTAAGGGTTCTTTGAGTCTCATGAGTAGGTGAGATCTTAGGAGTGAAAATTCAAATTGTTGGTGGGTGGATTGGGCAAGGTCAATAGGTTCCACAAGAAGAGGAAGTTCTAGAGACCCTAGGGTGTGGTTAGAACACCTGGTGATCCAAGGAAAGGATCCAAGAGCATAGCCTAGGCTAGTCTATCCCAAACCCCAACCCATCAGACTTAAACTAATTCATCTTCCCCTTTTACAACAATTCCAAATAATGAAGTAAAATACATACATTACATCAAAATTTGTCATTAAAACTGCATGTATATATCGAGGTAAAAGTTTTAAGATCTTTACAATGCAATTCTTAAGAAAACATTACTGAAATGAAATTTCAACTATTTTAGATCATTGTCCCAAATTTCTAACAGTGTCTCAGTAATCTCAACATGTGTCACTATCTGTGTTGTGAACTCCTACATAGCATCAACTGTATTCATCTCTAGAGTATCCCAAATTGCTTTTGACTCTGTGAATGCTCTTTGAAGAATATCTACTTTTGGAAGTAGTTGAGTCGAGAGTTCCTTCACTAATCTGACTTGTTTTACTTGATCATGTTCATATAGTTCTAACTGGTGTTGTAAATCAACAATCTTTCTACCAAAAGTGATTACTAAGTCCTCTACTAGTGTGAATGTTTCCTTAACTTTTGTAACTCCTCAATATAAGCTCTCTTCTTTCTCAAGTCAGCACAAAATAGTGAAAATTGGGAGATAGTAGCCAAATATTATAGTCAGTTTCCAATTAGGTCTTCAACAAGTCTTTATTCATCATTAGGGCTACTTTTCCTTTATCTATTTCAATCATTAATTGTTCTCCCCTTTTCTTCTTGTAATCTTTTTCAATAAAAATGTATGTAGCTTCTTCAAAGGTTTTAAGTTGTTCACTAACATCAACAACTAACTATCCAAGTTTGGCAATATGGATAGCCAAAATGTTCTATATCATTCGCTAATGGAGACTTGACAAAATATCAACACAATCCTTATAGTCTCTTCTTCTCTTTGTTGTTCCTTCAATATTTTCTTTTGTGCACTAGATTGCATTATAGTAGCAATCTCGATTAACTTTGAAGAACTCAAATTGTCCATATTAATAGAACCTTTAATGCTCACAGAGTCGTCATCATTATTATCAACTATTATTTTCTTTAGTTTGGATTTAGGAGGAAACTTAGGAGTTGTCTTTATTTCTTCTGTTCTCCTCTCCTCTTCCACCTTCTTTGTTTTCTTCTCTTCCTCCTTATCTTATTTTTTCTTCTCTTGATTAGTGGTGTCCTTGACCGATGGAAGATTTTTAAAAGTCTCTTGTTTCACCGATGCTTCCTCTTCCTTATCAACTTTATCCTTTTGATTATCCCTAGTAGCAACATTTACATTTGCATCTAAACTTACACTGACTGGTGTAGTCTAAGTCTCTATTGAGTATGCATTCACTGGTTGCTCAGTTGATCACTTATCTTTTTCTTTCTTCCTATTCTTGGTGAGGTACAAACATCTGTACATCAACTTCAAAAACATCTATATTATCAACAGTGTTAGCAACATTATCAGCATCACCGTTATTATCATCTACTATATCTACTAGTTCAGTATCAATAGGATCATCTTTCATATGCTTGTTGTCTGGTTCAAAATCTGTGATCTATACTCCTTGAGGAAGTTCTTTTGACTTTGGCTTTTGAGAACTATCCTCCTCAACTTGTTCATATTTTTTCTCTTCTTCATCAAGGATGAGACCTAAAGCCTTTTTCATCAAAATCTCAGTTTCCTTTTGAACTGATTCGGTGTCTCCAATAAGCATTCTTGTTAATATTTTCTTTGATCTGAAAAAATACTTTTGTATTAACCTTTATCTGTTCAATTTCCTCTTCAGTTGGTTCTGGTTGCAAGTGTGTAAGTATATAATCAATAAATTATTTATCTAGGCCAATTGTTGCTTGCCACCTTGCATCAATCAAATTATATAAAGAATCTAGAATTTGCCCTTGTAATTCAATGAGGGCTCTACTAAACTTATTCATACTAAATATATCTGCATCTTCAATTTCTCTTTGTTGGCTTTCAGAAAAATGAGTAAATAATGTGTTTAATCCCTTATATACTCCGAAATACACCTTAAGCCATTGATCCGTACTCATCCAAAAGACAACATTATCTGTTGTCAATTGTTGTTTGTCCTATTATTAATATGATTTAAATATGAATTAAATATATAATTTAAATATGTAATCTCAAAACTCGCATGATATTTCATTTTTAAAAAATTTTTTTTGTATTGTATTACTTTGAAATAAAAATTACAAAAATGCAAGTATAGGTGGTATAGTAAAACCACCAGAGTTCTACCACCCATAAAATAACCCCCAAAACCACCATTCCCAATAGAAAACAAAACCTTACTACATTCAGAAACCCCACAATTCCAATTCAGTGTACCAAAATTGTTAGCAAACATCTCCTCATACATACAAAGTTGGGGAGAAAAAAAACATGGAACAAAAAGATACAAACAAACAACACCAAACACCACTGGCCATAGCAGGATTAACATAGAAATATCCTATACTCCAGGTCATCATAGAATTCTGAGAGTCGCTTCATTGCTTGGGTCATCTTGGGTCTCGATCACAACTCTTGACCCACCTCTGATTGTGCCACTTCATGAAGGACCCTTAAAACCTCATTAGACTACATCAACCTTGCAAACATTTTGAAGGCCTACCACTCGCGTCAAGAAAGAGCTCTGCATCTTGCCTTCAAATCATCATCAACCCATCAAATGAGTGGTAGTGGTGCCACCGAACTAGCCACCCCTACCTCAGGAATAATGCCAACCTTCAAGACCACATGAGCACACCCACTATGGAGATTTAATAGGTAGTTTGAATCAATTACAACTCTGGGAGCATATTTTACCTTGTCCACCTCCTCAAACTAGAAACCCCAAGCGACAATAAACGAATATACATCCATGTTCGTCTTGTAGCATTGACCTAAATGGACAATTTCCTCTCCTACAAGGATTTTCACGCTCTTGTACAACCACTAATTTCTTATCAGTATGGAAGGAGAAATTGGCTTCCATGCTACTTAAGAAACCCAAAACAATGCTCCAAGTGCACATAGTATAATACCAAGAAAATGACAATCCAACAACACTTTGTGACCCTTCAACTTCCAATCGACCCAAGCTTTAAACACCTCACACTCAATTCTAATTTCTGACATCCAACGACGGTGACCGTCGGCATTAATCACAAACTTTGCCATCATTCCTCCACATATACTAGTTTAGTCGCACAATTCGTCCACACAAGCCGACATTAAAGCCACCTAAAGGCTAAATGTTAACCATTCACTTTCAATGGTGTGTGTACCATAAGGCAATATCATTGCATATCCGTTGTAAGTCCCCATGGGTCCCATTATACGTAGAATTTCTACCACCCAAATGCCACGTCACTTGACACTTCATCGTCCCATGGGCCATAGCCTTTATTTCATGTCGGTGTTCAATGACACATGTTTCCAGTAGAATTTTGCAAAAAACATTATCATTCCCACATTCAGCCCGAAATACACCTTTTGTTGTTGATCTATGCTCATCCAACGAACGATGGTATCCATGCCCAAAATTACATATGAAGAATAATAGTATTGAAAATGTTAATAAATAGTTTTTAAATTATATATATATTAATATACTGAAAATTATAATGGCAATAAATAGTTAAAACTATTCCCAATATTTATAAATTTATAATAGTCATATTCAAAGTAGTGACTAGAAATTAATTTGTTTAAAAAAAACATGGATTAAAAAGATTTAGAATAAAGCAATATACTTCAAAATAAATATAAAACAAATTAATATATATATTTATTTATCATTAATTAAATTAATTATAATTTTAATTATAATTACAAGCATCATATGATATAAATATTTTAAACACATTTATGTATAAGATATTAAATATATTTCCATCTTTAAAATCTTACATTTAATAAAATTTTAACTTTTATTTAACAAAATATTTTATTTTATTTAAGAAGTGTATTATTTAATTCTAGATATTTATTAATGTATATAGTTTATATTAAACTTTAAAAAACTTATATTACAATATGTAAATTAAATTTCTATAATCTTTAACTTTTTTTTTTTTTTTTTTTAATTATGCAATTCAAAGACTAGAAAAAATTATCCCCAAACTTCAACATGTAAGCTCTGTACCTACATAGTAGAGGTAAACTGCCTACCAAAATAGAAGCAAACAAAATAAACACAAATCTAGCATGATAGTTATGACAGAATTGTAGCAGCCGACTCTTTATAGTTAAAAAAATCAGTATCACTAACACCTAAATACTCACAAAACTTAAATTTAATCTTCATCCTCGACATCGTTCTCAACAATGTTGAAATAACGTAGCTCATAGACATTATGCTTTTTCAATCACTTCAAATACCTTTTTGGAAAGGCCGTCGCCAAAGTGACACTGAGTTTGTCCTTTAACTTTAGATAAGAAATTAGAATAGGCCTGCTATGTTCGACACTATCTTCCCTCCTTTAATTACTATCCCATATCTGGAATCTTCTAATTCCAACTTGTGTTCAAAATGGAATTTACCTTTCTCTCTACTCGATATTTAATTTAATGAGATTTGATATTTACAACTATGGGTGAACTCACAATAATGGTTCCTACGTTTTTGCCACTTTTGACACTGAGATGAACATTTTTAAAATAATCTTCAACTTTCGAGAACTAAACTTTTAAACTATTAAAAATTTGAAGATGATGTAAATTAGTAATTTGTAGCATTTTATCTGTAGATTCTATATATATATTTTTCAAATTTTTTTGAAGGAGTTTTTAAAAAAAATTTCATCTCCCTCGAAAAGTAGTTTTTTACAACAAACTAAATTTTTTAAGAGTGATGTTCCTCCCGAAACACATAACTTTTTTTTATATAAATGATAAAAACTCAATTCTTTCAAATTTTGGTTTGTAACATCAATATCCAGAGCTTGCAGTTAGTTTTATAGTGATATGTTGAATATTTTTCATTTTATTAAGTTTTGAAGTCCGTCTAGTCATAATTCAGACATAGGTTTAAGTTTGAACACATAACTTGTTTTATAAATGTCAAAATTCAATTTTATTTTTTTTGTTAGAAAGAAGACATCAATACCTGGGGCAAAGATATTTTTCCGAAATATTTTGAATTAGTTTCAAATTTTTCCCAATGTGTTGAACAGAGAAGTTCATGTTCGGTGAAAAACCAATATTCCATAAAATTAAAAAAACAAGAACATAATAAATTCACAATGTAATAAAATTATACTCGTTGGAAAGCTTGCTCCATGTACTACCATCTAATATTTTTGGGTTATCAAGATTATTTCATTTATGCCTTGAACCAGAGGTTCAAAGGAAAAAAATCCTCAGAAGTCTAAAATTTTTGGGGAGAGACCTATAACAAGAGGGTTAGAATGAACACTGGTTCGAGCGAAGGGGGGTTCGCTTGAACCCTAAGGGGTTCGATCGAACCCCCCTTCACTCAAACCCACAAGAAAAATTATGACGCACACATTTATGTAATCATCGGGTTCGAACGAACCCAACCTCTTCTAACTATCGGTGTTTGTTCAAACCCTGGCCGACTCATTTGTTTTTTTACATTTTAGTAGTCTTATAAATATAGATAATTTTTTTCATTTTTTAACACACAAATGATTAAAACAATTCGCATTTTTGGATGAAAGAAGACATTTGAAAATTATTTTGAGGGCAATAATTTGAAGATATTTGAAGTTATTTTTAAAGCTTAGGGAACAAGAAGAGGAGGCAAAATAAGACTTCAAGGAATTATTCTCCTGAAATGGAACAAAGATAGCGAGAACAAAGAAGGCAAAGATATCATTATGAAAGTATGATTTTTTTTTTTTTCCTATTTAATTTTATATGTATTACATACAAAAAATTATTTTTATTTGTTAGTACTAGTTAAATATTTTTTATCTAATATTTTTAATGAAAATTAATTTAAATAATATTAAATAATATTAATTAAATTAATTTAATTTATATAATAATTCTATCTTAATTAATTATAAATGATGTTATTTTTATTAAATTAATTAGAAATAGTAGGATTAAAAATAATCTCGTTTTAATTAAAATTAATTATGCTTTAATTTGAAATAATATGTGTATTTGCAAATTTCAAATTCCATTAACTTGCTTATTGTGTAATTGACTTTTTCTCCTATATAATTAAGTCCATTTATAATAGATCATGGTTTTAGTTTAAAATATAGATCTTTAGGACCCCTCTCTTTCCCATTTATTATTTATAATTTATAATTTAATTTAGATAGTCCATAAATATATAGTTTAATTTAGATTTTGAAACCATGTGTCTTTATAGTTTAGTAAACACTTCAATTGGTGCTCTAAAATTAACAAAATTGTCTTTTGTGCCTTCAACAATAGGCTCTTTTTGTTTTATCCTTAGAAAGGGGCCTACCTCCAGAGTAGCCCTTAAGGCTTGGTGAGAGGGAATGACCCAAAGTGGTAACAAGCTAAAGCCAAGCTTCCAAGCCATTATAAATAAATGTGTTTGTGATGAAAGTTGCAAGCAACAGGTGTTACATGCTGCTATAATGGCATTATGACTCCCAATAAACCCTATAGAGCACAACCTCTATAGGTTGGGAGGCCTTCCATTTAATGAAGCATAACACACTACTAATTATAGCCACCGGAACAAATGCCCTTACTAGAGACCTTTTATGTTAGAAACCAAAAACCTTCTAGTTGTTGGCACAAGATGTCAGACCTCTGAAGCGGCTCACATTCTTACGGTTCTTAGTAGAGATACAAAGTTCGTCATAGGGCATTTTCGTGGGGACTGGTGCATGGCTATCCCAGGGAAGTGAGTGTCATGGAGGGGAGCCAGTGGGGTCAAGCACCTAAGTATCCTCTTTGAATTGTGTAGCTTGGGGTAACCTCCCAAGTGAGATTCAACAACTACTGTCTTGTCCAGCCCTAGGATTTGTGCTTGCATGATCAAAATAGTCAAACACTTTCAATCAAACAAACATTGTGTCTTCTTTGTTTTCAAGTGTATGCAAAAATATTTCACATTATACTTGAGTCCCCTTAAAACCTATATTATGTGACACTAGGACCTATTATGTGATATTAAGACCTATTATTTGTGATAATACCTATCTTAAATATGACATAATAGAACCTATTATGACATAATAGGTCTTATTGTGACTTAATAACTTGATCACGTATGCAAAAAAAATTCACATTAAATACTTGAGTTTGGGCCTTAAGAGGTCTATATTTATGATATATTAGGGCCTATTATGTACATGTGGTAAATTAATGACCTATTATCACATAATTTAGGTCCTAATATCACATACATAATAGGTCCTAATATTTGCATAATATAGGTCTTAAGAGGAGTCAAGTATAATGTGAAATGTTTTTGCATATGTGGTCTTGTATTAAGTCATAAAATTAATAAGACCTATTATGTCATAATTTAGATTCTAACTTATATCATATTTAAGACAGGTACTTAATTTCATGTGATAGGTCCTTTAATATCACATAATATATCTATCTTAAGGGGAGTCAAGTATATTAATGTGAAATGGTTTTGCATACGTGGTCATATTAAGTAATAATAAGGCCTATTATGTGATATTATTACTTATTATTTGATTATAGGTCTTAAATGTGACATAAATTTAGAACCTATTATTTCTATTTATATGACTTGACGTACATGCAAAAACATTTTACATTATACTCAAGAGTCCCCTTAGGACCTATATTATGCAGATCATATTAGGACCTGTTACATGTGGTATTAGAAGGTCTATTATTGAATAATAGGTCTTAACTACATGACATTATAGTCCACTTTTTATGACATAATTTTTAAATGTGCTACTAAATATCTTGAAAATTTGATTTCAAATTAAACTTGGAATTTCATTGCATTAAAAATATTCTTTGTCATCTTAAATTATGTGCAGAATGGGTTCAAGAAGAAGGGAGTTACGAAGTGGGAGTCGAGGAAAATGAACTTGTTGAAGAACACAATATAGTTGATGAACATAGGGAGGAGCTTGCCCAAGTTGAACCAATGGAGGCTAAAGGATAGGGGTCAGGCTCCTTACCTCCTACCACTGGTATGGATGAGCATATTGTGGATCTAGCTAAACAGGCGAAGATAAATATTTCTTATAAAAATTTAGATCATTTATTTGAAATGGATATGGATTAGTGGAAACGTCCCAGTGAAGAACCTAGACATACTAAAAGGAGGTCAATGAATAAAAGTGCAAAAGAAATAATGTCTCATTTCTACAATCTTTATACTACACTAGAGAAATCTCAATTGTTATCAATTGTACTTACTCATAAAGACTTAATAGATCCACTGAAATTGCTGGGTATAGATACAGCAAGTCAAAAGAGGAAAACGTCTCGGCTACAAAAATCTATTCTTGATAATGTTAAGAAAGGTTTGGTGAACATTGGTAAAAAATCTCGAACAGTAGATAAGACCATTTCAAGAAGAGTGATATTAACATCTTTACTAAATGAAAGATTGCCTCAAAAAAGACAAATCTCTTCACTGTCATCTGAGTTTGGTTTTAGTAGAAGGACAATATCAAAATATGTTAAAAGGAGAAAGAGTTTGGATGATACTACCTCAAAAGGGCATTGGGCAATTATGTGTAGAGCTCCTCATTCTGATAGAATTGAGGATGTTGTTAAGAACTTCGTGACAAGTTTTTGGAATGATAATACTCGTCCTTCATCAAATAGTAGAGATGTTATCAAGTAAAGGATTGGCCCTGATCGTTATGATATCCATGTAAAACATTGGATAGACACAACAAAACATGAATTGTATGTATTGTTTACTAAAATGAACCCTCATATAAATATTGGACAAACCATGTTTGAATGGTTAAGGCCATATTATGTGAAGGTCAATAAAGTTTGTGAAACTTGTTGTTGTCGTTATCACATCAAATTGATCTGTACTATCAAGTGTTTTGAAATATTAGAGAAGATAGTGATGGTTATGAAAAATCTACTCCTAAATGAACAAGTCAGTTCATAGCATCCATCTTATGTGATAAATCAGATGATAATGCAACCAGTCGAATAAATTGCATAAAAGGAATTTGTGGAACATGCAAGGACTTGGGTAAATTGCCTTTGAGAGATGAAGATACTGACATTAGGAAGATGGTAAATTGCAAGAGTTACAAGTACAAAAAAATTGAAACAAAATTTGGAAAGGAATCTACAAGGTTAGATTATGTAGAAGAGGAAATACCTATTGGAACATTTATGGAAAATATTTGTAAGTTGACAAAACCATACATATGCCATGGTTTTTTTTCCAAGTGGCAAGTAAAATAATTTAAAATATTAAGAGACACTTTCCAACTTGGAACTGTTCTATCTGTAGTGGACTTCGCAAAAAATTACTCTTTTGCACATCAAAAAGAGATTCAATCAGAGTATTACTTTTCAAAGCAAATCACTATTTTGGTGCATGTGTATTATCGACATGCATAGATGGATTTGGATGGTGTTGATATTACATTTGAAAATCATGTCATTAAGAAAGAGTGCCACTTCTATAACAGTGATGATAAGGAGCATGAGACACTTTTTGTACAACATTGCTTTAAGAAGTTTTTTGAATATTTGAAAGAGAGAGGCATAACAATAGTTAAAAATTTTGTTTGGTCTGATGGATGTGCAACACAATTCAAATCTTTGAGTTTATTTTATGCACTATGTAGATATCATGAAAATGACAATATACCACATGTTTGGAGTTTTTTTGAGAGTGGTCATGGAAAGGGTGAACATGATGGTGCAAGAGCTTGTATCAAATGTGCTCTAAGAAAACATCAAATAAATTACACAAGAGATCATATAGACAATGCACATGATGTTGTTTAATGGTGTAAGAATCACTTTGAGCAATCTAATTATCCCGATGAATCATCATCGAGATCATACAAACCCATTCCATATAGACTATTTTGGGAGATAACCAGTACTTTCTCTCTTTTAGTGTTTTATTTAAATTTTTTTAAATGTTCCTAGTTCAAATGTTTTAATTTAACAACTTGATCTACATGGTTGTTCATGTACACATGTACATTAAATGTAGATGTGGATAGAAGATCAATGCATGGATGCAAGAATGTGGAGAGGATAAGATCCTTGTATTGTGTCATGAGTACAGATAATCGCCCATGGACATTATACACTAGGGATTATTCATTTTTTTCTGCTGATTGTATTTTGGAAAAATATGTTGATTGCAAGAACCAAGAGCTTGGATATGTTAGTGAATGGAAATTGGTGCCACTAGATGTTTCTCACACATACGAGGATTCAAATGAGGATGAAATCTTTCAAGACATTCCTTTGATTTCTGGTGGTTATGATCATATTTAGGATTGACTAAAAGAGGTATATGACGTACACACACACACACACCCATATATATATATATATATATATATATATATATATATATATATATATATATATATATATATATATATATATATATATCCTTAAAAAATGTCGTGTACATGTAAATAAATTATATATATATATATATATAAGTTTTAAATTGAGTACATGATGTTTAAAATTTATTTAACTTGTTTCAAATTGCAGGAGATATTTTTGTAGTCATAGCAGAAGATGGAAATATAGAAGGTGTTAGTTATTATTTATTGCGTTGTACAGAAGAGAGAAAGAAGTTAACAAAATCAGAAATGAGTAATGGAATGTCCTTTCCGACGGGTTTAAACTGATTCAATCTACGTTTAAATTATTTTAAATAAATTTATTTTAAACATGCACACATCTGCACATGTTTTCATTTTTATATGTACACAGATCGCTTATGTGCAAATTTTTAATTTCTTGTTTCTTATATACATGTACATGCAGGCTCAGTTTTAGTGCAAGGGACATATTTCAAATAAGTTAAAATTGTTCAACATGGGATTCATTTCACTGAATACCAAATTGACAACAAGGTATATCAGTATAGCCACTTGGTCATTGTTGTTAGCCTAATTCTTCAAATAGTTCCACGTCGTGGTTGGTCTCAAAAGTGGAGACTAGATAGTGAAGATAATGCCAAAATATTAAGTGTTGTTGAAGAGCATTCTTAACCACTTGATGTGGTATGAACTATTTAGTAAACCAAAGTACACGTGGTTCAACTGGGATGAATTGAATTCATACTTGATAAATTAGAACTTAACTTGTTTTGAAACTTGGATAAATATTTGAATTTAATAGTTGATCTATATATATATATATGGCTTGTGTGGACCATATATTGTCTAGTTAAATATGAAATTTTTAATTATATTAAATTAGGATGTATGAAGTTAATTTGTATGTATGTTAAATAATACTTATGTGCACATATGTAAAGTAAATTGGGACATGTGGATGAGTTGAAAATGTGTCAAGGCCCAAAGTATGAAGCTGATTAGGATGTATAGTCTATCTAATTCTAAATGCATATATGCATATGTAATTTGTAATTTGTTAAAATAATTTTAAAGCATGCATGTAAAGTAAATTAGGACATGTATTTATTCAATTAAAAATGCACATGCACGTAAATTTAATTAAAAATGCATATTTAAATTAGAATGTACATGTGTAAATTTGATATTAAATTAGGACATGTGTGTAATAATCAAGAAGAGCGGTTTGAGCCACTAAGTGATGTGTTGTGAGCTATTTAACTTGTATGTACCTAGATGTACATGCTATGAACTATTTAGTACACCTAGAAGTACACCTAGAATTCAAATTATTGAATATGTTCATTAACTTTAGTTTGTTCATTTGATATGAACACGTGTGATTTTTATATTGTTCATGGTTTGCACAGTGGAGTGGATATATATTGTTCACAAATTATTTTAAATTAATGCATATCTATTGTATAAATGTTACATGTAGTAAAATTTAAAATTTAAAATTTAAATTATAAACATGTATCAATGTTTTTTCACTATATCTACATGTACATGTAGATTTAGTCACAGATATATAAATAAATTTGAAAGTTTTAGAGAACATGTGCATTCAATCATATATAATTATCTGATTACAAATGAAATGATATATTTAATCTAGGATCAAATGTACAAACTATACATATATAAAGTATAATCTAACCATACATGCACATGATATATATAATCCAGTCCATCAAACACAAACTTTATAAAGTACACATAATCTAACATACATGCATGAAATATATAATCTGATCAAACACAACCTATATAAAGTATAATCTAGTCTAAACTTCATACATGCATGAATATATAATATGAAAGTCTAAAATGTACATGTATATATAAAAAGATAAACAAATGAGCTATAAAGTCCAGCAAATCAACATGCATCATGTCGGCCACGAATAGAGTGACCATCTGAGCGAGAGTCCTGGTGAGAGTTTGGATGTCCAATAGACCCCTGCAAAAGTAAAATTTATTTAAATACTAAATATAGATCTCTAGACACGTCTACATCAAATCCAACTATCTAGTTAAATTAAAATATAAATATAAATTGTAACGCACATACATACATGTACATATATACAAAAAACCATAACTAACATGTCCACTAACAACATCTAAAGAATCTCTCCTATGCACATGCTCATAGCTCAAGCTAGGAGTGACATGAGCTAACTGTTATATATATATATATATATATATAAGGATTAGTCTAGGATCAAATTAAACAGATACAAATTAACTTAGAACTATTATTTATTAAATGATCTACATATAGATCTATCGTACATTACAACATATACATGTCTTGTCAAAATTTAAATGCACATGTATGTACATACCTATGTATGAGGAGTAGGCTGTATAGTCTGATCATGTCCTATGATCATATAAACCACATCACTCATGCCTACATATCTCTCTCTAGTTGTACATATGACTGAGGAGTGTAAGGGGCTAACTAGATGACTAGGCAGCATGGATGAAGTGTTTGACTGTAGTAGCATATCCATAAACCTAGTATGGCTCAAACCTCACAGCTGCTCCTCAAATGAATCTAATCCCTCATTTGTGATATGGACCTTATCAGCTCGTATCTCCTCCTCTGCAGCAACAGAGTGATATGCAGGTGGGTCAGTGCTTGTAGCATGCATAGAGTGATGAGAATGTTGTGATTGCCTCGAGGTATGCGTCGATGTAGTGGTAGCCTGCCCGTCTCCGAGAATATTCTCTCTAACAACAAGCAATGGTATCCCAAGTCGAGATGAAATAAAATGGTAAGAAGGTAGAAGGTCCTCGGCTAAATACTATGACATCTGTACATGTCTACTACCTCCAACTATAGTTGCTACCTCATCTAGGGAGCTCGGATTCCAACAGTAATATACTGATCATCTGAATCTGAAGCCACCACATGACTAGAAGATGCATGATCTGTGGATGATCTCGAACATAATCAGCTCACCATATATCTACCCACCCTATTAGATGATATGGTGGGTGTTGCTGATGCAATCTATCCAATCCTATTAATTGCTTCTCTCTGAGAAGAAATCACAATGTGATCTGCTATGGGGGCGAGGGCTGGGACTATTGCTAGAAATCTTTGGCCAACAAGGTTCTTGTGTCTAGGTGCAGCTCTATCACACCTATGATGTGCATCTCTATCAGCAATCCTACCCCTCCCCTATCCATAATATATTGGAATAACAAGGTAGTTTGGTTTCATCTGACAATGAACCTCAGCAAATACCTATTGTGCAAAGTATAACGATATCTAGTTGTTATTAGGATAACGACCACAGGCAACTAAGAAGCATGGGTAAATCAATGATGCAACCTATGGGTTGATACATCTCGTGACCTGTTATCCTCTCACCTTACTCTTCTCTTGATACTATGGAAAGCATCTCTCCTTGATTGTCTCTTTCGAGACCACCCTCACCACATGAGCAAAAGAATCAGGACCCCTCACCTCACTCCTCAACTGTCAACAAAAATCCTTTATAACCTATCATTGCAACTCATGATCACTGTACTAGAAAATGGTAGCAATGTCAGGAAATGGGGGATCCTAGTGTGTAGGATTTATATCATCAATGTGTGGCTCCTGATCAGGAGCCTGTGCAGGTGGATCCCGATCAGAAGCCTGTGCAGGTGAATCCTAGGATGCCATCTATCTAGGTAGGTCATAAAGTTAAAATAAATACGTAAGCACACACACACACATGAAGTGCATTCAATTTAAAAAATTAAAAATTAAAATCAGTTAAATTCTAGAGAGAGAGAGAGATCGTTAATCCTGAGCTCATTAAAAATTAAAATGTACACATGTGAAGTTCTCGCATAATTAATAGATATATATATACATGTACATTTTAAATTAAATGAAAACATTAATGAGAGAGAGAGGGAGATCATTTTGATGACAGAGAGAGAGAGGGATAGATCTAACATTAATTTCAGAGAGGGAGAGAGAGATCATTAAAGATATATACATACAACTTTACTAAATTAAAACATATATATATATATATAAATATATCATTTAAATCTTAAATACATAAAAAATTCAAGAACATGATATATAATTTTAATAACTCAATAACAAAAAAAAATAGACGTATATTTTATTATAACATATAAATATTTTTGTGTATATCAAAATTAATTTTTTAACATTCACTAAAACATGGGCATTGATCTACAAATTGGATTGTAACTTCTCTAAATTTTTTGACATTGTTTGTTACTGAACTCTATATCTCAAAAAAATAGAGGTCATTGTATTTTTATAAGGGCATATGATTATAAAATTATTAAATCTATAATATGTGAACCTAAGGGGAATGTCGTATGTACACTAGGATGTTATAAAGGGTCATATGTGGTCCTAAGGGGTCACTCATGTGTTATAACACATGTGTGACCCCTTAGGACCACATATTCAACCCCTTAGGACATTGTACATTTGATCTTAAGGCATCACATGTCATAGACACTAGGATGTTATAAGGGGTCATACATGTACAGTGTTCGAACACACATGCATGACCCCTTATGAATGGACATATGACCCCTTCTAGGAAACTATGTGATCCTAAGGGGTGCATGTTGTATACAATAGGATGTTATAAGGAGTCATATGTGGTCCTAATGGGTCACACATGTGTTAACGCATGTGTGACCCCTTAGAACCACACATGACCCCTTAGGATACTATGTGATGGACTAAGGGGTATGTTGTTCACACTAAGATTTTATAAGGGGTCATATGCAGTTCTCAGGGGTCACGCATGTGTTAGAACACATGTGTGACCCCTTGATCCTAAGGGGAATGTTGTATGTACACTAGGATGTTATACATGGTCATATGTGGTCCTAAGGGGTCATGCATGTGTTAACGCATGTGTGACCCCTTAGGACCACATATGACCCCTTAGGACACTATGTGATGGACTAAGAGTTATGTCATTCACACTAGGATTTTATAAGAGGTCATATGCGGTTCTAAGGGGTCAAGCATGTGTTCTAACACATGCGTGACCCCTTAGGACCACATATGACCCCTTAGGACACTATGTGATCCTAAGGGGAATATTGTATGTACACTAGGATGTTATAAGGGCTCATATGTGGTTCTAAGGGGTCACGCATGTGTTATGCATCACCCCTTAGGACCACATATGACTCCTTAGGACACTATGTGATGGACTAAGGGGTATGTCGTTCAAACTAGGATTTTATAAGGGGTCACACATGTGTTCTAACACATGCGTGACCCCTTAGAGCCGCATATGACACCTTAGGACACTATGTGATCCTAAGGGGAATGTTGTATGTACATTCTAGGATGTTATAAGGGGTCAACACATTTGTTAACACATGTGGGACCCCTTAGGACCACATATGACCCCTTAGGAAACTATGTAATGGATGAAGGGGTATGTTTTACACACTAGGCTTTTATAAGGGGTCACATGCGGTCCTATGGGGTCATGCATGTGTTAGAACACATGTGTGACCCCTTAGGACCACACATGACCCCTTAGGGTCCACTATGCGATCCTCTATGGTCCTAAGGGGACACATAGTGTCATCATGGGCATATGTGGTCTTAAGGGGTTGTAAGGGGTCATGTTGTGTGTGTAATAGGATGTGAAAAGGGGTCACATTGTAGAGGATTTATTTTGTCTAATATGTTTAAAATTTGTTATCTAAGTTTTCTAATATTTTTTTAAATTTAAATTTATTAATTTTTCTAAGGTTTTAATTTATTATATTTATATTTGTAACATTTTGATAAAAAAAATTTGCTAATGTTTTTCTAAGTTCTACTTTACTACCTTAGTTTTCTAAGTTTTTCATAATTATTTTTTTTAAAGGTGAAAAAAAAATACATATAGAATTATGTAATTCTAAAATCAAATTGACAAATTTAAATCAAAACATTAAATTATCAAACATATTTCTAAAATGCTAAAAAAAATAAAATATACAATTATTTAATTAAAAAATAAAATTAACAAATAAATTATTTATTAATTTTTAAATAAATTTAATTAAAAAAAGACATTATTAAACAAAAAAAGGGTTATTTTGTGCACCTGAAATAATGTAGGTCAAAAGCTGAAAGGTGAGACGCGTTGGCTACTGTAGATAGGGCACGGTGACGTGGTGATAACGTCGAGTTCTCTTTAACCCCCTCCAGACACAAAAAAACACAAGTTTGAAAATGACAGTTTAACTGTCGGTTTTGGATTTTATAGAAGTTTGAAAAAAATAAAATTTAAATAAGGTTAGATCGAACGAGGGGTTCAATCGAACCCCTTAAAAATAAATATTTTAAGGGGTTCAATCAAACCCTCAAACCCACCTAGGGTTCGATCGAACCCTGAGGGGGGTTCTCTCAAACCCCCTTAGTTCGTTCGAACCCCTCCTAAACAAAATTCTCCACTTTCACCAATTTCCTTCATTGGCGAAAGTGGGAACCATTAATGTGGGATAGCCCTTGTTTAAAATTTTATATTTTTAAATGGTGAAAATTAAATTTTGTATCCACACAAATTAATAAATATTTAAGCTATTTCAGAATATAATGATTATGCTAAGTATCTTGCCATGGCAAGAACTAATAATACAATGAAATAGAAAGCATTTTTAAATCCATAAAAGGAAAATTGAAATGAATTAGAATTTGTAAAAAATTTATTATATGTTGTGCAAATTTACAATTTTCAACTGTCGGAGTCCCTATCCCTCCAAAACTTTAAATCCAAAATGAGTGAGGTTACAAGGAAATAGCCAACAAACAAAACTACTAGGAGCTAGGGCACCGACAATGGACGGTGGACAAGTGGTATCAAAAAAGAAGACAAATAACTAAAACCCTTTATCTAGGAGAAACCATTTCCAGAGTAAATCCCTACCAATCCACACCCATTTCCTATGTCATGTCAACTGCTTAGCATTCAAGTTCAAAAGAAAAGGTTTCCTGACCACATTTTGGTCATGGAGGAGAAGCTTGGGTAAATCACTCACCGAGGGGATACCCACCCCTACTTCTACAAAGATGACAATAGTAATGTCATCCCCAGGGAATTTTTCTTTGAACACTCTCTTTAGCAACATCAACATATCTACATTTTATCCTTCGAGGTCCAAAAGAGACACCAAGAACCAGGACATAATTTTCATGTTAACACGATATCTATTATCATTTCTCTAAAGCTCTCAGCCCAACACCATCCTCACAACCTCATTAGTGAACATTCCAACCTCCTTAAAAATTGATTGGAGGGTTAGATCTTTGACGTAGCCTAAAAAGGCCCTATGGTCCTCCTCAGATGTTCTTCTCAACTGGATAGGAGTGTCCATCTTCATAAATCTGAATACCAAATTATACAGCCTAAAGACCTAAACCCAAGGCAGAATTTCAACTACCGTCAACTCTGACAATTTATCTACCAAAGGAAAATTGAAGAAGAAAGAAGCAAAGATCATCTATAAATATCACTTGATAGTACCAATTCCTTCACCAACCATATTAATTCCTTTGTCTTTTATTATTTTATAAATCTTTTGTATCTCTTTTTAATTCTTTCTCATAAATGCACGAGTGTGCAAAATTTGAAACAACTGTAAACCACTACCAATTACCAGATTGGAAGTTGTGCATGCTGAGTGGATCACAGTTAGAGAATGTCAGTGACAAGACATTAATAAATGTCAATACTCGATTAGATTTGATATGTGTCTACCATCTCCAATTCCATTCCAGGGACTTTTTGGAGAATTACGTTCTCTTTAGAAATTTGGGTCGAAATAAAACTTTAGCCATTGATCTACAATCATTGAACGGTTTTAAATTATTGATGGATTCTAGGTATGTGTGACATGTCAATGAAATCGCTCTTATTGGTACATCATGCAGAGTCTGGACTCAATGTGATGTTGCATTAATTATATGATGAAATGGCTATTAATATATAAGGAAAATGGCAATGAATTTATGAAATCGCCAATAAAATATTTATTTTTCTATATATAACAAAATATTAGCCAATAAAATTAAATAATTTTTAAATGGTAGATAAAAATCGCCAATACACTTAAATAATTTTTCCTTTGGAGTATAACTTTTCACCCATACACTTGTATATTTTTTCCTTTAAACGAAAAAAAAAATCGCCTCCAACATTATATATTTTCCCCACACAATAATGAATTATTTGCAAGGATTTTATAGAATTTTCATACCCTTGAAAAAAAATCGCCAACACAAATTAATTTTTTTTCCAAATTTGGAAAACATTTCGCTATCAATATGAAATTTTTCCCTCGAAAATAATGTTTGATTCACCAGGATTTTACACTTCTACCCAGGGGGTGGTTTCTTAAAGTTATCCTTGGTGGTAGTGCCACTTTCCATTAGGTGTTCATTCCTTCTTGCGAGGGTTGGCTTCACAGGTGTTCCAGTTGTTCTCATGGATTCAATCATCTCATGTACCAGTTGGATCCTATTTGTTCTTCTTGGATCATTCTTGTAGCTCTTGGACCTTATATGGTCAGATGTATCATTTGTTATGTATGCCTTCATGGCAAGATGTAATTTTGATGTAATCATTATGTACTCTTATGAGACTTGATGTTTTAAATTCAATGTAATTATGATATAATTTAGGTGATAGAACTTTTATTTGTATATATAGAATTATGGATTAAATGCAATGTAATAAACTATTATGAATGTAGCATATAAATGTTTATATTATCAAGTGCAAAAGTATGAATCAGTCATTGTTTAATTCAATTAAGTCATTAATTGTTATATATATCTTAAGTGGATTAATTGACCTTAAGTAATGATTAATTTAATTAAGTAATCCATGTTGGGAAACCCTTTAGGAGTTTAAGTTAAGTCTTCCGCTTGTACAATTTTAATGCGATGTTTATCTTAATGCATCTTTTAGTTCAGTAAAGTTTTACAAAAAAAATTATTTTCACTCTTTTTCAAGTGTTTTAGTTTAATCCTTTAAGGTTTCTTGCCAAGTCGTTACACTATACATGGTAAAGGAGAGCACGATGGATCTGATGCATATGTTAAAAGAATTCTTGCTAGAGAGAAATTAAAATTTGAGGATAAAGTAAAATTTAAAGATGCATGTGCAATTGTGGATTAGTATAATACAACATTATCTATTGGATAAAGTGCAAACTCTAGAATTCAATTATTCCTTTGGTTAGTTAAAGAAGAGAAAGTTGTGCGTATACTTGATTGTGAGACAATTAGTAGATCAAAAAAATGACATTCATTTAAGACTTTTAATGCCAGCACATAGACTATCTGGACAAGGGAGCTTGCATGTTTTTATCAGTTTTGTATTTCAGGTGATATTGATGTATGTGAGAAAATTGAATGGGTTGAAGAGTGGAATCAAAGATCATTGACACTTGCTCAAACATAAGATCAAATTGGAAGAACAATTGAAGATAATGATCAACTATTGCATTAGATGATTATGAACATGTTTAGGACCTTCTACAAAAAGGTAATTTAATTAATTTATTTCAATTTTTGATTCATGTTTAATTAATTTAATTTACATAATGTAGATTGTTGAAATTTTATTAAAAATTAATTTTAATTGTCTATAGGACATGTGTATGTTTTTGGTGCATCTAAGGACAATGAAGAGGAAAACAAATATTGGTTGGATCGATGTGTTGAGACTAAACATGTTGCTGGAGCACCTAAGTTGACATCAAGCCTCTATGAGGCAAATTATGAGTAGTTTGTGTGTTGAAGGATACAGGGTGTAAATAAGGTCTTGAAAGACCATATGTGATGTAATAAAGTCATTGAGACCATTGGATGTCAGGTTAAGTCCAGTAGGTTCATATTATTGATATTTCTTAAGAATTGTCAAAATTATCAAAATTGTCATTTTGTGGCAAGTATGTCTTAATTGTTGGCAATTTGAGGAATTGATTATGTGTTGCATTGATGTTTTGTCATTGATGGAAACACTGGCTATTTTGGTTGTTTACCGACCTCTAGTAGGTTCCGGTAGAGTTGTTGGTTTATGATATTGATCTAGTATGCTTCAGTATGCTTTGGTTTGTGGAGTTGGTTTCGATTTGTCATTCACACTATTCAGATGGGTATCATGATTATTTTGTTCAATATTTGATGACTTAGGAGCTATCATTTGTTATAGTAAGCCTTTTGGTCACTGGTAAGGGTTCTACTGGAAGAGCTTTGTTGAAGATCTTTTGATGCACATGATAAGTGGTGTTGGTGTGGCTTCTAGATGGATTTCAGGATGTTGTTGGTTATCTTGTTTGTGTTCCTATGGAATTGGTGGTGTTGGATTTGGGTCTGGACCTCATGCTATCTTATTTAGCTAGGTTATGGATCGGTTTATGTAATGTGTTGGTGGATGATCATGATGCGTTATCGGTTGGGTTTATTGATTGGATTATGTTGTTTTGGTCTTAGGCATACTTGGTTGATCATTGGATTGCGGGTTTATGTTATGAGTTTATTGTATTATCTTTTAGGTGGCCAACCTAATTGTTTAGGTCCCGAGTTGGTATAAATATGATGTAATATGTCTTTGTAGATCATGGTCATAAAGTGATGATATGATGAATCAATAAGGATCCAGACAACTACTAAGAGGGGGGGTGAATCAGTAGATAGAAAACAAACTAAACTTTCACCAAACTCAAAACTCAACTCATAAATCAATCACACTAATACTTAACCAAAATTGCCAACACTAATACAAAACAACTCATCGACCTTATAAGAAAAATAATAGGTCGGTAACATATCACAAAACCTAAGATCTCATAGAAATTACAAACAAATCAGTTCAGACATGATCATTGGATTACATATCAATCATCTGCACATTGTACAAGACAACCTCGACCACTCCTTGATCACCACACATAGGATCTTGTAACTCATCACGTGGTTTCCACTTCATGCTATGCACTCATTCATTTCCAAGATAAAACAATTATCTCTATGCACCAAAACCACATGAAACTCATCACATGCATCATGCATACATGGCATAATCATCTTCGATCACCATTTGACCATAGATCAACACAACCAATTCACCAAGCTCCATCAGTTAGGGTTCGACATATCAACAAGTAGAGTTACTAGTTGATCTCACTGCTTCAATAGTAATATCAGTTTCTATTACTTGCTCAACTATCGGTTGCATTACTGCATCACTACCAGTTGTAATACAACTCCATTACCGGTTACAATTGACATCAATGACAACACTTAAAATTCATTAAGGCAATCTTCGTGGAATGCCAACTATCTCCATCTTTGGCATTGATGGCAATAAAATTAATATCAATACCATTTGATTGTGATGATTGAGAGTAATGCTCATACACAGGTATAGGAATCTTGGTTTACATTTTTCCTTGTACTCTTCTTCTACTGAGTCTCCATGTCTTCAACTGGTAACTAACTAAAGTTATTCTCCCTATCAATCATACAATTCTTCTCCCCCTTTGACAACAATGCCAAAGTGAAAGTAAAACATTCAATATCATACTTCACCATTTTGCAAATTGGTGCTACCCCTATGGAGTAGCTCCACTCTACACCAATCTTGCTTCAAGATCTTCAATAAGCTCCAGGACTGATATCTTCAACATCTATTCAATGAACTTCATGTAGGGTACAAACCCTAGCTTACCTCTAAGATACTCAAAAGTAGGCTTATGCAGAGGTTTAGTAAAGATATCCACTAGTTGTTCCTTAGTAGATACATGCTCCAATATCACATCTTTACTTTACACTTTCTCTCTGAAGAAATGATATTTCAACTCAATATTCTTGGTTCTAGCATGCAACATCGGGTTCTTTGACATATTTATTGCACTGGTGTTATCACAGAAAATCCTTATCGGTTTTGTAATCTTCAACTTGAATCCTTCCAAAATATGTTTCATCTAGGTTGCTTGGGTATGATTCATATACGCTGCAACATATTCAGCTTCACTAGTTGACTGTGATATACAACGTTGCTTCTTACTGCTCCAAGATACAAGCCTTCCTCCAAGAAAGAATGCACCTCTGGTTGTGCTCTACCTATCATCAACATTTCCTACCCAGTCTGCATTTGTATAGAATTTCAAATTAAAGTTAACGGCATATAGATACCATAATCCATAATCAATTGTACCTTTCAAATATTTGAATATCCTTTTAGTTGCTACCATGTGTGTCTCCTTCGGGTTTTTCTAAAATACGGCAACTAATCCAACTGCATGACCAATACATGGTTTGTTGTGAACAACATAATGCAATTTCCCTATCATAGACCTGTACTCCTTTTCATCCATGAATGCAGCATCATCCTCCTTAGACAGTTTACATCTTGTAACCATTGGTGTCTCAACTAGTTTATAGTATCCCATTCCAAATGTCTTCAATACCTCTTTCACATATTTGGACTGTGTGGTAAAGATACCATTCTTCATCTATTGAATTTGCAAACCTATGAAGAATTTTATCTCTCCTAATAGAGACATCTCAAATTCATTTTTCATCTCATTTGAAAAGTCATCACTCATGTCATCATTACCTCCAAAAATGATATCATCCACAAATAGTTCACTAACTAGTATCTTATCTCCTTCAGTCTTAAGATATATATTGTTGTCTTCACTGGTTCTCTGAAAACCTATCTTAACCAAGTGTGAATGTTGTATTTCATACCATGCTCTTGGTGCTTGCTTCAAACCATATAGTGCCTTGTGTAATTTAAACATCATATCCTTTGCATCAGTCAAAGTATAACCATCTGGTTGTTCAATGTATACTTCCTCTTCCAATATTTCATTTAGAAATGTTGACTTCACATAAATCTATCCATTTAATTAAATGAATATTTATTATTTATTTTATTAATAAACCCACCAACCAACAGTTAATTAAATTTACATTTAATTAATTCATCTTCAATCATTTTGCTATTAATTAAATAAATTGTTCAATTTATTTTAATTAATTCATTAAACCAAATTCACAATCAATTAAATGAATAAATCCTATTTATTCAATTTAATCCCCTTTCCTCTTTTAAATAAATAATTAAAACATTTATTTAAATCATTAAAATCCCCCCACTTGCATTCTCCTACAAATGCAAGATGCAACCACAATTGAAATAAATTAATTTTATTTTAATTTAAATTGTATTTTCCCTCACCCACCAAACCCACTTGCAATCCTAAACCCCTTCTAGACTCTTCTAACCACTTTCTAATCATTCCTAATTAGCCTAATCTATCCCCTAAATATTGTCACATTCCTAAGCAACTTGAAGTCACTTCTCAAAGCCTTCAAAGTCTTTGAAAAGCATTTAATGCTTTTTGTGTTCAACAAGCTAACCCCTAAATTCTTCCAAACCACTAATGGCTCTTACATGACCATTAATGGCTCTTACATAACCATTTATGGTTAAATCCACTTGCCCCCATCATTAGAGACTTTACCTCTAACTCAACCCTCATTTAACCCATGGGTCTCTTCAAACATTTATTGCTTTGACCATGGTTATCCTCACTAACACCTGCACAAGAGTTTATCCATTGGATAAAGACATTTTTTATTGGATAATGGCTTTATTCATTCAACTCAACATTAACCTTACCTCCCAAGTTAACCCTCAAGTCATGTCAAACATTTAATGCTTATTCCCTCTCCTCTGAACCCATCTCTTGTTGACATTTGTCATCTTGGGATTGGATTTGAAAGCCCTCACATGGATCATAAACCTATCAATCCTGGCCCTTGTTGAGATTCCTCAATGTCAACCCTCCATTGCTCCATTTTACCTATAAATAGAGCTCATTTCTTCATAATCTAGATCCTAAAATCTTGTATGCATCTATTTTATAGTGAAATTTAGAGAGCATTTAGCATAATCATTCACATTTGTCTTTTTGGGCTAAAATTTACATTAGATAATTAGATAATATCTTGTTTTAGCTTATTCACATTTGCATTCTCATAATCATCTATTTTACAATCTTGAACCTCCATAAGACATCCAAAATAGTGCAAAAATCTACTGAGAGCTACACTCATTTGGGAACTTGGAGAGGAGAGGAACAATGGAGGAGAAGCTACAAGCATGGTGGAGGGAATTTTAAGATGCCTAATTGCATTTCTTAGATTTATCAAGCTTTCTATTTTATTTTTTGTGTCTCTCTTGATATGCTTGCTTAGGATAGTGTTTGATTTGTGATTTCTAACACTAACACTTGGTTTGTTGCTTGTTGTTTTGTGTTTGTCTTGACAATATCCTAACCATCCTTTTTGCAGAGCATCACTTTGAATCCTTTATATGCTGCAAATGCAAGTAGAGTCCTAGCACCTTCCAATCTAGCAACTGGTACAAATTTCTCACAATAGTCTTCTCCTTCTTCTTATGCATAACCTTTTCATACCAATCAAGCTTTGTTTCTGACTACTACTCCATCTTCATTTAGTTTATTTATGAATATCCACTTAGTACCTATTACATTTTTTTTCACCGGTCTAGGTACTAGGGTCCATGTATTGGTCTTCTCAATCTGGTCAAGCTCCTCTTCCATAGCCTTGATCCAGTGATCATCTCCAAATACTTCCTTTGTTGTTCTAGGCTCAATAATGGAGATCATACAATAATTATCTCTAATTCTTCTTCTAGTTAACACACCAGCATCTTTATCTCTAATAATCTGATCAGGATTATGATTGAGTTTCACATACCTTGGAATAACATGATCATGATCGTCATGTTCTTCTTCCTCACTATCTTCATCTTCTGCAAAATCTACCTGTTCTAGTTGAACTGGCGCTACAACATTCATTTCACCAACTTCTGGCTTCACCGATTTTGGCTCCAAAATCAGAATGTAAGGTTCATCTTCCTTCTTCTCCTCACTGGTTTCTCCTGAATCTTTGCGATACTCATGTACTTGGACATCAACACTTTCAATGATTTTTTTTGTCCGATTTTTGTAACATTTGTAGTCTTTTCTCTTGGTGGAGTAACCAAGAAATATGCCTTCATCACTCTTAGCATCAAACTTACCAGCATAGTCACCTCTCTTGGTAAAAAATTTACTACCAAAAACCTTAAATTAACTGACATTAGGTGGTCTACCATACCAGTATTCATAAGGAGTTTTATCCTTACCTCGTTTAATCAATATCCAGTTCATAGTATAAACAGTTGTGCTGACAGCTTCTCTCCAAAAAAAATTTGCTACACCTCCTTGTATTAGTAGTGTTCTAGTTGCTTCAAAAAATGATTGGTTGTTCCTCTCTGCAATACCATTTTGTTGTGTTGTTCTAGGTGCAAAAAGCTGCCTCTTAATTCCATTATCTTCACAATATCTAGTGAATTCCTCTGGTCTAAATTCACCACCTTGATCAGTTCTTAAGAACTCTATCTCCTTTCCACTTTCCTTTTCAGCTAAAGCCCTGAATGTCTTAAACTTGCTAAAGGCTTTTTTTTTGTCGTTCAAGAATGTGACCCACATCATTTTTGAGAAATCATTAGTGAAGATCATAAAATAACGACCACCTTGAATACTTCTAGTCCTTATTGGTCCACAGAGGTCTACATCAACCAAATCTAGCAAATGTTTTGTTGGGAAAGATTTTCTCTTAGAAGTTGAAGATGCCATCTTCCCTAACTGACATTCCTTACATAGAGAATTCATCGGTTTGTCCAACTAAGGAAAACCTATTACTAAGTTGGATATACTGACTTAAACAATGTTATAAAAATTTAAATGACAAAATCTCCGATGCCAAAGCCAACTATCTTCTACTTTAGCAATTAAACAATTGTTGACTTTAGGATTTAGGTGAAATAGATTACCTTTTGTCTGTTTGCCAGTTCCAACTAGTTCATATTTGCTTCCATAGATTTTGCACATTCCATTCTTGAATTCCAGTGGATATCCTTTGTCATTGAGTTGAGAAACACTCAAAAGAGTGTGTTTCAATCCTTCAACCCAGTAGACATCATCAACACTTCTCTTTCCATTAAGAGAAATAGTTCCCTTACCTTTTACCATGTAGGGTGAGTCATTTCCAAATCTCACAACACCTCCATCAAAGTAAGAAACTTACTCTGGTCACTGGTCATGTGGCGTGAACAACCATTTTCAATAATCCAATCATCTGAAATGTCCATGCAAGAGACTAATGCCTTCTAATATGATGTCTACTCTTTAATGGCAACAAAGACAATGTCTTCATTTTCATCTCCCTCAAATTCCTCATCTATCATTCCACCATCAACTGCAATGAGGCAATCTCTTTTACCTTTTCCTTTGTACTTCTTATACTTCTCACGTTGATGCTCATTGTCTCCATTTGAATAGTTAGTTGCAATATGCCCAATTTCGTTACATGCAAAACACTTCAAAGTTAAGTTACCTCTGTACTTACTGGTACCTCTAGGTAACCACTTGGTCAACAATGCTTCAAGCTCAATTAGACTCTCTTCATCACCAACTTCTCTGTTGGATCTAGACTAATGACACTGACTAGCTTCTCTGCTTTTCCTTATTGGTAGGTTAGAAACTAAAGATCTAAATACAGATTCCGATTTCTAAACACTTCCATCAAAACTATTTAATTCAAATGCAGTTAGTTTACCAATGATGGAGTCAAGAGTTACTTTTGTTTTATTAATAGACTTGAGTTCCTGAATGGTTGCAACTCGAATAGCATAGAATGGTAGAAGGGTTCTCAACACCTTTCTAGCCACTGTGGTATCCTCCAATTTACCACCACCACTTTTTATCCCACTGACTATCTCCTTGATCCTTTGACCATACTATTGAATATTCTCACCTTCAGCCATCTGCATGTCATCAAATTTACCTCTCAAACTCTCCTCTTTGTAAATCTGCACATGTTCATCATCGCTATAGATATCCTCAAGTTTCTTCCACATATCATAAGAAGTCTCCAAACCATGGACATCAACATACTCTGAATCCAATAAGGAACTGATAATGGCCTCCAATTCTTGATTATTCTCATGTTGCTCCTTCTTTTGATCATCAGACAAAATCCCACTAGGCAAGGTATATTTGGTCACAACATGTTCCCAATATTGACTTCTTAATATTTTGATATAGATCTTCATCCTATCACTCCAAATTCTGTAATTTTCCCTATTGAACTTTGGACCTTCTTTCTTCATCATGTTCTTCTGGATCTTTACCTCAACTTGTTAGGCTTAGACACTACAGAACCTAAAATTTTTTAATACCAATTGATGATATAATTAATCAATAAGGATCCAGACAACTACTGAGAGGGGGGGTGAATCAATAGATAGAAAACAAACTAAACTTTCACCAAGCTCAAAAGCAAACTTATAAATCAATCACACTGATACTTAACCAAAATTTCCAACACTACTACAAAACAACTCATCGACCTTATAAGGAAAACAATAGGTCGGTAACACATCACAAAACCTAAGATATCATAGAGATTACAAACAAATTAGTTCAGACATGACCGATGGATTACATAGCAATCAACTGCACATTGTACAAGACAACCTTGACTGCTCCTTGACCACCGCACATAGGATTTTATTACTCATCACGCGGTTTCCACTTCATGCTATGCACTCACTCATTTCCAAGATAAAATAGTTATCTCTATTGGCACTATGGATATGTGTGGCATTGATGGTTTGTCATTGATTTCAACACTAGCTTGTTACCAACAGATAGATTTACACTAACTAATATGGATGGTTACTGATAGACAGGTTACCGGTGTAAGATCTAGTGTTACTGGTAGAAGAGATTATCTGTTGGACACTTCCGGAATGTTTGGACTAGTAAAGTATATTGGATATCATGAGTTATATGCTCCATGAGCATGTTTTGGTTAGCTGGTATTGGCTTGATAATTGGATGTTATCATACACATTGGTAAACCCTTACCAGCACTGGTTTAAGGCTTTACCGACAGAGCTTTCATTGAGGAATCATGATAGGATGCACAATTGGTGTTGGTGCAACTTCTTCGAGGATTTCAAGATGCTGAAGATATTCGTTGATCGTGCTTCAATTGCTTGAAGACATTGCTTTGGTGTGGTGGACCTAGAATAGGTCTGGTATCTATCTATGTTATGGACCAGTATCATAATAGCATGTACTCTACATGTTACCTGGATGATTCAAGATGTTTTATGGATTTTTTATTATTGTTTTGATCTTAAGATGACATGGCATATAATTATAATAAGGAATTATGTAATGATATTATTGTAATATCTTTAGGTGGCCAACCTAATTGGTTTAGGCCTTAGGGTTTGTATAAATAAGAGGTAGAAACTCTTTGTAAAGTATCATGGTTATTGGAAAGCTCATGGTAAAGGAAAGTAATGTGTGAATATTGTAATATCATTCAGGTAGAGGAGTTGATCAATCATTGGTGATTGGATTGGTTTCAGAAGAGGATTTAGTCCTCCAACATTGAGCTTAACCGAGACTCTAATCGGGCATAGTAGATTCTATTTCCACCAATTCACTCTATTAGATTGTTGTCCATTTATCTTGAGAAGGTTTTAGCCTCTTTGTAGTCAGTGAGACTCTTTTTGTAATAAGCAGTACGCTCTAGGCAGTGTGCCTTCATGCAAGTGCATGCCCCTCATTGTAACACATACTTTCTGCAAAAGTATCATTTGACTATGGGTAGGCTTCCCACCGTGGTTTTTCCCTTTTTGGGTTTTCCACATACAAATCATGGTGTTATGTGGTATGGTTTCTTTTCATTGATTATCTGGTTAATTGTTAAGTTAGAGTGCTTACTGGTATCTATTTCTACGACATATGTCTTTGCTGGTAGTTAATTTTTCTAAGGTTATATTGTGGATTAAAAGTTATAATTTGTTAACAAATGATTCAGCCCCCCCTCTCAATTGTTCATCGGTTTTGCTAACAATTGGTATGAGAGTTTTGGTCCTCTTTTGCAGAAGCTTAGCCGCTTGAGGTAGATCCTATGGCAGCTAACACTTCTAATCCACTGACAACTATTTTAAGAAGAGAAATCCCTAATCTTGATGGAACAAATTATGGGATATAGAAAATTCAAATGGAGACTCATCTTAGATATCTTGGCAAGGATATTTGGGAGATCACTAAGAAAAGATACACACCTTATGATCCGGCATCCGGCAATCCTACTCTTGCAGACCTAGACAAGAATATTGAAAATGATTGCAGAGCTAAAGAAGCCCTCTTGTGTGCACTTACTGATCAACAGATCATGGGATTAATTGACAAATCATCAGCTAAGGTTATATGGGACAAATTAAAAACTCTGAATGAAGGAGACCCTATTGTTAAAATTTCTAAACTTGATGGTTACCGGGTAAGGTATGAAAACTTGAAAATGGAAAAAAATGAAAGAATTGTTGTATTTATGGAAAGAGTAAATGAGATTGTTATGGGAATTCAATGTTGTGGAGGATTTCTAAGTGAAGATGAATTAGTTTCCAAGGTCTTGAGAGCCCTTCCACTGGCTTACAAGATGAAGGCAACTGCAATTAATGAGTTAAGAACAATGGAAAACACTTCAATGAACATAGACATTCTGATTGGGAAATTATCTGCTTTTGAGCTTGAATAATTCGGATCTTCTGGAGCTGTGGAGTCTAAACCTACTTTTTCATGCATCATCATCAACATCTACCGAAAAAAGTGATTGGAGAGCCCTATATGCAAAATAATTGGAAGACATGAGGAAAGAAGATGAAGAGCTTGAGCAACTTCAATTTAAGGATAGAAAATGCAAAATCATTATTAAAACTAGTTTGGAGATTGCAACCGATATTCAGACAGGAAGTAATATCTTTCACTTGAACATTGGTTAAAAGACATGTTTGATTGTTCATATTGATGAGAATTGGATATGGCATAAGAGGTTGTGTCATGTTAATTTTGATTGTATTGTTAAGATCAGTTAAACTAAGGCAGTCAAAGATATACCTAAGATTATGAAGCCTCATAATCCAATATGTAAGGAATTTCAATTGGGTAAGAAAGTCAAAAGTTATTTTAAAAGCATACATGATAAATATAATGATGTACTTGATTTGATTCACATTGACTTATGTGGTCCAACAAGGAATAGAAGCTTTTATGGTGATAGGTATTTCATGCTAATTATTGATGACTATTCTAGAATGATGTGGGTGAGTTTTCTAAGGGATAAGTTTGAAGCTTTTGAGAAATTCAAGATCTTTAAAGCGAAGGTTGAAATAGAAACTGGATTGAAAATCAAATGTCTAAGATCAGATCATGTCAGTGAGTTCACTTCTCATGAATTTAACAGTTATTGTGAGACAAATGGAATCAGGGGATAGCTATATGCACCTAGGACTTCTCAGCAAAATGGAGTAGTTGAAAGAAAGAACAAAACCATTTTGGATGTAGGTAGATCTATGATGATGGAAGCCAAATTGCCTCATATCTACTAGAGAAAAGTAGTGAGTACATCAGTCTACACACTGAATTTAGTTCACATTAAAGGTGAAACTGGTAAGACCCCTTATGAACTATGGTTTGGATATACAACTACTATTAAATATTTCAGAATTTTTGGAAGTAAATGCTATATCAAAAGAGACGATTCAATTGGAAATTTTGATCCTAGATGTGATGAAGGGATATTTCTTGGTTATTCAATTCAAAGCAAAGTATATAGATGTTATAATAAAAGATTGCAGAAAATTGTGGAAAGTGCTAATGTGAAAGTGGATGAATAGTACAAAAATCATTCTATATCATATGACAGGGAACCGACAGTAGAAATGATCATAACTGAACCAGCAATGCCTCAACTAGTACATGAAGCTAAAACAATTACATCAACATAGTTTGAACATTCAATTGTGACGGATGATCGGAGTGGTGAACCTAAAGTTCAAAAGACTCCAAGGTATGTAAGATTAAATCATTCCGAAGATCAAATTATTGGAGATAGGAACAATGGAGTAATGACAAGAAGAAAACTGGCAAATGAAGAGGTATGTCTTATTTCTCAAGTTGAATAGGCAACTGTTATTGAAGCTTGTAAGGATAAACATTGGTTAAAAGCTATGGAAGATGAATTAGATCAAATAGAAAATAATGAAACTTGGTCTTTATTTTCTCGGCCTAAAAATAAGAATGTTATTGGAACTAAATGGGTTTTTAGAAATAAACTGAAAGAGGATGGTCAAGTTATAAGGAACAAGGCTAGATTGGTTTGTAAAGGATATTCTGAAATGGAAGGAATTGATTATGGTGAGATATTTGCACTTGTAGATAGAATTGAAGCTATTAGATTATTTCTTGCCTATGCAGCTTATAAGAACTATAAGGTTTATCAAATGGATGTCAAATGTGCATTTTTGAATGGTGAGCTTGAGGAATAAGTTTACATTGAGCAACCTAATGGATTTACATTGACAGATGACAAAGACATGGTTTGCAGATTCAAGAAAGCTTTATATGGTTTGAAGCAGGATCCTAGAGCTTGGTATGCAAGGTTGGATAAATATCTTTTGAAGCTTGGTTTTACTAAAGGCAGTGCTAATAGTAATCTATATTATAAGATCACTGATAATAATATTTTTATTACTAAAATTTTTGTTGATGATATCATTTTTGGAGGAGAAGATAAACTGTGCATGGAATTTGCTAACAACATGAAAAATGAATTTAAATGTCCATGATTGGTGAGATGAAATTTTTCTTAGGTTTGTAGATTACTCAAACTGACAAAGGCATTTTTATCTGTCAAACTAAGTATCTGAGGGAATTGTTGAAAATTTTTGGTATGGAGAATTCCAAACCGGTAAGTAATCCTATGGCTACAAGTGAGAAATTATCTATCAAGGACACTTCTTCACTGGTAAATCTGACAAGGTATAAATCTATGATTCGTGGTCTGCTATATCTAACTCAGACTAGACCTAATATTTTGAATGTAGTAAGTATTGTTTCAAGATATCAAAGTAATCCTAAAGAAAATCATGAATGTGCAGTAGAGAGGATATTCCGATATTTGCAAGGAACAACAAAATATGGCTTATGGTATTCTAGAAATGATGATTTCACTTTATGTACATATACTGACTTAGATTGGGCAAGTGATACTGATGAAAGGAAAAACACTTCTAGTGGAGCTTTCTTTCTTGGAAAGAAACTGCTTTCATGGATAAGAAAAAAACAGTCATGCATTTCTTTATCTACTATAGAAGTTGAGTATGTTGCAGCAACAACTAATTGCACTCAAGTCTTGTGGATGAAGCAAATGTTGAGGGATATCATGGTAAATTGTAGTGAACCAATAGTTATCTACTGTGATAACTCTATAGCTATTGATATGTCCAAGAATTCAGTATTTCACTCTAAGACTAAGCAAATTTCAATAAAGTATAACTTTCTAAAGGACAAGGTAGAAGCAAAAATAGTCAAATTGGTTTATATGAACAGTAAAGAACAGATTGCAAACATATTCACTAAACCTCTATCTAAGGAATCATTTGAATACTTGAGAGACAAGTTAGGGGTTTCTGCCCCTTCGACAGAGACTTGATTGATGAAGTTTGTCATCAGTCCGGTATGCATTATCCAGAACATTATCCTTTCTAGCACTGATGAGTGGTGCTACTACTCAGAGGGAGTAGTCAACTTTGAGATTCAGAGGTTTGTATCATTGCTTTGATATTTTTGTCAAGTTTCTAGCATTGATGTCAAAGGGGGAGAGATATTGATGTGAAAATAAAAGAAAAGTTGTATACATTGGGGAGAGAGATATTTTTAGAGCCTTATAGAGATATCATTCACTGGGGGAGAGTTATTCATTGGTGGTTGTCTTCCATAGGGGGAGACTTGTTTGGCATTTCTTGGTACTTAGATGTTTTTCACATTTAGTGTTGCCATCAATGCCAAAGGGGGAGATTGTTGGCATTATGGATATGTGTGGCATTGATGTTTTGTCATTGATGTGAACACTAGTTGTTAACGACAAAAAAATTTACACTGACTGATATGGATGCTTACCAGCAGACAGGTTACTGAAATAAGATCTAGTGTTACTAGTAGAAGAGATTATCTGTTGGACACTTCTGGCATGTTTGGATTAGTAAGTGTATTGGATTTCATGAGTTATATGCTCCATGAGCATGTTTTGGTCAGGTGGTATTGGCTTGACAATTGGATGTTATCATAAACAATGGTATACCCTTACCAGCACTGGTTTAAGGCTTTAGCGATAGAGCTTTCATTGAGGAATCATGACAGGATGCACAATTGGTGTTGGTACACCTTCTTTGATGATTTTAGGATGCTGAAGATGTTCATTTATTGTGCTTCAATTGCTTGAAGACATTGCTTTGGCATGGTGGACCCAGAATAGGTCCGGTACCTATCTAGGTTATGGACCAATATCATGCTAGCATGTACTTTATATGTTACCTAGATTATTCAAGATGTTTTATGGATTTGTTATTACTGTTTTGATCTTAAGCTGACATGGCATATCATTATAATAAGGAATTATGTAATGATATTATTGTAATATCTTTAGGTAGCCAACCTAGTTGGTTTAGGTCTTAGAGTTTGTATAAATAAGAGGTAGAAACTCTTTGTAAAGTATCGTGGTTATTGGAAAGGTCATGGTCAAGAAATGTAATGTGAGAATATTGTAATATAATTCAGGAAGAGGAGTTGATCGATTATTGGTGATTAGATTGGTTTTAGAAGAGGATTTAGTCCTCCAGTATTGAGCTTAATCAAGACTGTAATCAGGCATAGTAGATGCTATTTCCAGTAGTTTACTCTATTGGATGATTGTCCATTTATCTTGAGAAGGTTGCAACCTCTCTATAGTTAGTGAGACTCTTTTTGTAATGAACAATATGCTCTAGGTAGGGTGCCTTCCTACAAGTGCATGCCCCTCATTGTAACACATACTTTCTCCAAAAGTATCATCTGACTGTGGGTAGGCTTCCCACCATGGTTTTTCCCTTTTCGATTTTTCCACATACAAATCATGGTGTTATGTGGTATGGTTTCTTTGCATTGATTATTTGGTTAATTGTTAAGTTGTATTGCTTACTGGTATCTATTCCTACTAGCATCTATCTTTACCGGTACTTAATTTGTTTAAGGTTATATTGTGGATTAAAAGTTATAATCTGTTAACAACTAATTCACCCCCCCTCTCAGTTGTTCACTAGTTTTCCTAACAATCTCTACATGCCAAAACCACTTTCAAACTCATCATGTGCATCATTCTTACGTCGCATAATCATCTCCAATCACCATTCGACCATAGATCAACACAATCGATTCGCCAAGCTCTATCGGTTAGGGTTCGACATATCAATAGGTAGGGTTACCAGTTGATCTCATTGCTTCAATAGTAATACTGGTTTCCTTTACTTTCTCAACTATGAGTTGCATTACTGCATCACTACCGGTTGTAATATAAGTCCATTACCGGTTACAATTGACATCAATGACAATACTTAAACTTCAGTAATGCAATCTTCATGAAATGCCAATATAAAGGGATTATGGTTATGGGATTATCTGTGTGTGAATAAAGTTATAATCATATACAAAGGTGTTGACCAATCATAGGTGATCGAATTGGGTTAGTAAAAAAGGTTTATGACCTCCGTTACTAAGATTAACTGGAATTGTACTCAGGCATAGGAGATGTTATTCTTGTAGTTCATTCTTCTTCCAGATTGTAGTCTAGATTTTTTTTGTAGTCAGTGAGGCTTCTTTTGTGATGAGCAGTGCACTCTAGGTTGTTGGCCTTCCTAAATGTGTAGGCCCCTCTTATTGTAATCACATACTTACTATAGAAGTATTATCTAACTATGGGTAGGCTTCCCACTGTGGTCTTTTCCTTTACTGGGTTTTCCATGTACAAATATTGGTATTATCTTTTGTGGATGGTTGGTAAATGTTATACGGTTTATATTTATCCTTAACTCTTATATTTTCTATTTTGGTTATTGGTTTATGTATTCTGGTAATAAGGTTTTAATGTTCAAAGTTCTATTATCTACTGATAACTGATTCACATCCCTCCTTAATTGTCCTCCAGTTATCTGGGTTGTCTAACAATTGGTATCAAAGCCTGGTCCTCTCTGCAGAAGCTTAACCGCTTGACGAAGATCCTATGGCATCTAATAGTGCAAGTTCATCAAGTTCATTTGCTGCTATTTTTCAGAGAGAAATTCCTATGCTTTTGGTGAACACAATGTACCATTGAGAGGAGGGTGAATTAGTGGTTCCTAAAACTCTTTTCTTTTTAAACCAAGCTTGGAGTACTAATTAACAACCTAAATACTAAACAATCAAACCAGTAAGATATGAGAGGATGTCAAAAAGAGAAAACACACAAATGCATAACCCACAACACCAGATGTAAGAGGAAAACCCAATATGGGAAAAACCTTGGTGAGAAATGTTATTGGAGTCTACTACTTCAATCTAGCCTCACAATGAAACAATAGGTTACAATGATTTAAGGCACCAACTCAAGGAGCACCAACCCCTGCACCAAGCACCAACTTGGAGTAATATAATTAAATACAATTTTAATGCAATGATATCACCTAGTTGCAAATGAGTTTTGCAACACCTGACCAACTAATGTCTTCCAGTTATTGACCTTCTCTTCTTCACTGGTTCTTCCACTACTAGTTATTAGAGTACTCTCTCTGATCACTTACCGGTTACTCCAAGCCTTTCTTATCTTTCTCTAAACCTTACACTTCACAATGTCACACTTGGATTCTTTCCTAACCATTCACTCCTTACCGATACGCTTAACTGTTAAGACTGTAATAGTTTACTAGTTTCTCTATCTCTGTTGGTTAGAGCCTCACACTAGTTGAGCCTGCTAACTCTACACTCTGACTCTTTGTGAAGGAACTCTTAGACAGACAATCTCTTTTCTTTATCAATCTCTATTCTCTCTCACAACTTGCATCCAACATCATCATCTTCAGTCTTGAGTTCACGTATTTATATTTGAGGGTTTCTACCAAAAGAAACATTCAAACGTTGGTGTGCTAGGGTTTTCTTCTACCAACTTAATCTATATAAGATCTGCTTTTTTGGAATGATGATCTGCATCATATCAACTAGCACCACCATATCTTTACCTTCCAATGCACATTTTCTATTTTTAGGTGTGTGCAACATGATTTTTGGCATTTCTCTGTCAATCACCTTTAATGACTTGGTTGTTTCCTTCATGCAATGAGTAGAAAGATCATATCATCATGTAAGGTCAGTTCAATCACCTTGCCACCTCGTCTCCCTTAAGTTGCAACATTCTTCCACCGTCCCATGATTTGCAAGTTCTTCATTAATGCCAAGTTTCTTTTTAATGTTTACGTCAATGAGAACTTTACTGACCTATGCATTCTCACCACCTGGTTTCCACCTATCCTCAGACTGCAAAGTTGGTTCATCATCCTTCATCGACCAGGACTTACTACCGGTTCAACTCACCTTACCATTATAACATAACTTCACTGGTAGACCTTCATACCTACTGACCTCTTCTCTATCAGTGGATCAACTTGGCCTTCCATAAAAGATATTGGTCCATCCACTAAGTCCATTTATTGGTTACTTTATACTTATCTTTGTATACTGGTGATCACATCCCTCTGTTCTTCTTTGCTTCTTTGCTTCCTTTCCGGTGGTCCTGCTTTACCGATAGATGTTGCACTTCATGTCAATTGGAAGTATACCTTTCTATCTACTTACACACTCCATCCTTCATATCAATTGACATCATTACTTGCTTCACCTATAATGGTCACCACTACTTACTCACCAGTGACCATTCCATGTCAGTTGATATCAATGGCAATATAATGCCAACAATATCCCTATTTGGCATTGATGTCAACACACTATTTTCCTTCACCCGACCCATTTGACCATTCTCCCCCTTTGACAATAATGACAAAGGGTCTGGGCATCCTTCCATCTACTCTATTCTTCATCAGGTATATAGTGTATTCTCCCCCTTTGACCATTATCCACTCAACCAGTAGCATATAAGAATCAAATGTGATTTTACTATGAGTTATACCAATTGGGAATGTAGATGCCCATAATCATGAAATTCTCTTGGTTATTCCTACAACAATTTCCATCTTCTACAATTTGTTCTTCCAGTACACCTATCTAGTGTTCCTTTCACCCAATGGTCCAATTGTGATTTTTATTAAAGTAAAAATTGAATAGACATTGATAGAACTTTCAAATGAGGACCAATGAGTAGTACCCAAAAACTCAAGCATGTTGGTACTGCAGCATAATGACTTGATCTCCCTCTATGTCCAACATATGGTCTAAGAGATAGGAGATTTTACAATGACTTCACCTAAACCATAGATCTTCATACACATTTAAGTGCATGAAGAAGGTGAAATCACTCCTAACTTGTGTCTAAGATACTCAAATATGTAACAGTAGAGGCTTGGTGAAGATATCAACCACTTGTTCACCTGTAGAGACATACTCTACCTTGATTTCTTGATTTGCTGCCTTTTCCTTGAGAAAATTATATTTGATGGCAATATGATTTGTCCTTGAGGGCATAACCAGACTGTTTAATATGTTAATTACACTTGAATTGTCACACTAAATGGAAATGGGGTCAGACATCTCTACTTGAATATCCTTGAGGATTGAATTCATCCATAGCACTTGAGAATAGCATGTGGCAGAAGCAATATATTCTGCCTCAGTAGTAGATAGATAAATTGAATCCTGGTTCTTGTTGTGCCATGAGGCCAACCGGTTACCTAGGATGAATGTACTACCACTTGTGCTCTTTTGGTCATCAATGCAACCTACCCAATCAACATCAGTATAGGCATGCAAGATAAAATCCCCTTGCTTGGGATACCATAGTCCATAATCAAGTGTCCCTTGTATATATCAAAATATCCTCTTGACTGCATTTACATGTGACTATTGGGGTGTAGATTGAAATATATCCACCATGCATACAACCTGCACTATATCTGGTCTAGAATTAGTAATATATAACAAGCTTCCAATCATAGATCTTTAAAATGCTTGATCTGCTACTGGTGACTCTTCAATATGTCATGGGCATACTTTGTTTGAGAGACAAAAATTCCCTTGTCTCATTGTGAGACCTATAAACTAAGGAAAAATGACACCTCTCCAAGCATAGACATCTAAAATTTTGTTTTCATCTAATCAGAAAAGTCTTTGCATAGAGTGTCCTTGTTACCTCCAAAAATGATGTCATCTACATACACAACCATAATGATCACGTGGTTTCCAACTGTCTTGATGTATAGATTGCGGTCAACACTTCCCTTTTTGAATCCTTTCTCCTTCAAGAACTTATCTATCCTTGACTACCATGCTCTAGGAGCTTGCTTTAAACCATATAGGGTTTTCTTCAACTGACACACAAAGGTTTCATCATCATGTAACATAAACCCTTCCGGTTGCTCCATGTACACTTCTTCTTCCAAATTTCCATTGAGGAAGGCATATTTTACATCCATTTGATATACCTTATAACCCTTGTAGGTTGAAAAAGCTACAAACATCCTAATTGCTTCTAGTCTAGCAACCTCGGTGCAACTATTTCTTCATAATCAATTCCCTCTACTTGAGAGTATCCCTTGCACACAATTCTAGCTTTATGCCTAACAATTTTAATTTCTTCATTCATCTTGTTCCAATCGACCCATTTGGTGCCAATGATGTTCTTGTTTTCTTGTCTAGGGACTAATACCCAAGTCTTGTTCTTCTCAATTTGCAACAACTCTTCTTCAATGGAATCCATCTATTTCTTGTTGAACACAGAGTACCACTGAGAGGGGGTGAATCAGTGGTTCCTAAAAAAATTTCTTCTTAAAGCAACTTCAGAATACTGGTTATTATCTTAAGCACAAAAAAATAAAACAGGTAAAGAGAAAAGGGAAACCAAAGAGACCAATCACATAAATGCAACTAACAACACTAGATATATGAGGAAAACCCATAATGGTAAAAACCTTTGTGAGAAATGTTGTTGGAGACTACTGCTCCAATCCAGCCTCACAAGTAAAACATTGGATTGCAAAGATTTAGGGCACCAACCACTTTTGTTTCAGGGCACCAACCCAAGGAGCACCAACCCCTGCACCAAGCTCCAACTTGGTGATGCATATATTGAAATAAAATTTAGACATAGTTAAGGCTTCTTGTTGCAAATGAATTCTACAACTCTTAATCAAATGGCTTATTGCTGGTTGACAGTATTTTATTCTCCACTGGATCTCACACTACCAGTTATGAGATCACTCTCTCTAATTCTTGGCCTCTCTTTTCTCTCTCTCTCTCTAACACTGTCTCGCAACTTAGTGTGTCACGCTTGGATGTTGTCTTTCTCTAACAGACCTCACCGATTTTCTTAATTGTTGGACCTGCTATAGTTATACCGGTACTCAATCACTGCCGATTAAATCCTCTCACTGGTTTGCTTGTTCACTCACTCTGTAACTTTCTTAGAATAAATTCTAAGGCAAAAAATGATCCTTCTTTGCAATTAAGATGTCTTTTCTCTTTTTCTTCTCTACAAGTATCAACCTTCTCTATTTCGAGCTCATGTATTTATATTCATGGTTTCCCACCAAGAATGCATTCAAACACTACCGTATTAGGTTTTCCTTTTCCAACTCAATCTGAATCCCCTCTAATATGATATTCTTTTTAGGGATATGATCTTTATGACAATGTTCAATCACCAACTGAACTTCACATTCCAATGTGTATTTTCTAAATCTGGAGTTCTGGACCACACTTTTTTGCTTTCCTTTGTCACTCAACATTAATGGATTTGTTGTTTCGTTCACCTAACAGGTACAAAAAATCAAATCTTCTTACAAGTTCAGTGCGATTCCTTTTCCAACTTGCCTTCCTCGAGTTGTAATCTTCTGGCATCCTTCCTGACTTGTGATTTTCTCATAAAACCCGACCTGCCTACAGATTTGTTACCTCGATGCATACTCCACCGACCTGTGCAGTACCTCCACCTGACATCCAATTGTCATGGTTGTCGACATCCACCTTTGCTTGAATTCCTATGTCAGTTTGACATACTTTTTTGAACCGGGTTTATTATCGATTTATCTTATCTCACCGGTATGACCATCAACCATCCTTTTAGTATTGTTGATCGGTTGTTCACTAGTTGTTGTGCCTTCATAACACACAAATAGTATTCATTTTGATTTATGCCTTACTGGTAAGCCTTCTTTATTAGTAGATGACCTGAGTCATGTGTACCTGTAGCCTTCCTTCTGTGTGCTCACTCTCATGTGTATCACCATCATATCGGTCACCACTTCTAACTTACTGGTGACCTTGCCAAGCCGGTTGACATCAATGACAACTTAGTGCCAAATTACCAACAATCTCTCCCTTTGACACAATGACAAAGGGTACTGTATGCTCTCCCTTTGATCCATACTGAGCTCCTCTAAAACCACATGAATCCTTCCTGAGTAGATGACACAACTCCCAACTTGTTCTAGAGGTACTCAAAGGTGCCCACCCGTAATTGTTTGGTGAAAATTTTTTCTACTTGTTCATCGATAGGGACATAATCTATCCTTACCTTATGTCCTTCAACCTTCTCTTTGAGAAAATGATACTTGATAGCAATGTGCTTTGTTCTAGAATGCATCACATGATTCTTTGCTATATTGATTGCACTCAAATTATCACATCAGATGAGAATAGGATGAGTGATGTCCACCTGGATGTCCTTGAGGGTCTGCTTCATCAAAAGCACCTGAGAGAAGCATGTAGCAACAAGAATGTATTCTATGTCAGCAGTTGATAGAGACTGAGTCTTGTTTCTTGCTATGCCATGAGACCAACCAGTCACCTAGGAAGAATTCATCACCACTTGTGCTCTTCTGATCATCAATGCAACATGCCCAATCAGCATTAGTGTATTCTTCCAAGATGAATTCCCCTTGTTTACGGTATGACAATCCATAACTGAGTGTCCCTTGTAGGTACCTAAAGATTTTTCTTACAACATTCATATGTGACTTCTTAGGTGAAACTTGGAATCTAGCCATCATGCATACTTCATGTACTATATCTAGTCTAGAAGAAGAGATACAATAGAATTCCTATCATGGATCTATACAAAGTCTGATCCACAACTGGTGATTCATCATTCTTGCTCAATTTACTTTCAGTCACCATGGGGGTACTTACTAGTTTGCAATCCTCCAGTTGAAATTTCTTCAACATATCATTTGCATACTTGGTTTGTGAGATAAAGATTCCCTTATCTTGCTGTAATATCTACAAACCAAAGAAGTATGTCAATTAATCAAGCATTGACATCTCAAATTCTGACTACATCTGATCAGCAAATTCTTTACAGAGGGTGTTTTTATTGCTTCCAAAGATAATGTCATCAACATACACAACCATGATGATCATGTGGTTTTCATCATTCTTTATATACATATTGTTGTCATCACTCCCCTTTTTAAATCCCTACTCCTTCAGGTACTGATCCAATCTTGAATACCATGCTCTAGGAGCTTTCTTTAAGCCATACAAGCCCTTCTTCAACCGGCACACAAATGTTTCATCATCATGCAGCAAAAACCCTTCTGGATGCTCCATCTACACTTATTCTTCGAAATTTCCATTTAGGAAGGCAAATTTCACATCTATTTCATATACTTTATAACCCTTGCAGGCAGAGAAGGCTAGAAACATTCTAATTACTTCTAATCTAGCTACCGGTGCAAATGTTTCTTCAAATTCAATTTCCTCTACCTGAGAGTATCCTTTGCACACTAGTCTAGCTTTATGCCTAACAATTTTACCTTCTTCATTCATCTTATTCTGGTAGACCCATTTTGTGCCAATGATGTTCTTGTCTTCTGGTCTAGGGACTAATTCCCATGTCTTGTTCTTCTCATTTTTTTGCAATTCTTCTTCCATGGCATCCATCCATTCTTGTCTTTTGTTGGCCTCATTGAATGTTTTAGGTTCAACTTTAGTCATGAGGAAGAAGTTGACTTGATCATCATTCTGGGCAAGTCTTCGTCTAGTCTGCACACCATCACTCTTATTTCCTAGAATTTCCTCTTTTGGATGATTCAACTGCACATACTGGTTGGGGCTCTTCTTGGATGCTTCTTCTGGTTCAATGTTCATCCGAGCTTCATCACCTTCATCACTGGAATCATCATACTGGTTAATATGTGGTTGACTTTGTTTGCGCATATCCTCATCAACTTTAACATGCACACTCTCAATGACTCTTCTTAGTCTTTTGTTGTAGCATTTGTAGGCCTTACTTTTAGATGAGTAACCATGGAAGATTCATTCATCACTCCTAGATTCAAAACTTCCTAGACCATCCATATCTCTCTTGATAAAGCACTTGCTTCCAAATACTTTGAAGTATTTGACTAATGGCTTCTAGTCATACCACAACTCATAAGGTGTCATCCTGCTATTTGTTCTTAATTGAACCCGATTCAAAGCATATGCAGCAGTATGAACAACTTCCTTCCAATATGTGTCTGGTAGACTAGCCTCATTTAACATGGTTTTGACCATCTCCTTAACTGTCTTGTTCTTTCTTTCTACCACACCATTCTTTTGTGGTGTCTTAGGGGCTGAATATTGCCTTCTAATTCCATGTTTTTCACAATAATCTTCAAACTCATTTGATGTGAACTATCCACCTTGGTCTAATCTTAGACATTTTAACTTGCACCCACTTTCTTTCTCCACCATTTTCCTAAAGATCTTGATTCTGTCAAATGCTTGTGACTTATCTTGCAGGAAGGTGACCCAGGTCATTCTTGAGTAATCATCAATAAAGAGCATAAAATATCTTTCACCAACCAGAGTTCTTGTCCTACTTGGACCACACAGATCTGTATTCACAATCTGAAGTGGTCTGGAGGTTGTATGCTAATTTGTCTCAAAACTCACTTTAGTTTGCTTCCCTTTCACACATTCATCACAAAATGTGCTTACCGGTTTGATGATGGGTGGAATATTCCTAACACGCCCCTTTCTGCTCACTGCAACTAAGTTATCAAAGTTTATGTGGCCTAATCTTTGGTGCCATAACCAACTTTCATCAACCTGTCCTAACATGCATTGGGACTTATAAAATTCCTTCAGATTGTAAACATTGCAATCTATTCTCTTTCCTTCTACCACAACCTGACCGGTACTATCTTTCTTTATCTAGCAACCGGTTGAGTCAAAGGTGAATTTATAACCTTTGTCACACCTCTCACTCACACTCATAGATTGTGCTTTAGGCCTTCCACATAGTATACATCATGTTCCTTTAGTTTTCCATTGATTCTTAGAGTACCTTTTCCCTTTATTTTGATGGATGAGTTGCCTCCAAATCTTACTAAACCACCATTCTAGTCATCAAGTTTGACAAATTTCTATTTATCACCAGTAATGTGATTGGAATTGCCACTATCTACAACCCATAGATTTTTCATTTCAGCATGTAAGGCATTCTGCACTATCAGACTTGATTCTGCCTTTTCTTTTTCTTTCTCAACCCGTACCAGTTTGGCTTCCTTCTTCTTGTTAGCTTCTATATTGTGCTCAGGTTCAGTTATTGGTTCTTGATTAGGATTTGTTTTCTTCTATTTGATCTTCTTGTTTTTACACAACCTTGCTATGTGTCCAAACTTTTAATAGTTATAGCATTTCACATTTTTATTTAAAGATAAATCCTTTAAATTATTGTAGGGCATGGATTTATTCTTCCTACATTCAAAACTCCGATGACCATATCCATTGCATTGATAACAGACAACATTCATATCCTATAGTGCATTAAATAGATTTATACTTTCATAATTCATGGAGGGATTATTGGTTAATCTACAGTCAGCTATTCTATGCTCAAATTTGTTACAATGGTAATAATAACCATGAAATTTAGACACCTACCGGTTAGATTGCCTTGGTCCTGCAAAGGGGTGCCTTACTGTGGGTCCTTCCTCCATGCTGTTGACTGTGGTGAATCCTTCATGGTCAACTCTTGTATTTCTCCTTGAATCTGCGTATCAATATAATGAGTGTGGCCTTCGATTCATTGCTTGTGTATACTGGTTTGTGTGACGATTTCCAAGAGCATCTGCATATGTCTTCTTACCGGTATCCTTGCTTACAATGAATGTCTTCTTCTCTTCACCTTCATATGAAGAGGTGAACTATATCTCTTTACCGGATGTGTCTTTTATATTTGAATTTTGACCATCTTTAAAACCTAAGCCACCAGTATCTTTGGAATGCTTCTCTTTTCTCAATATCTTGTCTAAGGCTTTGATGTTGCCTTCATATTTGCTCCTTGCTTTTATTTCTTCCTTACTTTCTTCAAGCTCCTTTCTGAGCTTTACTATTTCTGCTTCTAGATCTTGATGCTCCTTTTCCTTCTTCATCAGATCAGAGGATGTAACTTCACATATTCTCTTGGTTTCTTCTAGCTGCAGTTTCAATTCAGATATGACTTGACTTGACTCATCCAGGGATTGCTTCAAAAGACTTTGTTCATCTACTACTGCATGCTTTACCTTCTTGAGTTATCTTCTTGTTTTACTCAGTTCCTCAAGAGCAATTATAAGCTCTCTTTCTAAATCCACTCCAGCCTCAATATCCTCTTCTTCCTCATTTTCACCAACTGGTTCATCAAGTGCCCTAAAGTGGTTAAGTTTTATGTCATTCTCATGGCAGCCATCTTCTGATGCACTTTATTCATCTATGGCATCATCTTCAATAGTATAGAGGCTATTGTGCTTTTGGTAGCCTCTCCTTCCTTGCCAGTAGACATTTCTTTCTCTATCTTTCCTAGCAGATTTGCTAAACTCTCTTAACTCATCTCCACTAGTTTCATTGTAAGAACATTTTGCAGAAAAGTGTCCAACCTTACCACAGTTGAAACATTTGAGTGGTAGCTTTCCTTTATACTTGCCAGATACTCTTTTGACATTTCTGAAAAAAATTTCTACCTCTGCGTCAAAGTCTTCACCGGATCCTTTATGAGAAGATATTTCTTTTCCCTTTTGGGTGGTGTTGAACACTGCTTCTTTTCATAAGGAAGCATCACTGACCATTCTCATCTCATAGGTTGTTAGTGAGCCAGATAGTTCATCCATTTAAAATATCTTCAGATCCTTGGCTTCTTCTATAATAGACACCTTTGTATCATACTTAGGTGTAAGAGACCTAAGTACCTTCTTTACAAGGATCTCATCTACATTTTCTTCACCAAGCCCTTTGATGGTATTCATGTAGTTTCATTAAATCTATGAAGATAATTTGCAATCTTTTCATCATCCTTCATCTTGATGCCTTCAAGTTTGCCCCTTAGTACTTGCAACTTGGCCTCTTTGACTTTTCCATCTCCTTCAAATAATCTCTACAATTTATCCCAGGTTTCCTTAGCTGATGCACAATGCATGACTTTGACAAACTCATTATCAGACAGTCTAGTCAAGATAGCATGTTTAGCCTTTGTATTGTTCTCATATTCCCTTTTGGCATTCAGATCAGTGGGAGGAACACTAGGAACAACATACCCATTCTTGATAGACAACCACACATCAAAACCAAAGGAGGAAATATAGGTCTCCATTCTTCTGCTCCAGAAGGCATAGTTGGATCCATCAAACATGGGGGATTTTGAGGAAGCAGGCTCATTTCTTGCCATTGTGTTCTAAGTCCAGAATCTACCCAAGGTTTCTAAAAAATAACCGAGAACCTATTCTCTAATACCAATTGTTGAACACACAGTACCACTAAGAGTGGGGTGAATCATTGTTTCCTAAATTTTTTTCTTCTTAAAGAAACTTCAGAATACCAGTTATTATCTTAAGAACCAAGCAATAAAATCGGTAAAGTAAAAAGGGAAACCAAAGAGAACAATCACATAAATGCAACCCACAACACCAGATATACGAGGAAAACCCAATATGTTAAAAACCTCGGTGAGAAATGCTGCTAGAGACTACTGCTCCAATCTAGTCCAACAAGTAAAACACTAGATTACAGAGATTTAGGGCACCAACCCAAGGAGCACCAACCCCTGCACCAAGCTCCAACTTGGTGATGTATATATTTAAATACAATTTAGATATAGTTAAGGCTTCTTGTTGCAAATGAATTTTACAACTCTTGATCAAATGGCTTACTGTCGGTTGATAGTATTTTCTTCTCCACTGGATCTCACACTATGGGTTGTGTGATCACTCTCTCTGATTCTTGGCCTCTCTTCTCTCTCTCTCATAGTCTCACAACTTACTGTGTCACACTTAGATGTTGTATTTCTCTAACACACCTTAGTGGTTTGCTTAACTGTTGGACCTGCTCCAGTTATATCGGTACTCAATCACTGCCAGTTAAACTCTCTCACCAGTTTTCTTGCTCAGTCACTCTACAAATTTATTAGAATAAATTATAAGAAAAAATGATCCTTCTCTGCACTTAAGCTCTCTTTTCTCTTTTTCTTCTCTACAAGCATTAGCCTTCTGTGTTTCGAGCTCATGTATTTATATTCATGGTTTCCCGCCAAGAATGCATTCAAACACTGTCGTGTTAGGTTTTCCTTTTCCAACTCAATCTGAATCCCCTCTAATATGATCTTCTTTTCAGGGATATGATCTTTATGACAACATTCAATCATCAACTGGACTTCGCATTCTAATGTGCATTTTCTAAATCTGGAGTTCTGCACCACACTTTTTTGCTTTCCTCTATCACTCACCATTAATGGATTTGTTGTTTCCTTCACCTAACAGGTACAAAAAATCAAATCTTCTTGCAAGATCAGTGTGATTTCTTTTCCATCTTGCCTTCCTTGAGCCGTAATCTACTGACATCCTCCATGACTTGTGGGTTTCTCATAAAAACTGACCTGCCTGCAAATTTATTACCTCGATGCACACTCCACTGACCTGTGTGTTACCTCTACCTGGCATCTAGTTGTCATGGTTGTCGACATCCACCTTTTCTTGAATTTCTATGTTGGTTTTACATACTTTGTCGACCTATGTTGATTATCAGTTTATCTTATGTCATTGGTATGACCATCAACCATCCTTTCAGTTTTGTTCAACGGTTGTCCACCGGTTGTTGTTCCTTCATAACATACAAATAGTCTTCACTCCGGCTTATGCCTTACCGGTAAGCCTTGTTTACTATTAGATGACCCGAGTCATGTGTACCAATAGCCTTCCTTATATCTGCTCACTCTCATGTGTATCTGTTGTAAAGTTTTGATGCCAATAGTTAATAAGATGAGAGGGGGGGTGAATCATACAAACTTAACTATTGCAATATATTCAACAGATTTAACCTCAGTAGCTTATGCTTCAGAATATGTAACCAAAACTGTAAAACATTCAAACTTATGAACAAATAACATCACAACACATATAACACCAGATTTAACGTGGAAACCCAAATAGGGAAAAACCACTGTGGGATTTCAGACCCACTAAGAAATATACCCTTCTAGAGTACGCTCGGTTAAAAGAAAATCCTATTAAAGATTACAAACACATTGCTAGATGTGACCTGGTTAAGGGATTTCCCTCAGACTTGTTAGAGTCTTGCACTTTGTTAGAAGTGACCTTGTCAAAGGATTTCAAACACTCATTTAGAATGTTACCTTGCTAGAGGATTTACAAATAAGACTGTTAGGTCCACTCAGTTAAGAGATTTCTTGTCACTTACAAAATAGATAAGAGTAATAAATTATATCTACAACTTCACATCTGAAATGCTAAAGCAGATTCTATTTGCTTAAAACAATCTTGTCATAAGACTTATCTAGTCCCTTGTTGGGCTTGTTGGGCTTCTCAATCTGTTCTTCAATAAGATCTTCAAGCTTTTGAGCTTGGTAAGCAATCTTGTAGCATCACTGTGCATACATTTGCCCGCCTCTATTGTTTATCAACAATTCCTTATTTATAAACAATTTCTAACCGCTTAATCTCCTTGATCACATTTCCCATGATCAATATTAGCCATCAGATCATTAAACTGGACATTTTACCTCGCCTTGGAACTTGCATTCCTTCCTAGGAACTTGTTCTAGGTTATTACGGTTCAATCTGTGCTATAGATTTTCCTCTTGATTTTTCATTGCCGTAGAACCTTAACAAAAGCTTCTTGCACGACATACCAATCATTTATTCATCTCCAGCTCATCAGCATCCTTCATTAAATAATGCTTTTATCCATCCAATGTGATCTATTATAACTCGGTTGTTACTTAGTTAATACTGAACTTTTCTCGGTAGACATTCTGCCTTCTTTAACCGATATCGATAACCTTAGGGTTTACTAGCTAGGTACCTTAGGGTTTACCGACTAGGTTCCTTGCTCAGTGACATAATATAGTATTAAACTTATAATCAACATGTGTAGGATATCAAAACAATCAAAACATCATGATCTCATCATTGTCTAACTCGGTAATAGTTGCCCATTGAATAACTTATTTCTCCCCTTTATTATCACATTCTTCTATGTCACTTACCGACCTCTTAATACTCATCAAAACATATTTCTCAAGATATGGTTGCATCATACTGAACCAGAAAATCAATTTCTTGACATCAATGACAAAATAATATTATTAAGATAGTAATCATCCTTCTTCAGTTATATCAATAACCTCCAACAACCTTTTCAATATCCTTATTGAAATCCCAACAATCTCTTTTCTATTGTAATTCCAACAATCTCCCCCTTTGGCATTGATGGCAAAACCAACTTGATTTGTTCCAACTGATTCAGATTCAGATTGCTGTTAGACTTTTCTTGTTATCCTTGAGTGGTCTACTGAAGTCTTCTCACCCTGCCATTAGTCTACTATTATCTTCTCCATTTAGTCTTCTCCCCCTTTGACAACAATGCCAAAAAGAAAAAGAGCTAATTCATGGTTTCTTCCCCTGTGAAGTGATTTGCCTTGCTGTGTTACACATGTATCAACTCAGTCTTGGTCAGAGAAGCTTGTCTCTATTCACTAATTCTTGCACACCTTTAGAAAACCTCCTAAAGTGCGTAAATCAACATCAATCCACAAATAGTATTCTATAGAGTCATCAAATTGATGCTTTCACCAAACTCTGTCAATGAATAGAAGATAGGGGTAGGACCCCTAACTTGCTTCGAGATACTCAAAAGTGTCCCTTGGTAGTGGCTTTGTGAATATGTCTACTATTTTCTCCTTTGAACTGATATATTCCAGCACAAATTTCTTCTCTTGAACTTCATCTCTCAGATAATGATACTTTATAGAGATATGCTTTGTCTTAGAGTGCATTACTGGATTCTTTGAAATGTTAATGGCACTAGTATTATAACCGAATATAGTTACTGGCTCAGTAACTTTCTCATTTATACCTTCCAACAATTGCTTGATCCATGCTATATTGGTACAATTCAATGCTGCAGTGACATATTCAGCTTCAGCTGTTGATCGTGAAATGCGTCCTTGTTTCTTGCTAAGCCAACTTGCTAGTCTATCTCCCAAGAAGAAAGCTCCACCACTTGTGCTTTTCCTATCATCAATGTTTCCTGCCCAATCAACATCAGTATAAACTTTTAAATCAAAATCATTCCTCTTTTCATATACTAAGCCATAATCTTCAGTGCCTCTCAGGTATCTGAAAATTCTCTTGATTGCTATCATATGAGTTTCTTTGGGATCTGCATAAAATCTTGCAACTATTCCTACTGCATGTGCTATATCTGGCCAAATGTGAACAACAAATTGCAACTTTCCAATCATAGATCGGTAAAGTGTCTCATCAATAGATGCAGATTCATCATTCTTTGATAGTTTATAGTTAGTAGTCGTAGGAGTACTTATAGGTTTAGAATCCTCCATTCCAAATTTCTTCAAGATTTCCTTTATGTACTTGGATTGAGTAACTTTCATTTGCAGTATTTGTAAACCTATAAAATACTTTATCTCACCGATTAATGACATCTCAAATTCTTTGCACATTTCATTTCCAAAGTTCTTGCATAGAGAATCATTTCCACAAAATATCATCAACAAATATGGCTGAGATCATTATTCCATTGTCCTCATCATTCTTCATGTACATATTGCTTTTTTCACTTGTTCTTATAAAACCAATCTTGATTAAGTAAGAGTGCAGTCTCTCATACCATGCTCTAGGTGCTTGTTTTAGACCACATAAAGCTTTGTTTAATTTACATACCTGATCTTTACTCTTGTCTTCAACAAATCCTTCAGGCTGTTCAATATAAACAGATTTAACATCCATTTGATATACCTTGAAATTTTTGAAAGTAGCATATGCCAACAATGCTATTACTCCCTCAAGTCTAGCCATAGGTGCAAAAGTCTCACCATAATCTATTCCTTCTTCTTGAGCATAATGTTTGCAAACTAGTCTTTCTTTGTTCCGAATGACCTCACCTTTTTCATTTAGCTTGTTTCTGAAAATCCACTTTGTACCGATTACATTTTTGTCCTTCGGTCTTGGGACCAATGTCCACATTTCATTCTTCTTTCTTTGATCAATCTCTTTTGTCATAGCATTTACCCAATCTCCATTGTTAAATGCCTCTTTTACTATTCTCGGTTCAAATTCAGATATCAAACATGTGTTCTATCTCATTTTGTTCCTTGTCATCACTAGATCATCCTTATCTCCTATAATCTGACTTGATGTATGATTTCTTCTGACATATTTGGCTAATATAGGCTCGGTAGGCTCTATATGATCTTCTTCATCACTCAGTAGCTAGATATTATCTTCATTTTCTTCAGCAACTTTCTCGGTAGGACTTCTCGGTTGAACATAAACAATTCTTCATAATTTTCTGGTTCTTTGGAATTTCCTTCATCATTTCTTTTTGTAAATTCATCAATTTTCACATTTGCACTTTCTACTATTTTGTTAGATGATTTGATCAGACATTTAAATGCTTTACTTCTAGAAGGATAACCAAGAAATGTTCCTTCCTCGCTTTTCTGATCAAGCTTTCCATTTTTGTCATCTTTGTGAACATAACATCTACTTCCAAAGATTTTAAAATAACTTACATTAGGTTTCTTGTCATACCAGATTTCATATGGTGTCTTCATAGTTCCTTTCTTTAGTTGTACTCGGTTCAGGGTGTAAACTGTAGTGCTGATTGCTTCTCTCCAAAATGTTTGAGGTACCCACTTTTCTATCATCGGGGTTCTGGCACAATCTACAATTGATCTATTTCTTCTCTCAGCTATCCCATTTTGTTGAGGTGTTCTTGGTGCAGACACTTACCTTTTTATACCATGATCATTGCAGAATAAGTTAAATTCATCAGAAGTCAACCCTCCTCCTCTATCAGATCTAAGACATTTCAGTTGTCTTCCTGTTTCATTTTCAACTCTTCCCTTGTACCATTTAAATATTTGAAAAGCTTCTGATTTTTCTTTTAAAAACATAATTGACATCATCCTTGAGTAATCATCCACAAATAATATGAAATATTTATCACCATAATAACTTTAAACTTTCATGGGACCACAAAGATCAGTGTGTACTAGATCTAAAATTTCTTTAGAAGTGTAGGACTTACTTGTAAAGAATGATCTTGTCATCTTACCCATCTGGTATCCTCAGCACATAGCATTCTCAGGCTTTTCCAGGTTTGGTAGACCTCTTACTCGGTGCTTCTTACTTATTTTGATCAAATTATCAAAATTTACATGACAAAACCTTTTATGCCATAACTAGGTATCTTCTATTTTTGAATATAGACATTTGTTCCGAGTTGTGTCAAGATGAAATGTATTACCTTTTGTTTGTGTCCTGGTAGCAGCCAACTTTTCATGTTTGTCATGAACTTTGACACATCCCTTTTGGAATTCTATTCGGTATCCTATATTGTTTAGCTGTGCTACACTCAACAAATTGTATTTCAAACCTTCAACCCAGTATACATCATCACATTTAGCATTATCAAGAAGTGTTATAGATCCTTTACCTTTTAGCAGACATGGTGCATCATTACCAAATCCTACATATCCTCCATCATAGTCTTCTAATTTAACAAACTTTTGTTCATCACCTGTCATGTGATGTGAGCATCCACTGTCTATGATCCAAGAATCATTATTATTTATGTGAGATATTAGGGATTTTTCTTCATACCTCTCTTCATATGATCCATCTTTAATAGCCACATAAACATCTTTCTCTGTATCGGTTTCATTAGATTTATCATCATTGGATTCCTCATCAGCTAGTAGGCATGTCTTTCTATCTCTCCTTCTGAAGTCTTGGTGTCCTTTGTATTGGTTGTCTTTATGTCTTTTATCTCGGTATTCTTTCTTTTCACTAGATTCTTTGTCAGGGTAGTTAGAAGCCATATGTCCTATTTTATCACAGTTAAAACATTTCAAAGGTAGCTTTCCTTTATACTTACCTTTGCTTCTCAGTAACCTTCTGGCCAATAGTGCTTCAAACACTTCTTGCTTTCTGATTTCCTCATACAGTTTCTATACTTCTTCCATGTTTTTATGAAATCTGTCACTTGATCCACTATGATTTCCTTCAGAATACTTATTCATTCTATCATTATAGTCATCAGATTCACCAATATGAAAAGAATTGAATGCAGATTCAACTTATTTACCGAAGACCCACTGTTATCAAAATTACTTAACTCAAATGCATGTAGCTTACCGATAGTGGCATCCAAAGAGATTGGCATGTTTGGTATAGACCTTAATTCATTGATTATAGAGACTCAAATGGCATAAGCATATAGAAGTGTTCTAAGAAACTTACTTGTTACATCCTTTTCTTCAATAGTTCCTCTTGCTCCTTTAATTTGATTGACAATTTCCTTTAACCTTGTACTGTATTGGGTTATGTTCTCACCTTCATTCATTCTCATGGATTCCAGTTGTCCTCTTGGACTATCTACTTTTTCTCTTTGAACATGTTCATCACCACCATACACAGATATGAGCTTGGTCCACATCGCTTTTGCATCATTATAACCTTCTAGATCATTAAACTCTGAGTCGGTTAATGCTAATGTTATTTCAATCATAGCTTGAATATGTTCTTGCTTTGCATTTATCTCTTCCATGGTCATCAGGTTGGTGCTAGGTGGTATGTAATCATTCTCCAAAAAATATGTTGCATATTCTCCAATTCTTGATAAGTGCAACTTCATCCTTTTCTGCCATGTGGAGAAACTTGACTTGTTCAGCTTTCGTGCATCCCTTTTATACATCTTCGAATCTTTGACTCAAGTACCTTTAAACTTTTCTTCTGGAGTCCACAGCTCTAATACCAATTGTAAAGTTCTGATGCCAATAGTTAATAAGATGAGAGGGGGGGGTGAATCATAAAAACTTAACTATTGCAGTATATTCAATAGATTCAACATCGGTACCTTATGCTTCAGAATATGTAACCAAAATTGTAAAACATTCAAACTTATGAAAAGATAACATCACAACACATATAACACCAGATTTAACATGGAAACCCAAATAGGGAAAAACCACAGTGGGATTTTGGACCCACTAAGAAATATACCCTTCTAGAGTATGCTCGGTTTAAAGCAAATCCTATTAAAATTTACAAACACATTGCTAGATGTGACCCGGTTAAGGGATTTCCCTCAGACTTGTTAGAGTCTTGCACTTTGTTAGAAGTGACCTTATCAAAGGATTTCAAACACTCATTTAGAATGTTGCCTTGTTAGAGGATTTACAAATAAGACTGTTAGGTCCATGTCTACCCCAACTATAATGACAATAATAATACCTCTAATTGAAATCTCAATCCGAAGTTTGGATACTCATATGGTAGAGTTTACTATTTTCATGGCTGGTGTTCATTTAGTTGTCAATCCAGGAACGTAAAACTTGAAATGGGTCTGCAATATATATGCACAAAGCTCCTTAAATGATTATTCTGCATTACTGTAGTGACTAACATTATGCAAAAAGGAAAGGCAAGAATGGAAATCATAAAAGGCTACATGAAAGCTTCACAAAACACTGCTGAAATGATCTAAAGAAAATAATAGAAATCACACCGTTCTATCCGGGTTGCAGGAATAGTCAACAGATCTATTTCCAATGGCTGCAGGAACAATCCATTCATGAACTTCTACTGCAACTAAGTAAAAACTAACTTCAATAATCATAAACATGGGATCAGTCACCAAGTGGGCCCCTTTGGATGAGTGATGTCAAACTCTCAGCAAAGAACTATTAATAGATCAGAATAAAATATTCTTATTCATTTCTTCCTAAAAGATGATTACATATTCTAAAAGAGAAAATTCAGAATGCTTGACGAAAACTCTGCTCAATCCCTTTCCATTTTGTCTAACCCTCAGAAAAGAAGGAAGAGGTCATTATAAAGAAAAGATCAACTACAATGGACAACTCAAGTTATGCCTAGAAGAAGAGGCGGATAATTGTCAGATGAAGGAGATAACTGAGAGCTTGGCTATAGGAACTATGGATCTGAAACCGAACCATAGTTTTTGCACGCCAAAGCGATATTTTGTGAATTCAATATGCACCAAAGTTAAACTCCCATGGTGAAGTACAACTGCTCCGATTATGCCATACGTTGTGCTTGCTTGAATCTACTTCAGTTTGACTTCCAGCTATCTAAACGTGATTCTCTAGTCCTTAGGCGTGAAAGAAGATCCTCCGCCATAGCATCAATTATTATCTACACTAAAATAGAAACAACATACAAGGACATGCATATGTATCTTACTTAACTAATACATTCATTAAATCATATATGAAATCATCCTAAATAATCCGCATATCACAGGGACAAATCATTTGGCTGCAGAAATAAATTGGCATGGCTATAGGAATTAACCAACAAAGTTCAAACATGATTTCTTAAGTTCAGTTTTAAAACATGGATTACATATAGTTAATTCACAATACTTTATTATCACAATGCAACCCGAAAGATACCAAAAACATAAGAATCCTAATAAAAAACATGTCAAAACATCGACTTATCATGCTCCCCAACTTTAAGGGTTTGTTGCTCCTGTAGCAAAAAGAAATTTTTTTATTTTTGCTGAAACTCTGAAATCACCAACAGTGTCCTGTCTGGTTCCCTTGGAAGGAAAATTCCAATAAAATCCTTTCATTTTCTCCAACCTAGACCATCTAGTTGTTTCTTCCACAGCTACATCATAATTATTTTTTGTTGGTTGGCATGCCAAAAGTGGCCACATAAGGATCGGAGGCTGAAAGATTAATGGCAACCAATTATTGGATTTCTCCCTGCCTAGCTGTATGTACCTGAAGGCTGTCTGTATAGCTGCATGAAAATTTTGTAATGAGTAGGGTTCTCCTAGTTTTAAAAGATCTGGTAGATGATTCCAGTGTTGAGTTAGCCCTTCTAGTGCAGTTGTCCTATGGGTCTAAACCAATTGCTCATACGCTTGATAGACTTCCTCTCTCATTGGAAGTACTATCTTACTAACATAATCTCTTATTAGCAACTTTTGCCAATCATAATACAGAAACCTAGGTGCTTCTAATTCCCTCCTTAATGGAAATGGACAGTCAAGTTCCAATTTTTCCAAATCCCTGGCTTGTGGTCCTATAATCATCTCATTTTGGATCCAAGACATTAGAGATCTGAGATGGATATCCCCAATGTACAACAAAGGATTCCAATCTCTGTCTTGGAGTACAACATAGTTATGTAAATATAAATCACATAACAAATTCCTTACAGCATGTGGGGAGGTTTGATAAGCATGACAGAATTCCTCAGGTGTTTCCAAGGATGGATTAAGGTCCCTTACAATGCGGTTTAATCTGAAATTCAGATACCATTCTTTCAAATGCACTGCATAAATTCTTGGAGGAGCCCTACACTGCACTATCTCAGGAATGATACCATAAATCTCTTCTACCTTAGCGTCCAATTCTTTAATTCTATTATCTTTCTTCTCAATCTCTTTTTGCTGCTTATTAATTATCCCTTGCAATCTATCCTTCTCTATTTCCCATTGCCTAAAAAATGTTAAAGCATTTGATAAATTAGTTAGGGATGAAGGAGTTCTAATAGGTCCTACCTTAGACCATGGGATTTCTTCAATAAACTCCTCATTCTGGATTGGCATATCTCCCACATTTTCTTCAAGTTGTTGTAGAACATCATCAACAATCTCCTCACATTGCAATGCCACTGAAGCAAGATTTGCTTGCTTATCCATTACAATTTCTTCTAGAATTTCTTCTTCCACAGGGTTTTCTTGCATTTCCTCTTCCACAGGGTTTTCTTGCATTTCCTTGTCTGCAGCATCTTCTTCTTCTGAAGTTTCTACTGCAATAACCTCTGCTGGATTAATAACAGATTGAGTCTTCTGTGTCCTCCTTCTTATTCTCCTTACATACACTTTTGAAATAGACACAGGAGTTTTTGTTTTTGTTCGATGCCTCTTGGCTACAGGAGGGATATGCACTTCCTGCGGCCAGATAACAAATTCTTCATCTGATTCCTCCTTTTCCAATTCTTTTCCTTCCCTTTGCAAAATAGGTGAATCTCTTTGAAGAGAGGTAGAGGGTTGTCCTTTGATTGACTCTGCTTCAATATTTTTTTCTATAATAATTGTGGCTTTTTCAGCAACTAGCAAACCCTCATCTTCACCAGAAAGATCTTCTGCAACTATCTCTTCTTGAACCGATAGATTATTTTCAATAGTGGCTTCATCAACCCTAAATTGAAGAATATCCTCAAACACACCCCATTCCATTTGTGAAACATCTCTCAGGGACCGTTGTACCAGCAACTTCACCAGTCCATGATGGCTAACAGAGTGATTTCCATATTTTTTAGTCTCCTTAGCACTTATAGAAATGAGATGATACAAGAAATTTGGGACATTAACTCGCTGGTCATGACACAGATGACTAAGTAACTTGAAGTGAGGTGAATGGAGATTTGAATACCATCCTTCACATGTAATATATTTTATAATATACAGAGCTACCTGAGGCCAATGCATTGGCAAAGAAACCCTTCTAGTCCCTTGTCTATCCACCATCAAGGGTTTGTCAGTAGAAATTGTGAACTCTGCCCTGGTACTCCTTGCATCCTTTGATTTTGGAAAGAGTTCTCCTTCCTGCAGCAACCCTGTGACCTCTACAATTCACTGCTCTATAGAAATTACCCTCAACCCTTTAACTGTAGCTTCTCCTTCATCAAAAGAATGCATAAATTCCGCAGCTATTTCGTCATTGAAATCCCTGATTCTCAAGAAATAATCCAGCCAGCCATGGTTTTGGAAATAATGCACACAGACAACATCCTGTAGCAACCCTTCATGGACCATTGGTTCATGGCGAATTAGATCACCACCCATCTTTTACTCTGATACTTCCGCAGTTTCACCAAAATGTTTGACAATTTCACAAAAACTAAAATCTAGATATCTTAATTTTGGTGGCAGAACTTATTATTCACTTGCATGAAATAATAATCATCATAAGTAATGTCAGTTAGGAAATCAATTCAGGATATCAAATAACTGATAATAAATCTTATTGGGAAAAAAGACCATCAAGTACCCCCCCAACTTAACCTAGCACATGTCCACACAGGCTGACAAGATTTCGGGTTTGGAGTGGATTAAAACAGGATTAAAATCATAATGAACTAATAAATGCATAATTAAAATAAAGTACAATATACACGTACCTGTAATTGGGCAAAAATGATGGCAAAATGAAATGAAGTGACAGGTAAGAAAGTGGGATGGAATGTAGTGGATGGAACTTTATGTACGAAGAACAATATTCCCATGGAAATATTTTATTATGATATGGTAAATAAGTTCACTGCAGACGCTGTAGGAACATCACCTTTATCAACATGCTCAAATGCAACAGGAAGCTCATGAATTGATACCGAATCATTGGTAGTTGCTGCAGGAACCTTGCCATTTGCTGCAGGAACTTGTATTTCATTTTGAGGAGCAAACTGTTGCAAGAACTCTTCTTTAGTAGCTGGCTTGTGATAAAGTCATAGTCGGTGTCCATTTACTAAGAGTTTAAATTGAACAGGATCTATTGTGGACAACCGAACTGCTCCATTTTGAAAAACTTCTTCTACCTCATAAGGACCTAACCACCTTGTTTGGATTTTTCCCACAGCATCCTTATATCTGAAATCATATAGAAGTGCCCAGTCACCAACTTTGAATTTCTTTTCTCTGATATATTTATCATGCCATCTAGCTCTTTGGTTTTGAATCAATTCTGTCTGTTGAACAACTATCTTTCTCCATTCATCAAGAGCATCTAACTATTGAATGTGTTCCTTCTGTGCTTCAGACAATGCCATATTCAGTTGTAGAGTTGTTCTCAAGGTTTTATGCTCAAATTCAATAGGCATCATTGCTGTTTTGCCATAAATCATCTCAAAAGGTGTGAATCCAATTGGTATTTTCCATGTTGTTCTATATGCCCAAATTGCCTCTGAAAGTCAATTAGACCAATCTTTCTTGTGGATTGACACTATTTTGGTAAGAATAGCCTCAAGCTCTCTATTGGTAACTTCTACTTGGCCATTAGAATATGGATGATGTAGATTTCCTATGTCTTATATTGTATTCATTAACCAAAGTTTTTATCAATGTTGATGTAAATTGAGGTCCCTGATCTGAGACAATTTCCCTTGGTACTTCATACCTTGTAAATATTTCCTCATAGAGAAACTTAGCTACCTTATTATCTCTTGCATGTTGCATAGCTCTAGCTTCTACCCATTTTGTCACATAGTCTATACATACCAAGATATAAGATTTTCCATTAGAAGGTGAATCAATGGGGCCAACAAAATCTAATCCCCACTTATCAAATGGTGTAACAAATATTTTAGGATATAATGGTATCTCATCAGATTTTGTAGGTCAGCCCATTTGCTGACATCTGTCACACTTCCTTGTGTACTAAGCTGCATCCTTATGTAGTGTAGGCCAATAGTAACTAGTATTGAGTATTTTCAGTGCTATCCTTTTGGCACCAAAATGATCTCCACATGGCTCATCATGACATGCATGCAAGATGTCATAGGTTTCATCCTCTCTGACACATCTTTGCATGACTTGATCAGGTCTAGTATAAAATAGACAATCAGCAATCCATGAAAAGTTAAAACTTTTTTCGACTAGCAGCCTTCTTTCCTTAGGAGAAAAAGAAATTGGCATCTTGGTTGCAACTAAATAATTGGCAATATCAACATACCAAGGAGTATGAGCCTGTATGACAAACAAATGCTCATCTAGAAAAGTGTCATCTATCATTGTAGAGTCCTCATGTGATTGAAGATGTGAAAGATAATCTACAACAACATTAGACTTCCTTGACCTATCAACAACTATGATATCAAATTCCTACATCAATAATAACCAGCGAGCCAGTCTACCGGTGATTGATGGCCTATTCATTAGATATCTAATTATAGTATGATTTGTATGCACAAATATGGGATACCCTATAAGATAGTGTCTAAACTTGTTAAGGGCATATATGATAGCTAGCATTTCCTTTTCAGTAACTGTATAATTCAATTCAGGTCCTTGCAAATTCTTGCTGATATAATATATTGCATTTTCCAACTTGTTGCATGGCCAAGAAAACTTCTCACATCCTTTATTGCTTGCAACAATGGAATTTTAATACAAATATGCTTCAGTTGATCAAGAATATCAAATCTTTGTTATTGTTTAGTGGAAACTTCTTTGTCTTTTAGCCTATGGGGAAATGGTGGTAATATTTGATTCTGAGGTATTACATCTTTAGGATTAGAGATTGGCTGCTCTTCTTGTACCTTAGTAATAACTGGTTGAGAGGGATTAGGTAGAGTTGTGCTAGATCGAAGGTGAATATCATCTAGTGATAAAGAATAGGCTGGGTATTGATTAGCATCAGCTGAATAAGCTTGTTGTTGTTGCTGAGATTTGATATTTGGATTAGGCAACGGTTGAGTAGGTAGCTGTATTGGCTTAGGAGGTGGTGTTGTAGCTGCAGGAGGTGGCATTAGAGCTAGAGGTTGTGGCTACTGAGCAAGGGGCTGATATCCAAAAGATTGGGATGACCATGATGGGTTTCCCCTCCATTGAGAGGTAGGTTGCCAATTCCCTTGAAATTGGTTCTCCACACTGTGAGGTGGATACCAGTTTCCTTGTGGCTACTGCTAATGGGGGATTTGATTAGCAAATTTCTTTCCTTGGCCTTGTGATCCATACCAATGTGGATAATTACCAAAAATTTGAGAATACTGTGCATGCCATTGGTTAATTGGTGCATAAGAATTACCACTATAACTAGAAAAGGAAAATGGATCAGGTGGCATACCTTGTGTAGACACCTAAAAATGGTCAACGCTTGCGGAATTGTACTTTAACATTTACACATTGCCTTATTTTAGGGTTTTTGCGTCGCATTAACATTTCTCCTATGTCATGCATTTGGTCTTTATCATTTACGAGCATCGAGTCCTTCTTCTGCATTCTTCAATTGTCTCGCTTTCGAAATTGGTCTTGTCGACAACAATCTTCAGTCATGATTTTGGTCAATCTTATCCTGTTGCATCAATGTGCAAGCTCATTTGTCATCATTTTGGACAACGTCAATCCTAATTAGGGTTTTGTCCTCTTATCAATCTTGTCGATTTGCGATCAATTTGTCATCGGTCCTTGTCCTCTTGTCAATCTTGTCATTTTGCGATCGATTTGTCATCGATCGTTATCATTTTCAATCTTGTCATTTTGCATTATCATTTTCAATCTTGTCATTTTGCGATCAATTGCCTCTAATATCAATTTCATGCTAATCTTGTCTTTTCTCCAATTTGTCTATAAATTGGATGAATTTCTTCAATCAAGACTAATCACATTATCGAACTAATCATTTTGTCGAATCAATCACGCTTCGAGTATTCTTGCGCTATAATCTTGTCTACTTGCTTTCATCTCATGTGTATGCACTTGTAGGTGAGATCCACAACAAAGCTATTTGAAGGAGAAAGAAGGACAATGGAGCCACATGAAGGAGATATTCAGATCTGCATTTGGTTTGCTTAGTTTTTAATCTTGAATGTTTTGCTTTCATGTCTCTATTGGATGTAATTAGGATTGATCATAGCATTTGAGCTTTTGTGATTGAGCTATGACTAATATTGAATTGCTTGTGATGATTTCCAAATTCCTATGCTACATTAATTGGTGAACCCAACATGAAACTAACCCCCTAACCATGCTTTTGAGTGCTTTTGAGATGATTTGCAGGTCAAAAACCCAAGAAACAGGGTAGTGCAGGGTTTTCTATGAACTTTTGCACCTGTGTCAAGCAATCTGCGCCTGTGTCAAGCATTCTGCACCTGTGTCAAGGACAATCTGCACCTGTGTCAAGCATTCTGTGCCTATGTCAGACATTCTACACTTGTGTAGGGACAGAAACAGAGGTAAAAGGCAGTGTGTTTCTACTTGCAAATTGTTCTATTTTGCATGTTGTTTCTGCTTTTTGGTTTTTTGGTACTGATTCTCTATGTAGAACCTTGGCATACGCATGAAAAAGACAACAAATAAAACTACTAACATGTTTTATGCAGGTTCGATTGTCAAAGACTAAACATATCAAACTTCTGACTTGGGTTTTGCAGGTTGCCTTGGACTACAACTAAACTTTGTGTTTGTGATTCATAATTAGGCACCTAGTATGATTTCTAAATAGGATGGAATTAATGTATGTTTGCTTTGATTGTTGAGTTTGACATTGGAGTAGGAGAGTATTCTCTCATCCTTCTTAGGGTGATCAGAAATCCAGATCTTCAATACCATGCTCATGTTTTTTATTGTGTGTCACCTTTAGAGGGCTTGCCTTCCCGACCATTTGCTTTTGCAAGCAAGTGACAATCATGAGGAGGGAATGACCCAAAGTGAGTACGGCTAGAATACCTTGGCATTCTAACTCACTATAAACAAATACCTGATGGGCGAAAGCTTTGAAGGAAGGGTTACGTGGGAATTGCGGTTACTTGGGAAGTGATGACCCTTGAACTCTTTCTCATATCAACATCTAAGTAGGACCTCACGGTCTAAATTGTGCTTGCGCAACTACATTTGTTTGGTATCTTGGTGGGCTTAATGTCTCAATCACGCTTGTGTAACACCAAGGAGTAACGCTTAACAGAAATCCTTACTAAACACCTTGTATTTAGAGGCCGAAAATCTTTCTAGTTGCTTGAGAAGGACAAGTTCGGATACTTGGAAGAGATACTAAGCTCGCCATGGGGAGATTTCCATGGGGACTAATGCTTGGCTACCCCGAGAAGTGAGTGTCGTTGATGGGAGCCCGTGGGGTCAAGCATCTATGTATTCTCCTTGAATCCCATAACAAGTCTACCTCTCAAGTACCTAATGTCCTTGCCTACCATAAGAAATGTGTGAATGAGCATGATTGTATTGAGTCTAAGTTAAAATATCTTGTCTTCTTTACTTGTCAAAAGTTGAATTGCATCTCATTTCAAAAACAAGACAAATTGATTCAAAACAAGGTTAAACACAAGAACATTTCATTCAACAAAATTCAAAAACACCTTCAAACATGGTTGTCAAATATTTTTAAAAATCTTGTCTCAACATTCATGTCACTTAGATTTAGGTTCATCCTAGGTTTGCATTTTGCAAAGTTCATTGTCAAGTACCAAGGTTAGCTTTCACCTAAGTCATACTCCTTTGCATATCAATAAGGGTCATCCATTTGCATGTGTCCTCTTGCATTAGAGTAATACAATTTCATAATTCAAACTTAGGTTGACATTGTCATACATTTGCATTTGCATACCCTAGGTCTCTTCATCAAGCTTAGGTCATTATTATATCATATTAGGGTCATTTGCATAGTAATTGTCCCTTTTCATATAGTGTCAAAACTAGGTTTTTTCATACTTGAGTAATCCAAATCTTTGATAAACCCTAAGTCATTGTTAGGAAGTCTAGACCTTGTCAAACTTTTGTCTTTTTGTCATCCATATAATTTTTGTCAAACCTAGCTTAGTATCCAAGCATATAGGTGAGACATTGTCAATTTGTCCTTTTGTCACTTGGTCCTTTTGTCCTTTGAGGTCTAGACGTCATTTCAATTTCCTAAGGGTCTCATTTTTAGATTTGCATTCCAAAAAGTTTGTCAAAATCTTGAAAAAAGAACAAAAACATAGATTGCATTCTTGCCATAGATTGCATCTTCATTTATTTAGTTTGCATTTAGTTGCATATCATACATTATCCTTGAAAAATTCCAAAAATATTGCATTTGCATAAGTGACATGTCTATTGAAACAAGGTTCCAAGCACCAATGATGCAACAAAGTTTGACGTATCAACCGACAATGCAATCTAATTTTAATCCAAGGCAATCACAATTATATCCAACCCAACAACAAGGCAATATCGATCAAACTTATCATGATGATGTAAATGTCCAAATACAAAAACTAGAGGAGAAACTAGCTCAAGAAAATGAGATATTGGAACAAAAAGTGAAAAACATTGCAAAGAATAGATCACAAATGTCCAAAATGTTTCAAAAATTTTGAGGTCAAAATCCAAATATTGAGCCAATTGATGCAAGATCTCTTCTTGAATGATCAGACATACCAGCTCTCCTCTCCCAAATAGAGATGATGAAACAATTTCAAGAAAAGAGACAACAACATTATGTGCCTTCACAACAAGAACAAGAAGGTGTTTACTATCAATCACATTTTCAACCATCACAACCAATTGTTCAACAACTCTGACATTTCCAATAGACACAACCAATGGTCCAACATATACAACCAATGGTCCAATTTCAACAATATGTCCAACCAACTATACAATGTCCACAAATGGTTCAACCAATGGTGGAATATCAATGTCAACAACCACAACCAAACATTTAAAAACAAAGGTTGCAGCACACACCAACCCAAGTTTCAAACATGTAAGAACAATTGAACCAAGTCCAATATCAAAACATGACATTAGACTAGAACCAACTCCTTGCCAAACAAGTTCAAATTCCAGATACAACTATGTCAAAACCTCAAAAGAAAGGTGGCTTTATTGCAATGATCTTAAGGAAACTACCAAGTGAGTTCTTTAAGGAAGATCAAGATAATACAATTATGTCTAGCAATGCCTCATCTCCCCACAACCAAATTGACTCTCCAGTGGCATCTATCCCTACACCTTTAGAAGTTTCACAAGAACCTTCTATATTGTCCTCATCAAATAATACACCCAAGGATGCAATTATCCAAGGGCTATCCATAATTGATTGCCAAGATAATCTAATTCATGATGCACATCCTTGTCATGTTTCAAAAATACAAGACCCAATGCCACCATGCACTTTATTGCCATTACCTATTTTAGAGGACCCCATTCGAAGTCCCTCTTCCTCATGTTCAAGCATTGATTCCTTGTCAAAATCCATCACAAATGTTCAAAGTGCATTGCCTTCATCCCAAAACATTGAGCCCTTGTCAGAATCCTCCATGCATATCCAAAGTCCAACCCCATGTCAAGAGGATAATTTAGAGCATGAAGAAACGTGTCTTGAAATAGATGAAGATCAAGATCTTGAAACCTTATCATCCCATCCAATTGTTTACCAAGATCCCATGTTCCTAGACACTCATGATGATTCCCCTATTCTTTTCCATCCTATCCAAAGCCCTATTGACACTCCCTTCCCCGAGCAAGATCAAGATATCCTAGTCCATCCAATCCCAAATGATCCCCTTCCATTCCAAGAACAAAATATCCTTTCAAATCCCATTGACATTCCAGATATCCCTTCCATCCTTTCCGATGATCCCATTAAAAGTCAAGAGCAAAGCACCTTTAAAGAGGATTCCAATGATCTTCCTCCTTGTCAAGATCAAATTATTCCTTTAAATCCTCTACAAGATCCTTTTGTTCCTCCATCTCCTTGTCTTAATGCTCCATATACACTCCAAGATCGTATTTCTTTTGATGATCCCATTATTTCTCCCATTCCATCTCTTGAAGAGCCTATCACTAAACCATGTCCACTACACAATCCTAGTCCCCCTCATGATCCTAGTCCCCCTCATGATCCTAACGTGTCAGTGCAATATGTTCATGAACCCTCAACATGCATAATGGGTTCTTCCACTTTGGTGCAATCTAATCCACTTCAAGATCTCATTATTTCTCTCATATCATATCCACCTCATAATGGACTCGCGTCTTCTTCCCAAAGAAAAGAGTATCCTACAAATCAAGATATTCATAAAGGCCAAGGGGTAGACCTTCACAAGAAAGAACTCCTCAATATGAAAGAAAATGTTAAGGGTCATGTCTACACAACTCGCTCTCAAGACGTTGGTATCCCTCCTTCAAAATCCAAACATATCCCTTCCCCATCATCCCTTCCATCCATCTTAGGTCCTTATATTCCTTTGTCCTCTATGCAAGGTCAGCAAAGGCACACATCCTTGAGTAAATTTCATCAATCCAAAAGAACTCCATTTCATTCATGTCCATCCATGCATTCCTTTCCCCCTCCAAGAATTTTGGATGCCAAGTATAAAATTCATAAGTCTAGCAATCCACATGTATTCAAGGATCAACATGTCCAATATAATCGACATGTCAAAACAAAGAACAGTATGATCTATAAAGAAAAAGATATATCCAAAAGGCCACAAAGGCCCACTGAGAAAAATAAAGCAAAGTCAAAATATATATGGGTTCCTAAATCCCTTGTGCAAGCAATGCACTCCAAGGAACCACAAAAGCATGAAAAATCAAAAACCATGTGGATCCCTAAGAGGCTCCTTGAAGCACAAAAGCCTAAAGAAACATCAAAATTGGCATCTAAAATTGCTATTCCTCCATCCAAACCTTCCAAGTCTATTCCTCCATCACCTTCTTCATCCATTTTGGGCCCTTATGTCCCAAAATCCATAGCCTTCCCTTCGTCCAAATCTCAACATCCAGAATACATTTTTTCTCCATCAGTCCATCACCCCTCAAGGTGTGTGCCAATGTCGATCTTGCCTTCATTTCCATCCACTGAAGCCCAATTCTTCCAATACCCTATCCATTATCCGATGCATATTTTCCATCCTTCGATCCCTTTGATCCAATCCTTTGCATAAATCCTTGCCTTAATTTCATCTCTTTTCCATGTCCTTATCCTACCAACGTCTTTGAGCATACTTTTAAAGGTCATGGTCCATTTTTTTTTCAAGGCTACTATCCAAACAAAAATATGCTTGAGTCCTTCTTCCATCCCCTATCATTTGTCCATCTTCTATTGAAAAAGTCAAAAATTAAAAAAAAATTGAAAAAAAAAAATTGAAAAAAAAAAGAAAAAAAGACAAAAGAAAAAAATAAAGTAAAAATAATTCATCCACTGGTGAAAACCTAGCAAATAGGTGCCTTGGGCAAGTACCATGATGAAAACCTGGCAAACAGGTGTCATGTGTAATCTATGAACTTCTTGCATACCACACTTGGGGGCAGGTTTCCTCCTTCATATCCTATTGCCCTTCATTATCCTATCGAACCCCTGTCATTACCCTCCATTATCCTATAGTCCATCATGTGCATTTCCTCTTTCCACCTTTGATCTTGACAAGGCCGAGGATCTTCATGAGCATCATGTATCTTGTTTGCAGCTTTTAGTCCATCATAGCTTTTGGTCATTTATCCATTTGCTTATTATAACTTTTCATCCATATTCCCTGTCTTATTGCAACTTTTTGCCACTATCCCTTAGCCTATCCCGTATCCTATCCCGACCTTCAGTCCATGTCCCTTATCCATTCTTGGTATTGCTTATCCTATCCATATCTTATCACTATCCATACACTCTTTTTCATTCCTTATCTTGATCTGACATAAGGACGCAAAATTTAAACATGGTTTCAAAAACCTCTTGACATGTCCCTCATGCCATGTCACTGCTTTACATTGTCATATCCAGTCTCTTGTCCCATCATGCAATAGCCCTTGGAAATTGCATCCATATTGTCTCCATGATAAAAGGCCTTTGTCTTCCCTCTAGCCACCATCATTTCAGAAAGCCTATTTATTCACCTGTCATATTCCTTGCCTTGCTAGACACTAGGGGCAAAATCATAAAAAGTGAAAAAAAAAATCTACAAAAAATTGAAAAATGTCCTGAAAAAATCTCTAAAAATCAAATAATGTCCTGAAAAAATCCCTAAAAAGTCAAATAAAGTCTTGAAAAAAATGAACAAAAAAATTTCAAAACATTAAAATCCAAAAACAAGCATTTTGCAATAAATATCCCCTTTGTGTATAAGATAGATCACTGAGCATCCCTCCAATGACACGCAATCATACACTACGTTTTACTGCAAATCACACATTAATAGATGAACTTTTCAATCAAACCAGACATTCAAACTGATCAAAATTGTCATATCAATCAACCTCAAAATCATTTGTCCTTGTCTCTACTATCATGGGTCTTATACAGGGTGTGGTATACATGAAACGAGACTGTGTCTTGTCTTAGATGGGGTACCGCATGTCCTTAAACCAGACAGCATGATCGTCCTATCAACACTTTCAACTTTTGACAATGAAGATCAAGATGTTTGTTTGATTTGTTGGAATTTGTGCATCTTATCTTTTTACTAATTTATTTTTGGCTTCGATCATGTTCCTATGTTGCTCGATGATGTCACTGAGTGATTTAGAGTGACCGGGATGGTTCATGGTCCTTTTCTTTTTTGTTGTGATTGCTGTTTGTCTGTGATGTATCTGTCTTTTACAAAAAGGGTTGCATTTTAGCTTTGGCCTTCAATGCCATGATGCTATGCATCCATCTTGCTACATTAAAATAAAGGTTCTCACCTACAAAGTGCATTACTGAAAGCAAGTTTTTCTTCATCTCTAACTGTCCTCTGTTTCATTTCTTCTTACTAACATTTCTTCCGTCAATTTGGATAGTCAGTTCAGTCTAGTGCTCCAATTTCCTCAAACACATATGCTGCATCCTGCATCCATTTGGTTAGTACATTTGCATTACAAGCATTTTATCCATTTCATATTATAAATGCATAAAAAATACATCCATAAATGTTCTACAATGGTACATAAATAGTGCATAAGTCATCCATGCATGGAAAATAACATCAGTCATAACATATTGCATCCCATCATATCGATGCATATCATATCATATGTCACAATAATATCGGAGTACAAAATTGGACTGTCTGTCCTAAGTATGGCCCACAGGCTGACTACAAAATGTCAAACTACATAATGTCCACTGTCAGTCATACGGAGCATGTGCCTCTGTCACTGGGTGCTCCCTCTGTCCTCCTCATCCCTGCCATGTCTCACGAATGATGTCCCTCCTAGTCCTAGCTATGGTGGTCTCATAGGTCCACTCACCCCCATGCTGCTCAATGACCTCCGAGAGCATGCCCTGCTCTCTGTCCTCGATCGTGCCAGATATGACGTTGCTCTCTGCTCTGGTGGAACTGCACTCTAATATAGTGTCCTCCAATGGCGTATCTCCTCTCCGATCTCTACCAACATCTGTGCCATCTCCCATGCACTAGCATCCCTAATCGACCCAATATACTCAGTGACTCTCTATTCTTCTCACTGTGCCTGAGCTATGGCTGTATCTCGAGCCACTGTAAGTCTGGCTACCTCAGCTCTGAACTGCTCATTCTCTATCCTCCTAGGTACATCCTACCTCTCTCCAAACTATCATCTGACTCTCTCTGGTAGGTACACCTCAATCACTCTTTGGGGATTCACTGGTTGCCCAATCAGGTACCTCTCCTGTCTACAATACAATAGTTCATCACTATCATCTGACCATCCAGGGCAATCACAATATGGCCTCCATGTGAACTCTCTCAGTCTGTCTAGGTCGTGTCGCCAATACAATATGTATCCAAAAGGACCCTGTCTCAGTGCTCCCCCATAGCAGTACACATATGGTTGGTGTGGTAATACCTGTCTCTCTGCAATTGGCCGACATATGGCTATGTGCTCAAATGCCCATACCTGTAATAGTGTGACTCCACAACTCAAAGTCTGCACTCCCTGATATGCTATCTGATGCAACTAAAAATACAACATAGCTAGTATGCATGGTCCCCATGCGTACACCGTCCCCTCTGTCGCCATCCGCTCTAGCACTCTTCCCCATCCAATAGGGAATCCATGTCCTCGTCTATCTCCTACTAGTAGGCATGCTATAACCACGGCTATCACCACATATCGCCGATCATACTCTGACACCATGGTCTCCTAGTCGATCTCCCTCTCTATGATATCCAGATCATCTGTGTCGCACTCAAATAATCTGCACAACGCGTCTATCCCTATCACTGGGTCATACTCTACCATCTCTCCATGAATCGGAATGCGGAGGATACGCCATACATCCTCTAGTGTCACAGTCGCCTCTCCAGTCACTAGATGGAAAGAGGAGGTCTCCAAATGCCATCGCTCTGCCAATGCGGTAAGTAGTCCTGTGCTTGCCCTAATCTCGGGCATGAATGTGATATAGTATATCCCAAGTCCTGCTAATGTATCTCTGTCTGTGCTCCTAAGTCTATGTCGTAACATGAAGCAGTCTGGTCGGTTCTCCCGCGTGATCAATGGATACTGTCGACTCTGCATCACAATTGGGGCACATTTTGTCAGTTTTAGGGTTTGCTCCTATGGGTTGCATTTCCTCATTTCATCCACAAATTAGGGTGTTTCTAAGCTATTCTGACCTATCCTACCCTTATCCCCCCTTTCCAGATCATTTGCATGTTGGTTTGACCAAAATTAGGGTTTCCAATGCACAATTGCGCCTGTGTGATGAGTCCTGCGCCTGTGTCACATAACCAGCACCTGTGTCCCCTACACAAGTGCAGAAGACCCTACACAAGCACATGATTCACCCTACACAAGTGCAGGAGTCCCTTTCTGCATCCCCTGTGGGCCCCGCAATGTCCCGCAAGCAAGTCAAATTCATCAAATTGACAATATGGGTTTTTGAGATACATACCGTTGCTCCCACGTCATCCGGTCGTCTATACATGTGTACACATTCTCCAAGGTGATCTGCCCTTGGAATGTTCGCCATCTCTCTGCAAGTGTCCTCTTCCAGAGCAACAAATTCTCCTCTTTGGCTAGTGCAAATGAGCAATTTTCACTCTCTTTGTCTCATTTATAGATCTTTGTCAGTGCATAGATGGACGTGCACTCTCTCCATCTCATGTTGGTCATGGTCTTTTGCATCTTCAATTGCTTGTCTTTTATGCATCCAGGCTCCGATTGTCAGTCTGTTTGCTCCTATCATGTTCTATCATTATTATCGATCAATTGGCCTCTTTTCTGCATGTTTCTAGCCAATTCCTCGAGGGGGCATGCATATGTCATTTTCAGTGTCTGTGGCATTTTCATTATTGTTCTTTGAAACAATGCTTAAAATCACATTGTCTCAAAGAGGGGCAAAATGTAGACACCTAAAAATGGTCAACGCTTGCAAAATCGTACTTTAACATTTACACATTGCCTTATTTTAGGGTTTTTGCGTCACATTAACATTTCTCCTATGTCACGCATTTGGTCTTTATCATTTGCGAGCATCGAGTCCTTCTTCTGCATTCTTCAGTTGTCTCACTTTCGAAATTGGTCTTGTCGACAACAATCTTCAGTCATGATTTTGGTCAATCTTATCCTGTCGCATCAATGTGCAAGCTCATTTGTCATCATTTTGGACATCGTCAATCCTAATTAGGGTTTTGTCCTCTTATCAATCTTGTCGATTTGTGATCAATTTGTCATCGATCATTGTCCTCTTGTCAATCTTGTCATTTTGCGATTGATTTTTCATCGATCATTATCATTTTCAATCTTGTCGTTTTGCGTTATCATTTTCAATCTTGTCATTTTACGATCAATTTGTCATCGATCGTCGTCCTTCTCAATCGTGTCAATTTGGATCAATTTGTCATTATTCCTTGTAAATTGGTGCATTTATCAATCAAATCATTTATCAATTCAAAATCATGATCGAATCAACATCAAATCAATTTTATATCAAGACCTAATTGTTGTCCTTGCATTTCTAATTTATCTTCTAGGGTTTTATGATTTTTTCATTTAACCTTGTTTGTCATTTTCTCTCCATTTTCCCTCTAGGTTAAATAATTTATTTATTTATCCTAAGTCTTCTTGTCACAATTAAATGTTTATTTAATTGGCTAATTAATTCCTCCTATTTTTGTAAATTAATTAATGAATGAGAAATTATTAATTAATTTACCTAATTTGCATCAGTTTTCTAATTTCATCATTTCTAATTTTCTAAATTCCTAATTTTCTAATTTTCCTAATTCCTAATTTCCACCTATTTTCTAATTTGTCAAATTTAATTTCCACCTAATTAATTTCTCTCTAGTTCTCCCTATTTTTGTGCTTTGGTGGAAGCATGAATTTCTCATTCGTCATACTATTGGCATAGCAAGATGTCATAGGCTTTTAGTCCTCTAACCTTTGCATTGGCAATATGTCATAATTCATGACATAGAAGGTGTCATAACCTTCTTCCTTCAACTCAATTTTGCCATTTTGAAATTAATTGTCTCTAATATCAATTTCATGCTAATCTTGTCTTTTCTCCAATTTGTCTATAAATTGGATGAATTTCTTCAATCAAGACTAATCACATTATCGAACTAATCATTTTGTCAAATCAATCACGCTTCGAGTATTCTTGCGCTACAATCTTGTCTACTTGCTTTCATCTCATGTGTATGTACTTGTAGGTGAGATCCACAACAAAGCTATTTGAAGGAGAAAGAAGGACAATGGAGCCACATGAAGGAGATATTCAGATCTGCATTTGGTTTGCTTAGTTTTTAATCTTGAATGTTTTTCTTTCATGTCTCTATTGGATGTAATTAGGATTGATCATTTCATTTGAGCTTTTGTGATTTAGCTATGACTAATATTGAATTGCTTGTGATGATTTCCAAATTCCTATGCTACACCTTGTCTTTGAAAATTTGGTCTTCTTTGAGCAACATAGAAGACTTGTTCATCCTCACCTTGAATTTGTTTAAAATCAGGTACTTCAACATTTGCAACCATCTTACATCTGCAATCTTTCTTTCGCTACTTACAATGAGGATAGAATTCTGCAAGAAATGCATCAGCTTCCTCATGCTTCTTCTTAGCTGCCAATGTATCCAACTGAGTAGCCATATTGTTTATAATGTCATCCTTGAAATATTTTAACAAATAGCTAAGTTCCAATCTAGAAACTCTAGTTCCAGATGATGATGATGTTGCTCTTGGCTTAAATCTAGTATTCTTCTTAGAAGTAGATCTGGAATACTTCTTGCAAATTTGTCCTATTTCTGCCCAAGTAGATTGTGTAATGTCACCTCCCCCCATTAGATCTAAGGAATTGGTGCATTCATCACTGATACCCCTCAAGAATATCAATTTGAGGGAATATTCATTCAGAGTACTATGCTTGGACTTCTTGACACTAAACAAAAACCTTTCCAAATAATCCTCAAGCCTCTCATCTTCAGTTTGTGTCATTCTAAAGATATCATCCCCATGACGATCAGTGCCTCTACAATAATCTTTGTATTTTGCAAGAAACAACCGTTTCATCTCATCCCATGTATCGATTGTGCTACTACCCAAGCTCAAAAACATAATTGATATCATTCTTGAGTAATCATCCACAAATAATATGAAATATTTATCACCATAATAACTTTGAACTTTCATGGGACCACAAAGATCAGTGTGTACTAGATCTAAAATTTCTTTAGAAGTGTAGGACTTACTTGTAAAGAATGATCTTGTCATCTTGCCCATCTGGTATCCTTGGCACATAGCATTCTTAGGCTTTTCTAGGTTCGATAGACCTCTTACTCGGTGCTTCTTACTTATTTTGATCAGATTATCAAAATTTACATGACAAAACCTTTTATGCCATAACCAGGTATCTTCTATTTCTACATATAGACATTTGTTCCATGTTGTGTCAAGATGAAATGTATTACCTTTTGTTTGTGTCCTGGTAGCAGCCAGCTTTCCATGTTTGTCATGAACTTTGACACATCCCTTCTTGAATTCTATTTGGTATCATGTATTGTTTAGTTGTGCTACACTCAACAAATTGTATTTCAAACCTTCAACCCAATATACATCATCACATTTAGCATTGTCAAGAAGTGTTATAGAACCTTTACCTTTCACCAAACATGGTGCATCATTACCAAATCCTATATATCCTCCATCATAGTCTTCCAATTTAACAAACTTGTGTTTATCACCTGTCATGTGATGTGAGCATCCACTGTCTATGATCCAAGAATCATTATTATTTATGTGAGATATTAGGGATTTTTCTTCATACCTCTCTTCATATGATCCATCTTTAATAGCCACATAAACATCTTTCTCTGTATCAGTTTCATCAAATATATCATCGTTGGATTCCTCATCAGCTACTAGGCATGTCTTTCTATCTCTCCTTCTGAAGTCTTGGTGTCCTTTGTATTGGTTGTCTTTATGTCTTTTATCTGGGTATTCTTTCTTTTCACTAGATTCTTTGTCAGGGTAGTTAGAAGCCATATGTCCTATTTTATCACAATTAAAACATTTCAAAAGTAGCTTTCCTTTATACTTACCTTTGCTTCTCAGTAACCTTTTGGCCAATAGTGCTTCAAACACTTCTTGCTTTCTGATTTCCTCATACAGTTTCTGTACTTCTTCCATGTTTTTATGAAATCTGTCACTTGATCCACTATGATTTCCTTCAGAATACTTATTCATTCTATCATTATAGTCATTAGATTCACCAATATGAAAAGAATTGAATGCAGATTCAACTTTATTTACCGAAGACCCACTGTTATCAAAATTACTTAACTCAAATGCATGTAGCTTACCAATAGTGGCATCCAAAGAGATTGGCATGTTTGGTATGGACCTTAATTCATTGATTATAGAGACTCAAATGGCATAAGCATATAGAAGTGTTATAAGAAACTTACCTGTTACATCCTTTTCTTCAATAGTTCCTCCTGCTCCTTTAATTTGATTGACAATTTCCTTTAACCTTGTACTGTATTGGGTTATGTTCTCACCTTCATTCATTCTCATGCATTCCAGTTGTCCTCTAAGACTATCTACTTTTTCTCTTTGAACATGTTCATCACCACCATACACAGATATGAGCTTGGTCCACATCACTTTTGCATCATTACAACCTTGTAGATCATTAAAGTCTGAGTCGGTTAATGTTGATGTTATTTCAATCATAGCTTGAATATGTTCTTGCTTTGCATTTATCTCTTCCATGGTCAACGGGTTGGTGCTAGGTGGTATGTAATCATTCTCCAAATAATATGTTGCATATTCTCCAATTCCTTATAAGTGCAACTTCATCCTTTTCTGCCATGTGGAGAAACTTGACTTGTTCAGCTTTGGTGCATCCCTTTTATACATCTTCAGATCTTTGCCTCAAGTACCTTTAAACTTTTCTTCCGGAGTCCATAGCTCTCATACCAATTGTAAAGTTTTGATGCCAATAGTTAATAAGATGAGAGTGGGGGGGGTGAATCATACAAACTTAACTATTGCAGTATATTCAACAGATTCAACCTCTGTAGCTTATGCTTCAGAATATGTAACCAAAATTGTAAAACATTCAAACTTATGAATAGATAACATCACAACACATATAACACCAGATTTAATGTGGAAACCTAAATAGGGAAAAACCAAAGTGGGATTTCGAACCCACTAAGAAATATACCCTTCTAGAGTACGCTCGGTTAAAAGAAAATCCTATTAAAGATTACAAACACATTGCTAGATGTGACCCGGTTAAGGGATTTTCCTCAGACTTATTAGAGTCTTGCACTTTGTTAGAAGTGACCTTATCAATGGATTTCAAACACTCATTTAAAATGTTACCTTGCTAGAGGATTTACAAATAAGACTGTTAGGTCCATGTCTACCCCAACTATAATGACAATAATAATACCTCTAACTGAAATCTCAATCCAATGTTTGGACATTCATATGGTAGAGTTTACTATTTTCATGGTTGGTGTTCATTTAGTTGTCAATCCAGGAACGTAAAACTTGAAATGGGTCTGCAATATATATGCACTAAGCTCCTTAAATGATTATTCTGCATTAGTGCAGTGACTAACATTATGCAGAAAGGAAAGGCAGGAATGGAAATCATAAAAGGCTACATGAAAGCTTCACAAAACACTGCTGAAATGATCTAATGAAAATAACAGAAATCATAGCGTTCTATCTTGGCTACAGGAATAGTCAATGGATCTATTTCCAGTGGTTGCAGGAACAATCCAGTCATGAACTTCTACTACAACTAAGTAAAAACTAACTTCAATAATCATAAACACAGCATTATTCCTACAACCACTGGAAATAGATCTGTTGACTATTCCTGTAGCCAGGACAGAACGGTGTGATTTCTGTTATTTTCATTAGATCATTTCAACAGTGTTTTGTGAAGCTTTCATGTAGCCTTTTATGATTTCCATTCCTGCCTTTCCTTTCTGCATAATGTTAGTCACTGCAGTAATGCAGAATAATCATTTAAGGAGCTTTGTGCATATATATTGCAGACCCATTTCAAGTTTTACGTTCCTGGATTGACAACTAAATGAACACCAGCCATGAAAATAGTAAACTCTACCATATGAATGTCCAAACTTCGGATTGAGATTTCAATTAGAGGTATTATTATTGTCATTATAGTTGGGGTAGACATGGACCTAACAGTCTTATTTGTAAATCCTCTAGCAAGGTAACATTCTAAATGAGTGTTTGAAATCCTTTGATAAGGTCACTTCTAACAAAGTGCAAGACTCTAATAATCTGAGGAAAATCCCTTAATCGGGTCACATCTAGCAATGTGTTTGTAATCTTTAATAGGATTTTCTTTTAACCGAGCGTACTCTAGAAGGGTATATTTCTTAGTGGGTCTGAAATCCCACTGTGGTTTTTCCCTATTTAGGTTTCCACATTAAATCTGGTGTTATATGTGTTGTGATGTTATCTGTTCATAAGTTTGAATGTTTTACAATTTTGGTTACATATTCTGATGCATAAGCTACAGAGGTTGAATCTGTTGAATATACTGCAATAGTTAAGTTTGTATGATTCACCCCACACGCTCTCATCTTATTAACTATTGGCATCAGAACTTTACAATTGGTATCAGAGCTATGGACTCCGGAAGAAAAGTTTAAAGGTACTTGAGGCAAAGATCTGAAGATGTATAAAAGGGATGCACCAAAGCTGAACAAGTCAAGTTTCTCCACATGGCAGAAAAGGATGAAGTTGCACTTATAAGGAATTGGAGAATATGCAACATATTATTTGGAGAATGATTACATACCACCTAGCACCAACCCGTTGACCATGGAAGAGATAAATTCAAAGCAAGAACATATTCAAGCTATGATTGAAATAACATCAACATTAACCGACTCAGAGTTTAATGATCTAGAAGGTTCTAATGATGCAAAAGTGATGTGGACCAAGCTCATATCTGTGTATGGTGGTGATGAACATGTTCAAAGGGAAAAAGTAGATAGTCTAAGAGGACAACTAGAATCCATGAGAATGAATGAAGGTGAGAACATAACCCAATACAGTACAAGGTTAAAGGAAATTGTCAATCAAATTAAAGGAGTAGGAGGAACTATTGAAGAAAAGGATGTAACAAGTAAGTTTCTTATAACACTTCTATATGCTTATGCCATTTGAGTCTCTGTAATCAATGAATTAAGGTCCATACCAAACATGCCAATCTCTTTGGATGCCACTATCGGTAAGCTACATGCATTTGAGTTAAGTAATTTTGCTAACAGTGGGTCTTCGGTAAATAAAGTTGAATTTGCATTCAATTCTTTTCATATTGGTGAATCTGATGACTATAATGATAGAATGAATAAGTATTCAGAAGGAAATCATAGTGGATCAAGTGACAGATTTCATAAAAACATGGAAGAAGTACATAAACTGTATGAGGAAATCAGAAAGCAAGAAGTGTTTGAAGCACTATTGGCCAAAAGGTTACTGAGAAGCAAAGGTAAGTATAAAGGAAAGATACCTTTGAAATGTTTTAACTGTGATAAAATAGGACATATGGCTTCTAACTACCCTGACAAAGAATCTAGTGAAAAGAAAGAATACCGAGATAAAAGACATAAAGACAACCAATACAAACTCTTAGCAAAGAACTATTAATAGATCAAAATAACATGTTCTTATTCATTTCTTCCTGAAGGATGATTACATATTCTAAAAGAGAAAATTCAGAATGCTTGACAAAAACTCTGCTCAATCCCTTTCCATTGTCTAACCCTCAGAAAAGAAGGAAGAGCTTATTATAAAGAAAAGATCAACTACAATGGACAACTCAAGTTACCCCCAGAAGAAGAGGCGGATAATTGTCAGATGAAGGAGATAACTGAGAGCATGGCTGTAAGAACTATGGATCTGAAACCGAACCACATTCTTTGCATGCCAAAGCAATATTTTGTGAATTCACTATGCACCAGAGTTAAACTCCCATGGTGAAGTACAACTACTTTGATTATGCCATACGTTGCACTTGCTTGAATCTCCTTCAGTTTGACCTCCAGCTATCTGAACATGATTCTCCAGTCCTTAGGCGCAAAAGAAGATCCTCCACCGCAACATCAATTATTATCTGCACTAAAATAGAAACAACATACAAGGACATGCATATGTATCTTACTTAACTAATACATTCATTAACTCATATACGAAATCATCCTAAATAATCCGCATATCACAGGGACAAATCATTTGCCTGCAGGAATAAATTGGCTTGGCTGCACGAATTAACCGACAAAGTTCAAACATGATTTCTTAAGTTCAGTTTTAAAACATGGATTACATATGGTCAATTCACAATACTTTACTATCACAATGCAACCCAGAAGATACCAAAAACCTAAGAGACCTGATAAAAAAAATTTCAAAACATCGACTTATCAGTCCACTCGGTTAAGAGATTTCCTATCACTTACAAAATAAATAACAGTAATAAATTATACCAGCAACTTCACATTTGAAATGCTAAAGCAGATTCTATTTGCTCAAAACAATCTTGTCATAAGACTTATCTAGTCCCTTGTTGGGCTTGTTGGGCTTCTTAATCTATTCTTCAATCAGATCTTCAAGCTTCTAAGCTCGGTAAACAATCCAGTAGCATCACTATGCATACATTTGTTCGCCTCTATTGTTTATCAACAATTCCTTATTTATAAACAATTTCTAACCGCTTAATCTCCTTGATCACATTTCCCATGATCAATATTAGCCATCAGATCATTAAACTAGACTAGGTTCAATGAATATTTTGATTTGAAAATGTTTTACCTCGCCTTCGAACTTACATTCCTTCCTAGGAACTTGTGCTAGGTTATTGCAGTTCAATTTGTGCTGTAGATTTTCCTCTTGATTTTTCATTGCTGTAGATCCTTAAGAAAAACTTCTTGCACGACATACCAATCATTTATTCATCTCCAGCTCATCAGCATCCTTCATTAAATAATGCTTTTATCCATCCAATGCGATCTATTATAACTCAGTTGTTACTCGGTTAATACTAAACTTCGCTCAGTAGACATTTTGCCTTCTTTAACCAATATCAGTAACCTTAAGATTTATCGACTAGGTACCTTAGGGTTTACCGACTAGGTCCCTTGCTCGGTGACATAATACAATATTAAACTTATAATCAACAACATGTGTAGGATATCAAAACAATCAAAACAACATGATCTCATCATTGTCTAACTCGGTAATAGTTGTCCATTGAATAACTTATTTCTCCCCTTTATTATCACATTCTTCTGTGTCACTTACCGACCTCTTAATACTCATCAAAACATACTTCTCAAGATATGGCAACATCATACTGAATCAAAAAATCAATTTCTTGACATCAATGACAAAATAATATTATTAAGACAGTAACCATCCTTCTTCAGTTATATCAATAATCTCCAACAACCTTCTCAATATCCTTATTGAAATGCCCACAATCTCTTTTCTATTATAATGCCAACATCTGTTGGTATTATGGATATTTTGATATGGTTTTGTCATTGATGTCAACACCTATCATCACTTGTCAACACTTATCAGCACTTGAAGATTCTGGTTATGTTCACTAGCAAGTCAGAGACTATGCACATTCACTGGTATTTGGTTCACCGGCAGATTATATTGTTCACGGACACTTGGAATGACTTGGAGACTACTTGGTTATGTCAAAGACATTATTCGATCACTTAGTTTTGGTGATTTGGTTATTTGTTTATTCGGGTTTGCATATTTGTTGTTACCGGTAAATAGGTCCAGAATAAGCACCGACAGGAATATCTATTCCAGATCAGCACGACATGTTATGAAGATGACTTATTATTATTGTAAATGTATTTGAGCCAACATCGTGCATTAGATATTGATTTATTTGTAATTGATTTTATTGTAATATCTTTTAGTGAGCTGACCTATTCAATTGGTCTTAGGTTATCGTATAAATGTAAGATCTCATTTGTGAGATTGATATGCGATTGGGAAAAATAATTGTAATAAGATATATGCAAAAACAAGCAGAGCTATACATGCATACATCATTTGAAGGTTGAAGGAAGGTTTTTGTGAAGGCAATCAGAACTAAACTGATACTGAATATAGCATATACAGATTCTATTTTATGCAGTACATTATCATTGGACTTAACCATTCAATTGTAGTCAGTGTGACTCTCATTTTGTGATTGAGCAGTGAGCTCTAGGCAGTTGGCCTTTCTGCATGTGCAAAATCCATATTGTATACACATACTATATGCAGTAGTATCATTTGATTATGGGTAAGGCTTCCCACCATGGTTTTTCCCCTTACAGGATTTCCACGTACAAATATTTGTGTTATGTGTTGTGGATGTTATTGTCTTTCTATTACATGCATTAATCTTTACTAGTACTGCAATTAACTGATAAAATTGTCTACCGACATAAAGTTTTATTTACCAGTATTAAGCATTAAGTTTTGGTTAAGTAAATTTTGATTGAATTTATTTGACAACTGATTCACCCCCCCGCCTCTCAGTTGTCTCTAGGACCTAACAATTGGTATCAGAGCCTAGTCTTCTTTTTATAGAAGTTTAATAGCCTGAGGAGATCCAATGTCCTCTAACTATTTTAGGAAAGACAGTCTGAAACTTGATGGAACTAACTATGGCATATGGAAGATCAGGGTGGAGACACATTTGAATTGCATTGGAAAGAACATATGAGATGTTACAAAGAATGGCTATACTACTCCTACTCAATGTCAACCCAATCCACCCACCTTGGCTAAAGATGAAGAAAATGATTGCAAAAGCAAAAGAAGCACTTTTGAGCAGATTGTCAGATCATAAAGTCATGGGATTGTCATACAGATCTACTGCTAAATCTATTTGGGACAATTAGAAACATTGAATGAAGGAGATTCCATAGTCAAAATTGCAAAACTTGAATGCTTCCGGTTCAGGTATGAAAGTCTAAAAATAGAAGAAGAAGAAAGAATTTCTTCTTTTATGGAAAGAGTAAATGAAATTGTTTTGGGTATAAAATGTTGTGGAGGAACCTTAAGTGAAGATGAGATCGTTTCTAAAGTTTTAAGAGCTTTTCCACGGGCATATAAAATGAAAGTTACTACTACAAATGAATTAAGAATAATGCCTAATGCATCAGTATCTAGAGACACTTTGGTTGCAGAACTTTCAGCTTTTGAACTTGGGAAACTTTGTCCTATTACTACTATTAAGACAGATCTAGCTTTCAAGGCATCATTATCATCTACAATATCATCATCACCATCTGATAAATTTGATTGGAAAACCTTCTATGCAAGAGAACTTGAAGAAAGAAGGAGAGAAAATGAAGAATTTGAAGAACTTGAAACACTATTTGCAAGGAAAATGCATAAAGGTCCAATTGGAAGTAAGTATGAAGGTAAAGTACCCTTTAAATGTTTTAACTATAATAAGATTGGTCATATGGCTTCTAGATGTCCTGATAGACATGCAAGATTAAGAGAAGAAGCTAAAACAACATATAAGCCTAACCCTGACTATCAGAAATACAAGTTTAAGAAGAATAGAGACAAATCTTATTATTATGGTGATGATTCTGATGAGGATCTAGTAGACAATGGATGGGCTTTTGTCGCTATAATAGAAGATCAACTGGCACCTACTGTTCAACTGGTAGAGAAGGCCCTGACAGCTAAAGTTGAAGATAAGGATGAATGGATTACTGATTCAGGATGTTCACATCACATGACTGGTGATAAGAGTAAATTATTAAGCTTTCAGGAATACAATGGAGGATTAGTAAGATTTGGAGATGATAAATCTTGTTTGATCAAAGGAAAAGGCACTATATCTTTTGATGGTAAGCACAATGCTGATAATGTTTACTATGTTGAAGGTTTGAAGCATAATCTTTTGAGTGTTGGTCAATTAGTTGAGAAAGGATTTCAGTTACAATTCAAGAATGGTAAATCCAAAATCTTAAACAGAACTAGTTTGGAAATTGCAACCGATAATCAGACTAGAGGTAATATCTTTCATTTGAACAACAATGACAAAGAATGTTTGATTGCACATATTGATGAAAGTTGGTAATGGCATAAGAGACTTTGTCATGTAAATTTTGATTGCATTGTGAAAATTAGTACTACTAAGGTGGTAAGAGATTTACCTAAGATTGTTAAAACTCACAATCCAGTATGTAAGGAATGCCAATTTGGAAAGCAAGTTAGAACAACTTTCAAGAGTATTCCAAAAAAGTATAAATTTTTTCCTGATTTAATTCATACTGATTTATGTGGTCCAGCAATAACTAGAAGTATACAAGGAGAAAGGTATTTTATGCTAATCATTGATGACTATTCTAGAATGTGTTGGGTTACTTTTCTGAGGGAGAAATCTGAAGCATTTGGGAAATTCAAACTATTCAAGGTGATGGTAGAAAATAAAATAGGCAAGAAAATCAAATGTTTGAGATCAAATCAAGAAGGTGAATTCACATCTAAGGAATTTAATAGATTATGTGAAGTGAATGGGAACAGAAGACAGTTATCAGTACCCCGGACAACCCAACAAAATGGAGTTATGGAAAGGAAAAATAGAAGTATCTTGGATGCAGCCAGATGTATGATATCTAAAGAAAATCTACCTCATATATACTGGTGAGAAGTGGTCAATACAATATTCTATACATGAACTATGGTTTGGTAATACTCCTACTCTTAAATATTTCAGAATATTTGGAAGTAAATGCTATATTAGAAGAGATGAGTATATTGACAAATTTGATCCTAGAAGTGATGAAGGAATATTTCTTGGTTATTCATCTAAGAGCAAGGAATATAGATGTTCTAACAAGAGATTGTAGAAAATTGTTGAGAGTGCAAATGTGAAGATTGATGAACAATTTAGAGGAAATTCAAGGTACACAAACTTTGAACCGGCAATAGAGATAATCACAAATGAACCTACTATGAATACACCGATATAGAATGGTGATCCAGTTACATCGGTATCATCTTAAGATTCAACAATCATTGAAGAACAATAGCAAGTAAAAACACCCCAGTATGTAAGATTGAATCATTCTAAAGATCAAATAATTGGAAACAAATTTCAAGGAGTTATGACTAGAGGAAGATTGGCAAATGAAGAGGTATGTCTTATTTCTCAATTTGAGCCTACATCAATTAATGAGGCATGTGAAGATAAATATTGGATTAAAGCTATGGAAGATGAATTGGAACAAATTGAAAGGAATAACACTTGGTCATTAGCTCCCCGGCGTAAATACAAAAATATAATTGGAACTAATTGGGTTTTTAGAAATAAACTTAATGAAGATGGTAAAGTAATAAAAAACAAAGCAAGATTAGTGTGTAAGGGCTATTCAAAAATTAAGGAATTGATTACAAGGAAACCATTGCACCGGTAGCTAGAATTGAGGTAGTCAGACTTTTATTGGCTTTTACAGCACACAAGAACTACAAAGTATATCAAATGGATTTTAAATGTGCATTTTTGAATGGAGATATTGAAGAACAAGTTTATATTGAACAACCTGATGGATTTTCTTTGACAGATAACAAAGACATGGTTTGCAGGTTAAGGAAAGCTTTATATGGATTGAAACAAGCTCCTAGAGCTTGGTATGCTAGATTGGACAAATATCTTTTGAAGCTTGGTTACACTAAAGATAATGCTAACAACAATCTATACTATACAGTGACTAATAATGACATCTTGGTTATTGAAGTTTTTTTTGATGATATAATCTTTGGAGGAGAAGATGGTTTGTGTAAAGACTTTTCTAACAAAATGCAGCAAGAATTTTAAATGTCTATAATTGGAGAAATAAAATTCTTTTTAGGATTACAAATTTAATAGACTGATAAAGGTATATTCCTATGTCAATCTAAGTACTTGAAGGAATTACTAAAGAAATTTGGCATGGAAAACTATAAACCAGTAAGCACACCTATGACTACAACTGATAAATTATCTTTGAAGGATGAATCAACACTTGTTAATCTGACTAGATACAAGTCTATGATAGGAGGTTTACTATATTTGACACAAACAAGACCTGATATTATGAATGTAATATGTATTGTTTCAATATTTCAGAGTAATCCTAAAGAAAATCATGAATCAGCAGTAAAAAGGATTTTCTGGTACCTACAAGGCACTACAAATCTTGGTTTATGGTATCCTAGAGATGAAAATTTTGACTTATGTGCATACACAGATGCTAATTGGGTAGGAGATGTGGATGACAGAAAAAGCACCATTGGCAGAGAAATTTTTCTTGGTAGCAGACTAATTTCATGGTTGAGCAAGAAACAAAGTTGTAGAAGTCTATCAACAGTAGAATCAGAATATGTTGCAGCAGCAACTAACTGTACACAGGTATTACGGATCAAACAAATGTTGAAGGACATAAAGGTAAAATACAAGGAACTTATAACTATTTACTATGATAATATGGTAGAAATTGATATAACAAAAAACCCGATATTCCACTCTAAGACTAAACATGTTTCTATCGAATTCAATTTTCTAAAAGAGAATGTTGAAGCAAAAGAAGTGAAATTGGTTTATGTGAATACTAAAGAGCAGATTGCAGATATTTTTACAAAGCCTTTTCCTAAGGAGACTTTTGAATATCTTAGAGAGCAACTTGGAGTCCTACTCCCACCGGTAGAGACTTAGATAGTTGATGTTTGTCATCAACCAGTAGAATTAATAAAGAAATCTTTTTCCAGCTTTGATGAGGAGAGCTACTTCTGAGGAGAAGTAATTGGTATAATAAGTTGGTATTTTGTATTTGAAATTGGTTTTTTTAATGCTTTGGCATTTGATGTCAAAGGGGGAGAGATTGATATGGAAAAAACACATTATCCCTTCAGGAGATATTGTTACTTTGGGAGAGATTGTTCAAGAGATTTATTACTCTCTGTATCTGTATTTTCATTTCTGGTTAATGATCTCTTTGGGAGATTGTTGGTTTTTGGTTTTTGGCATTTCTATTTTGGCACTTTGATAGTTTTTCCATCTTGTGTTGCCATCAATGCCAAAGGGGGAGATTGTTGGTATTTTTGATATGCTGATATGGTTTTGTCGTTGATGTCAACACCTGTCATTACTTGTCAACACTTATCAGCACTTGGAGATTTTGGTTATGTTCACCGGCAAGTCAAAGGCTTATGCACAGTCACCGGTATTTGGTTCACTGATAGATTATATTGTTCTTCGACACTTGGAATGACTTGGAGACTACTTGGTTATGTTTAAGACATTATTTGATCACTTGGTTTTGGCAATTTGGTTATTTGTTTATTCAGGTTTGCATATTTGTTGTTATAGGCAAATAGGTCCAGAATAAGCACCGGCAGACATATCTATTCCAGATAAGAACAACATGTTATGGAGATGACTTATTATTATTGTAAATGCATTTGAGCCGACATCATGCATCGGATATTGATTTATTTGTAATTGGTTTTATTGTAATATCTTATAGTGAGCCGACCTATTCAATTGGTCTTAGGTTATGGTATAAATGTAAGATCTCAATTGTGAGATTGGTATGTGATTGGGAAAAAGAATACTAATAAGGTATATGCAAAAATAAGCAGAGCTATACATGCAAACATCATTAAAAGGTTGAAGGAGGGTTTTTGTGAAGGAAATTAGAACTAAACCAAAATTGAATCCAGCATATGAAGATGCTATTTTATGCTATCATTGGACTTAACCATCCAATTGTAGTCAGTGTGACTCTCATTTTGTGATTGAGCAGTGAGCTCTAGGCAGCTGGCCTTTCTACATGTGTAGAATCCATATTATATACAAATACTATCTGCAGTTGTATCATTTGATTGTGGGTAAGGCTTCCCACAGTTGTTTTTCCCCTTACATGGTTTCCACATACAAATATTTGTGTTATGTGTTGTGGATGTTATTGTCTTTATGTTTCATGCATTAATCTTTACCGATACTGCAATTAATTGATAAAACTATCTACCGACATAAAGTTTGGTTTACCGGTATTAAGCATTAAGTTTTGGTTAAGTTAATTTTGATTAAATTTATTTGACAACTGATTCACAGCCCCCCCCCTCTCTCAGTTGTCTCTATGAACTAACAGTATCACCATCATATTGGTCACCACTTCTAACTTACCTGTGAACTTGCCAAGCCGGTTGACATCAATGACAACTTAGTGCCAAATCGCCAACATTTATGACTTTTGTTGGCCTCATTGAATGTCTTAGGTTCCAGTTCATGAGGCATAAATTGACTTGTTCATCATTCCAAGCAAGTATTCTTCTATTCTACACACCATCACTCTTATTACCTAACATTTTCTCTTCTGGGTGATTTTTCTGCATATATTGGTTAGGGGCCTTATTGGATGCTTCTTCTGATTCATTGTCTGACTGAGCTTCTTCACCTTCATCATCAGAATCATCATATTGGTTTATTTGTGCTTGTCTTCCTTTATGCATATCATCATCAAATCTTACATGCACACTCTCAATGACTTTCTTTTGTTGTAGCATTTGTAGGCCATACTGTTAGTTTAGTAACCAAGGAAGATCCCTTCATCACTCCTGGAGTCAAAACTACCTAAACCATCCATGTCTCTCTTCATAAAACATTTGCCTCCAAACACCTTGAATTATTTGACTGACGGTTTCCAGTCATACCACAACTCATAAGGTGTCATTCTATTATTTGTTCTTAACTGAACCTGGTTTAGAGTATATTCTATAGTATGAACTACTTCCTTTCGATACATATCTGGTAAATTTGCCTCATTTAACATGGTTCTAGCCATCTCCTTAATTATTATGTTCTTTCTTTCTACCACACCATTTTGTTGTGGTGTCCTTGGGGCTGAGTATTACCTTCTAGTTCCATGCTTCTTGCAGTAATCTTCAAACTCATTTGATGTGAACTCTCCACCCCGGTTGGATCTTAGACATTCAACTTGCATCCACTTTCCTTTTCCACCATCTTTCAGAAGATGTTGAATCTATTAAATGCTTGTGATTTATCCTGGAGGAAAATTACCCATGTCATTCTTGAATTCTCATTAGTGAATAGCTTAAAGTATTTTTCACCGAAAAGAGATCTTGTCCTAATTGGACCACATAGATCTATATGTACAAGTTCAAGTGGTCTGGCGGTTGTTATGCACTAGATGTCACTGAGAGGGGGGGCTTGAATTAGTGATTTCCAAACTTATCCCTTTTCTAGCCTATGTGTAAACCAGTTGACCAATTTAATATAAAGAAAACTTACCGGTTAGAAGGGAGAATGACACAAATGCATCCACATATAAAAGGGACACCACATAACACCATATGTACGAGGAAAACCCAAGATGGGAAAAACCTCAGTTTGAAGTGCTGCTAGAGACTACTCCTCCAATCCAACCTCACAATGAAAACCTCATTACAACATTTAGGGCACCAACCCAAGGAGTAACACTCCTGCTTTAGGGCACCAACCCAAGATACCAAAGTAATATCTTTGGTACAAAAGAACTTTGTAACCCTCATGTATGTCTCTTCTTTGGTTCTCCTCTCTTTAATCCTCTGTTGTTTCTTTCTTTGTCTTTTCTCTGCAGGAACCTTATCTCCTGCTGTAACCCACTCTCTTTTGGACCTTTGTCGGTTCAACCTCTTCTTCTTCTCTGTCAGTTGTGCTCTCTTTTGGTTCAACTCTCTGCCAGTTATCTATTTTGTCTGCCACACTGTTGCTATCCACCACCATTCTTGATAACTTAGTTAGATGTCTACCATCTGAATCCTATTGGTTCTCAGCTTACCTTGTATGCAATCTTCTACAACTCTTCTCTGTTAGTTTAGTAACCACTAGTGAACTCCTCTATCAGACTCAATGGCCAACTACCAGTTGCCTCACTGTTGCCAGTTGAAATCTTCAACCCATTTGTCACTTGCACACTTAGTCTCTTCTCAAATTCTCAGTGAGTACTTGACTGATTTTTTCCTACATGTAGCATCAACACTCTCTCATTTAGTAGCATGAACAATATCTTTGGCTTGCACTCTTATAGCCATATTTTCCTGCCTAAATGCGAGTTTGAACAATGACATGCTAGGGTTTCCACCATACACTGAATCAACATCTAATTTGATCTCTGATCATCATGACATATCAAATCCAATCTAATATCCTATCCTTGATCAATTTTCAACACTCAATCAATGCGCATCGCCCATCTGTTTACCTTTAAAACACGTCTTCTCGCTTTTGCCATCTGTAGCATGTTTTTCGACCTTTTGTCTGATCAATCATGTGATTGATGCAATTTCCTTTATCCTCTTTGATCTACAATATTGGTCTTTACTAGATCTTTTTTGCTTCCTTCATCTTGAGCCGCAATCCTCTTCTTTTCTTCCTTGAGCTTTGCAGTCATCATTGAATGTTGGACCAGTCGCCAATAACCTCACTGATAAATCACACCAACCTGTCCATGCATGCCACTTCACCTTCACGTGGCCCCTTTTTCAGCATCCACCTCAACTTAGATGGCTATGTCGGTTTGGATAGGATCACGGACCACCCACACAACCGGGTTCATCTACCAGTTTACAAACCCTATCAGTTATACCCTAACTAGTCTTCCTTCACCCTTGTACTTTTCTTCTCTTCTAGTGGAACACCTAAACCGATCAGCACACATGCCAACCTACCTCATGCACATCTTCATTAGATGGGAATCCTTCTACATTTGCACTTTATCAACATTATCGGTGGAGATACTTACCAATAAACACCTTGATGACAACATGTCATCAATCTTCAACATGCTCCATCTATTTGAAATTGCTCAACCTTGCCTACTTCATTCAATATACCAATTCTACTATTAACATGTTTCTCAAAGTGGCAACCATATTCTTCAATCTCTAAACCAACAACTCATCATTGTCTATCCAGTTGATCTAGTGCACATCCCCGATCTCATGCACCTAAGGAAACTTAGTGTTTCACTAGTTTATTCAATGTGAGCCTTGAATCACCTGCCTTTTACTCTTTTATCTTATCTTTGAGTACTATGATGCATTTTATGCATAATAGGAGATAAGCTCCACTAACTAGTCGGAGTGGATCCTTGTCATCTGCATCTTGCACTGCACCGATGTGGCTTCCCTATTTGAGTAACATATCTTCAAATAGGCACATGTAATCTATTTTGGCATATTCATTGTCAATCATCTCTGCAAATGGTGACAACATCTTTATTAGGTAGGAGTGCTGATGTTTCTCATCCACTAAGCATATCGGTGCCCTGCACATTCTTCACCTTCAATGTTGATGTTGTTTAGGTAACATTCCCCCTATTCATCTCAATCAACCACACAACATCTTGCTCTCTTGTTGGTGATAACCATGCACTGCCAACATGTCTCTTCCTGGTCTGCAGTCCTTATGTCTTCAACACAAGTCAACACTAATTTGTTTATTAGTGACTCCAATGGCTAGTATACTAGATGACACACTCTTCCTTACTGGTGACCTGCTATGCTAGATGACATCACTGACATCTCATCCGGTATGCATCAATGATAGTACTGCACACATATCACCCATATCGGTTGCCATCCTATTCTAGTTGACATCAATGACAACATAATGCCAACAGAGGTGTTGTGTTATTTTGTCTTGAAGCTTAATTTATTCTACTTTCCTTTCACACATTCCTCACAGAATGTGCTTACCAGTTTCATGATTGGTGGTATATTTCTCACACAACCCTTTTTTCTTACTGCAACTAGATTATCAAAATTTGTGTGGCCTAATCTTATGTGCCACAACAAACTTTCATCCACTTGTACCAACATGCATTGGGATTCAAAACATTCTTTCAGATTGTATACATTTCCATCTATCCTCTTACCTTCAGCTACAACCTAACCAATACTCTCCTTCTTTATCTGGCAATCGGTAGAGTCAAAGGTGAATTTATAACCTTTGTCACACATCTGACTCACACTCATCAAATTGTGCTTTAGGCCTTCCACATAATATACATCACGTGCTTTCAATTTTCCATCGATATTTAAAGAACCTTTTCCCTTTATTTTGATGGATGAGTTGTTTCCAAACCTTACTGAGCCTCCATTCCAATCATAAAGCTTGATAAATTTCTTTTTATCACCAGTCATGTGACTGGAAAAACCACTATCTACAACTTACAAGTTTCTTCTTTCAGTATGTAGGGCAGTCTACACTATCAGACTTGATTTTGCTTTGTCCTTTTCTTTCTCAACCCAAACTGGATGAGTTTCCTTCTTCTTGTCAACTGCAATTTTATGCTCTGGTTTGGTTGTAGGTTCCTGATCAGAAGTTGTCTTCTTCTGCTTGATTTTCCTATTCTTTCAAATCTATGCAATATGTCCAAACTCTTGACAGTTATAGCATTTCACATTTATATTAAAAGATGAATCTTTAAAACTATTGCAGCACACTAGTTTACTTTTCCTACATTGAAAAATCCTATGACCAAATCCATTGCACTGATAATAGACATCATTCATATCCCAAAGTGCATTAAATGAATTTCTACTTTCATAACTCATAGTGGACTTATTTTCCAATCTACATTCAGCTATTCTATGCCCAAATTTGTTACATTGGTAACAATATCCATGAAAGTTAGATACATACCGGTTTGGTTTCCTTGGTCTTGCAAACATGTGTCTCACCGGGGATCTTCCTTTCATGCCACTGACTCTAGTGAACCCTTCATGATCAACCTTTGCTTTGCTCCTAAAATTTGCATTCCGGTACATTGAATATGGTCTCTGGTTATTTGATTGAGCATATTGATTTGTGGGGCAGTTTCTAACAGCTTCTACATAAGTCTTTTTACCAGTACCATTACTTAACGTGAATATTTTATTCTCTTCACCCTTCACTTGAAGAAGTGAACTATATCTCCTTACCAGATGGGTCTTTGTTGTTTGAACTTTGTCCTTCTTCAAATCCTAAGCCACTGATATCTTTAGATTGCTTCTATTTGCTCAACATCTTGTCCAAGGATTCTATGCTACCCTCATATTTGCTCCTAATTTTTAGTTCATCCTTATTCTTTTCAAGCTCCTTTCTAAGCTTCACTATTTCTGCTTCCAGATCTTGATGCTCCTTTTCCTTCTTCATCAGATTAGAGGATTTAACTTCACATATCCTCTTGGCAACTTCCAAACAGAGTTTTAAGTCAGAGATAACTTGATTGGACTCATCCAGGGATTGCTTCAAGAGACCTTGTTCTTCTACTACAACAAGCTTGACCTTCTTGATTTTTCTTCTTGTCTTACTTTACTCCTCAAAGAACTTATGAGCTCACCTTGTAGATCCACTTTAGCTTCAATGTCTTCTTCTTCCTCATCTTCACCAACCAGTTCATCTAGTGGCATAAAGAGATTAACTTCTCTTTCATTCTCATGGCAGTCATCTTCTGATGTACTTTCTTCATCTGTGGCATCATCCTCAATGGTATATAAGTTGTTCTTCTTTAGGTAGCTTCTTCTTCCTTGTAGATAGACTTTCCTTTCTTTGTCTTTACCGACAAATCTGCCAAAAATTCTTTGCTCATCCCCACTAGTTTCATTATAAGGACATTTTGCAGCATTAGAGTGGTAACTTTCCTTTATACTTATTGGATCCTCTCAAGAGCTTTCTGACAAATTTTTCTACCTCTGCATTGAAGTCTTCACTAGATCCTTTATGAGCAACCTCTTCCTTTCCCTTTTTGATGGAGTTGAACGCTGCCTCTTTCCTTGAAGATGTTTCACCGGTTGTCCTAATTTCATAGGGAGTTAGAGACCCAAATAACTCATCCATTGTGAAGGTTAACAACTCCTTGGATTCCTCTATGGAAGAAACCTTAGTATCATACTTAGACATGAGAGATCTAAGTGCCTTTTTGAAAATAATATCATTAGCAATTTCCTCTCCAAGTCCTCTGATGATGTTCACAGTTTCATCCACTCTGTGAAGGTAGTCTGCAATCTTTTCTTCTTCTTTCATCTTCAAGCCTTCAAGCTAACCTGTTAGTGATTGCATCTTGGCATCTCCTTCAAATAATCTTTTCAATTTATCCCAAGTTTCCTTGGTGGATGAGTAGTGCATGACCTTGACAAACTCATTATTTGACAACCCACTTAAACTAGCATGTTTAGCCTTTGCAATTTTCTCATACACCTTCTTAGCATCCAGATCAATGGGAGGAGCACTAGAGACAATATACCCATTCTTGACAGACATCCACACATTAAAAGCAAGAGAGGAAAGATAGGTATCCATTCTTCTCCTCCAGAAGGCATAGTTAGTTCCATCAAACATGGGGGATTTTGAGGAGATAGACTCATTACTTGCCATTGAGTTCTTTGACCATAATCTACCCAAGCTAGAGAAATCTTTGATCAAGCAGGATCCTAGACTCTAATACCAATTGTTGAACACAATGTACCACTAAGACGGGGGCGAATCAATGGTTCCTAAAAATATTTTCTTTTTAAACCAAGATTAGAGTACTGATTAACAACCTAAACACTAAACAACAAACTAGTAAAATATGAGAGGATATCAAAAAGGGCAAACACAAAAATTCATAACCCACAAAACCAAATGTACAAGGAAAACCCAATACAGGAAAAACCTTAGTGAGAAATCCTACTGGAGTCTACTGCTCCAATCCAGCCTCACAATGAAATAACAGGTTACAATGATTTAGGGCACCAACCCAAGGAGCACCAACCCAAGAAGTACCAACCCGTGCACCAAGCACCAACTCGGTGTAAAATATTGAAATACAATTTTAATGCAATTATAGCACCTAGTTGCAAATGAGTTATGCAGCACTTGATCAACTGATGTATATCGGATATTGATCTCCTCTTCTTCACTGGTTCTTCCATTGTCAGTTATCATATTACTCTTTGATCACTTACCGGTTACTCCCAAGCTTTCTTATCTTTCTCTAAACCTCACACTTCACAATGTCACACTTGGATGATTTTCTAACTATTCACTCCATACCAGTACACTTGACTGTCAAGACTATAATAGTTTACTGGTTTCTCTATCTCTATCTGTTAGGGCCTCACACTTGTACAACCTGCTAATAACACACTTTGACTCTCTATGAAGGAACTCTCTGTTAGATAGTCTCTTTTCTTTCTCAAGCTCCCTTCTCTCTCACAACTCGCATCCAACATCATCATCTTCAGTCTCAAGTTCACGTATTTATATTTGAGGGTTCCCGCAAAAAGCAACATTCGAATGGTAGTGTGATAGGTTTTTCTTCTACCAACTCAACTGTATCAAATCTAATCCAAGCTACTTTTTTGAAATGATGATCTGCATCATATCAACCAGCACCGCCATATCCTTGCCTTCCAATGCACATTTTCTATTTTTTATGTGTTTGCAACATCCTTTTCGACGTTTCTATGTCAATCACCTTTAATGACTCAGTTGTTTACTTCAGCCAATGAGTACAAAGATTATATTACCCTACAAGGTCCATTCAATCACCTTGTCTCCCTCGAGCCACAGTATTATGCCATCGCCCCATAATTTGTGAGTTCCTCATTAATGCCGACCTTCTTGTTAACTTCTATATCGATGAGTATTTTACTGACCTCTCCATGTTCGCCACTTGGTTTCCACCTATCATCCCTGTTGAAATCCACTTATGCTCAAACTGCAAAGTTGGTTTTTCATCCTTCACTGGCCAAGACTTACTACTGGTTCAACTCACCTTACTGGTATAGCCTAACTTCATCGCTAGACCTTCATACCTGCTGACCTCTTCTCTGATAGTGGATCAACTTGGCCTTCCATCAAACAGGATTGTCCATCCACTAAGTCCATTTACTGGTTACATTATACTTGTCTTTGTATGTCGATGATCACATCCCTTTGTTCTTATTTACTTCTTTGCTTGCTTGCTAGTGGTCCTGCTTTACCGGTAGATTTTGCACTTCATGTGTATTGGAAGCATACATTTCTATCTACTTATACACTCCATCCTTCATACCGGTTGACATTATTACTTGCTTCACCTATACTGATCACCACTACTTACTAACCGATGACCATTCCATGTCAGTTGATATCAATGATAATATAATGCCAAAAGCTTGATGGAACAAATTATAGGGTATTAAAGATTCAGATGGAGACTCATCTGCGATGTCTTAGCAAGGAGATGTGGGAGAGCACCGAGAATGGATATACACCTCATAATCTAACATCTAGCAATCCTCGTCTGACAGGATTGGATAAGGACATTGAAAATTATTGTAGATCTAGAGAAGCCCTTTGGTGTGCACTTTATGATCAACAAGTTATGGGACTATTTAACAAATCAACTGCAAAGGCTATATGGAATAAATTGGAGGCTTAGAATTAAGGTGAACCTAATATTAAAATTTCTAAACTTGATGGTTACCAGGTGAGATATGAGAACCTAAAGATGGAAGAAGATGAAAGGATTACTGCTTTTATGGTAAGAGTAAATCAAATTGTCATGGGAATTCAGTGTTGTGGTGGATCTCTAAGCGAAGATGAAATAATTTCTAAAGCATTGAGAACTTTGCCACTGGCTTATAAGATGAAGGCTACTACAATTAATAAGTTGGGAACCATGGAAAATACCTATGTTAATAGGGATACCTTCATTGGGAAGTTATCTACTTTTGAGCTGGAGGAATTCGGTCCTTCTGGAGTTGCAAAATCTAAACCTACTTTTCATACATCTACATCATCTACTAGCAAGAGTGATTGGAAAGCCTTATATGCTAAGGAACTGGAGGAAATGAAGAAAGAAGATGCAGAGTTTGAGATACTTGAAGCCCTATTTGTTAGATGAATACCTAAAGGTCCTGCAGCAAGTAAGTATGAAGGAAAACCACCTTTTAAATATTTTGCATTTAATAAGATTGGTTCTTTTGCATCTAGATGTCCTGAAAGGAATTTAATATTAGAGGAAAGAGTTAGAAGATATTTTAGGCCTAACCATGATTATCAAAACAAGAATAAGTAAAGGAGAAACAAATACAAATCATTCTACTATGCTGATGAGGAAGGTGTGACTGATTCTAATGATGAACTAGCACATGATTCAACTAGTGGATCCAACAATGGAAATGAATGGGTATTTTTGGCTATCAAGGAAGATGACCTGGTACCTCAAGAAAAGGTTCTTGTTGCTAAAATTGAAGCAATGATGAAGGGTGATAGACAGTGGATGTTCACATCATATGATTGGAGATAAAAGAAAATTTCTATCTTTGCAAGAATTTGATGGTCGTCTAGTTAGATTTGGAGATGACAAAGCATGCATGATCAAGAGAAGAGGAAATATATCAGTGAATGGTAAGAATGATACTGATAATGTTTATTATCTTGAAGGTTTAAGGCATAATGTTTTGAGTGTAGGACAATTGGTGGATAAGAGATTTCAGTTACTATTCAAGGATAAAAATACAAAATTATCAACAAATCTGGATTGGAGATGGCAACTGGTACTCAGACTGAAGGTAACATCTTTCATTTGAACTCTGGTGAGAAGACATGTTTAATTTCACAAATTGATGAGAGTTGGATATGGTATAAGAGGTTGTCTCATGTGAAATTTGATTGCATTGTAAAGATCAGTTCTACTAAGGCAGTGAGAGACATACCTAAGATTGTGAAGCCCTATAATTCGGTATATAAGGAATGTCAAATGGAAAAGCAAGTCAAAACTTCTTTTAAGAGTATACAAGACAAATCTAATGATGTTCTTGATCTTATTCATACTGATTTGTGTGGTCCTAGTAGAATCAAGAGTTTTTCAGGGTGATAGATATTTTATGCTAATCATTGATGACTATTCTAGAATGATCTATGGGTTACTTTTATAAAGGAAAAATAGGAAGCATTTGAAAAGTTTGAAATTTTTAAAGATAAAGTTGAGATAGAGACAAGATTTAAGATTAAATGCTTAAGGTCAAATCAGGGTGGAGAATTCACATCTGATAAATTTAACAATTTTTGTGAAAGGAATGGGATTAGGAGACAATTATGTACACCCCAGACATCTCAGTAGAATGGATTTGTTGAAAGGAAGAACAAAACTATCTTGGATGTGGCTAGAACTATGATGATGGAAGGTAATTTTCCTCATATCTATTGGAGATAAGCTGTGAGCACGGTGGTATGCACATTCAACAGAGTTCATATCAAGGGAGACATCGGTAATATACCTTATGACTTATGGTTTGGTCATACACCTACAATTAAGTATTTTAGAATCTTTGGTTGTAAATGCTATATCAAAAGAGATGATTCCATTAGAAAGTTTGATCCTCGATGTGACGAAGGGATATTTCTTGGTTATTATAATGAAAGAAAAGAATATAGATGCTATAACAAAAGATTGCAAAGAATTATGGAGAGCACTAATGTCAAGGTGGATGAGTGGAATAGAAATCAAATCAGAACTTATGAGAGAGAACTGACAACAGAGATTATCATAACTTAACCGGTAGCACCTAGACTAGAACAAAATGTTGAACAAGTTAGTTTGGTAGTATTGGAAAATTCAATAGTAACTAAAGATCAAAGAAGAACAAAAAGTCAAAAGACTCCTCGATATGTAAGGTTAAATCATTCACAATATCAGAGCATTGGAGATAAGGACAAATGTGTGATGACAAGAAGAAGGTTGGAAGCTAATGAGGTATGTTTAATTTCTCAAATTGAACTCATATTAGAAATTGAAGCATCTAAAGATGAATGATGGATGAAATATATGGAAGAAGAAATAAATCAAATAGAAAAGAATAACACATGGACTTTGGTTACCCGACCTAAAAATAAGAATGATATTGGAACTAAATGGATTTTTAGGAATAAATTTAATGAATATGGACAAGTTGGGAGGAATAAAGCTAGATTGGTTTTTAAAGGATATTCTCAAAAGGAATGAATTGATTATGATGAAAATTTTGCTCCAGTAGCAGCTAGGATTGAAGCTGTGAGATTATTTCTTGCTTATGCTGCCCATAAGAACTACAAGGTTTATCAGATGGATGTTAAGTCAGCATTTTTGAATGGAGATCTTGAAGAGGAAGTTTACATTGAGAAACTTGATGAATTTTCACTTTCAGATGACAAAAACATGGTTTGCAAGTTAAGGAAAGCTATATATCACTTGTAACAAGCCCCTAGAGCTTGGTATGCAAGATTGGATAAATATATTTTGAAGCTTGGTTTCACTAAAGGTAATGCTGACAGTAATTTATACTATAAGATAACTGATGATGACATATTGATTGTTGAACTCTTTGCTGATGATATTATTTTTTGGAGGCGAGGATAAGTTATGTATGGAATTCTTTGAAAATATGAAGAATGAATTTGAGATGTCTATGGTTGGGGAAATTAAAATTTTCTTAGGTTTGCAGATTACTCAGACTAAGAAAGGTATTTTCATCTATCAAACTAAGTATGCTAGATAGCTGTTGAAGAAATTTGGTATGGAAAATTCTAAACCGGTTGGGACACCTATGGTTACAAATCAGAAATTGACTAATAAAGATGCATTGGCACCGATAAATCCTATAAGGTACAAGTCTATGATTGGAGGTTTGTTATATCTGACCTAGACTACACCAGATATAAAAATACAGTTTGTATTGTATCAAGATATCTAAGTGATCTTAGAGAGAATCATGAAAGTGTGGTGAAGAGGATTTTCAGGTATTTGTAGGGAAAAACTGAATTTGGTTTGTGGTATCCTAAAAATAATGACTTTACCTATGTGCATATAGAGATTTCGATTAGGGTGAAGATGTTGATGACTGACTGAATTGTTTAGGTCCCAGTTTGGTATAAATATGATTTAAGATCTCTTTATAGATCATGGACATAAAGGAATTACGGTTATGGGATTATCTATGTGTGAATAAAGTTTTAATTATATGCAGAGGTTTTGGTCAATCATAGGTGATCGAATTGGGTTGGTAAAAGAGGTTTAAGACCTCTAGTACTGAGCTTAACTGGAACTATACTCAGGCATAAGAGATGCTATTCTTGCAGTTCATTCTTCTTCTGGATTGTAGTTTGAGTTTATTTTGTAATTAGTTAGGCTTCTTTTATGATGATTAGTGTGCTCTAGGTTGTTGGTCTTACAACATGTGGAAGCTCGTCTTATTGTAATCACATACTTACTGTAGGAGTATTATTTGACTGAGGGTAGGCTTCACATCATGTTTTTCCCCTTTACCGAGTTTACCATGTACAAATCTTGGTGTTATCTTTTGTGGATGGTTGGTAAATGTTTTATGGTTTATATTTATGGTTAGCTATTATATCTGCTATTCCAGTATTTGGTTTATGTATTCCAATAATAAGGTTTTAATGTTAAAAGTTCTATAATCTGCTGACAACTAATTTCACCCCCTCTCAGTTGTCCTTTGGTTATCCAAGATGTCCCTAGAGCCGCAACATTCTGCCATTGTCCCATGATTTGCGGGTTCCTGATTAATGCTGACCTGCTTGTTAACTTCTATGTCGATGAGCACTTTGTTGACCTCTCCATCCTTGCCACCTAGTTTCCACCTATTATCCTTGTTGACATCCACCTATGCTTAGACTGCAACATTAGTTTGTCATCCTTCACTAACCAAGACTTACTATCAGTTCAACTCACCTTACCTGTATAACCTAACTTCATCGGTGGACCTTCATACTTGCTAACCTCTTCTCTATCGGTGGATCAACTTGGCCTTCCATCAAACAGGCTATTCCATCCACTAAGTCCATTTACTGGTTTCATTATACTTCTCTTTATATACCAGTGATCACATCCCTCTATTATTCTTTACTTCTTTGCTTGCTTGCCGGTGGTCCTACTTTACTAGAAGATGTTGCACTTCATGTGTATTGGAAGCATATATTTCTCTACTTACACACTTCATCCTTCATACCAGTTGACATCATTACTTGCTTCACCTATACTGGTCACCACTACTTACTCATTGATGACCATTCCATGCTAGTTGATATAAATGACAATATAATGCCAAAAGGTTGATGGAACAAATTACAGGGTATGGAAGATTTAAATGGAGACTCATCTAAGATGTCTTGGCAAAGAGATTTGGGAGATCATTGAGAATGGATATACACCTCATATCTGACATATGGCAATCCTCCTCCGATAGGATTGGATAAGGACATTGAAAATTATTGTAGATCTAGAAAAGCCCTTTTGTGTGCACTTTTTTATCAACAAGTTATGGGACTATTTGACAAATCAACTACAAAGGCTATATGGAATAAATTGGAGACTTTGAATGTAGGTGACCCTACTATTAAAATTTCTAAACTTCATGGTTACTGGGTGAGACATGAGAACCTAAAGATGGAAGAAGATGAAAGGTTTACTTCTTTTATGGAAAGAGTTAATGAAATTGTCATGGGAATTCAGTGTTGTGGTGGATCTCTAAGCGAAGATGAAATAGTTTCTAAAGTATTGAGAACTTTGTCACTGGCTCATAAGATGAAGGCTGCTACATTTAATAAGTTGAGAACCTTGGAAAACACCTTTGTTAATAGGGATACCTTGGCTGGGAAGTTATCTGCTTTTGAGCTTGAGGAATTCGGTCCTTCTGGAGTTGCAAAATCTAAACCTTCTTTTCATGCATCTACATCCTTTATTGGCAAGAGTGATTGGAAATCCTTATATGCTAAAAAATTGGAGGAAATGAAGAAAGAAGATGAAGAGTTTCAGAAACTTGAAGCCCTATTTGTTAGAAGATTACCTAAAGGTTCTACAGGAAGTAAGTATGAAGGAAAACCACCTTTTAAATGTTTTGCATGTAATAAGATTTGTTTGCATCTAGATGTCCTGAAAGGAATTCAATATTTAAGGAAAGAGTTAGAAGATATTTTAGGCCTAACCATTATTATAAGAACAACCATAAGTAAAGGAGAAACAAAGACAAATCATGCTACTATGCTGATGAGGAACATGTGACCGATTTTGATGATGAACTGATGCAAGATTCAACTAGTGGATCCGATAATGGAAATGAATGTGTATTTTTGGCTATCAAGGAAGATGATCCGATACCTGAAGAAAAGTCTCTTGCTTCTAAAATTAAAGACAAGGATGAATGGGTGATAGACAGTGGATGTTTACATCATATAACTGGAGATAAAAAGAAGTTTCTATCTTGGCAAGAATTTGATAGTTGTCTGGTTAGATTTGGAGATAACAAAGCATACATGATCAAGGGAAGAGGAACTATATCACTGAATGGTAAGCATGATATTGATAGTTTTTATTATTTTTAAGGATTAAGGCATAACATTTTGAGTGTAGGACAGTTGGTGGATAAGAGATTTTAGTTACTGTTCAAAGATGGAAAATGCAAGATTATCAACAAATCTGGATTGGAGATTGCAACCAGTACTCAGACTAAAGGTAACATCTTTCATTTGAACTCCAGTGAGAGAACATGTTTAATTGCACAAATTGATGAGAGTTGGCTATGGAATAAGAGGTGATCTCATGTGAATTTTGATGGCATTGTAAAGATCAGTTCTACTCAGGTAGTGAGAGATATACCTAAGTTTAGGAAGCCCTATAATCCAGTATATAAGGAATGTCAAATGGGAAAGCAAGTCAGAAATTATTTTAAGAGTATACAAGACAAATCTACTGATGTTCTTGATCTTATTCATACTGATTTGTGTGGTCCTAGTAGAATCAAGAGTTTTTTAGGGTGATAGATATTTTATGCTAATCATTGATGACTATTCTAGAATGATTTGTGGGTTACTTTTATAAAGGAAAAATCTGAAGCATTTGAAAACTTTAAAAATTTTAAAGCTAAAGTTGAGACAAAGACATGATTTAAGATTAAATGCTTAAGGTCAGATCAGGATGGAGAATTCACATATGATGAATTTAATAATTTTTGTGAAAGGAATGGGATAAGGAGACAATTATCTACACCCTGGACACCTTAGGAGAATGGACTTGTGGAAAGGAAGAATAAAACTATCTTGGATGTGGCTAGAGCTATGATGATGGAAACTAATTTGCCTCATATCTATTGGAGAGAAGTTGTGACCACAATGGTATAAAATTTCAATAAATTTCATATCAAGGAAGACACTGGTAAGACACCTTATGAGTTATGGTTTGGTCATACACTTACAGTTATGTATTTCAAAATCCTTGATGGTAAATGTTGTATCAAAAGAGATGATTCCATTGGAAAGTTTGATCCTAGATGTGATGAAGGGATATTTCTTGGTTAGTCTTATGAAAAAAAGCATATCGATGTTATAACAAAAGATTGCAAAATTGTGTAGAGAACTAATGTCAAAGTGGATGAGCGGCATAGATATCAAATAAGAACTTATGAGAGAGAACCGACATTAGAGATGATCATAACTGAACTTGTAGCACCTAGACCGAAACAAAATGTTTAACTAGTTACTCCAGTAGTATCAAAAAATTCAATAGTAACTAAAGATTAGAGCAAATGAACAGAAAGTCAGAGGACTCCTCGGTATGTAAGGTTAAATCATTCAGAAGATCAGATATTGGAGATAAGAACAAAGGTGTGATGACAAGAAGAAGGTTGTGTTGGCATATGATGAAGCGGTGATAATGTATGTTGTCATTGATGTAAATAAGTGTTGATGTCAATAAGTGCTCAACCAGGTTAACCGGTATGCACTAGTATGAAGATTGGAAGTGGTTATGGTCAACCAGAATAGAGTGGACTGGTGTCGGGGTTCACTATGTATGACTACCGATTGGTAGTCTCTGTTTAGCTCTAGGGTTTCTAGTTTTTCTTGTGTAGTGCAACTGATGATGTTTTAGGATGAGTTAGTTAAGAAAAATGATAAAGATCTAGATGCCACATCAGCCATGTGCATGTGAAGGATTTTTTTGAGGATCCTGCACATGAAGATCGAATGCATTGAATGTCTACCTTGGGAATGTGTGTTTTTCTTAGAGGTATGAGAAAAGCACGTGATGGGTTACTGTTTTCTAGATGCAGTGAAGATTGGATGATGTAGAATCACTTGAGATCTATTTTAGATCGTTTTATTCTATGTAATGTTTTTTATGGTCAGGATTGGACCGCTTGTAATTGTAAACCTAAAATGTTTAGGGTTTAGGGTTTATGCTACAGACCTAATTGTTGTTTATAAGGTCGATGAGTTTTTATATTGAAGTGTTCGCAAAAGTTGTGTTTGTGTCCATATATTGGAGACTTGATGCTTTCCAAATCAGAGCGAGGAATCTATAGAGTGTGATTGTAGAAGAGAGGAACTGAAAAGGATCTGCCTTAGCAAGGAGTGCTATTATCAGATCAGAGTTTTACCTATTGTCTTGTAACCATTTCAATAGAAGGTAAATCCCTTAACTAGGTATCTTTAATAGCCTTTGTTGTAAATCCTCTAACCAAGTGGCTCAAGTTCATTGAGTTATTTAAATCCTCTAGCAAGGTCCTTTAACATGGTTTCAACCTTTAATAGGGTATATAGCTATCCCTTAACCGGGTGATCTCTAATAGGATCGGTTCCTAACAGAACCTTTATTGTAAGGTCTTTAACCGGACTAGGCTCCTAACCAGAGCAGACTTCAAAAGAGTTCACAAACAAGCTTGTGGGTATTCATCCCCAATGTGGTTTTTCCCATTTGGGTTTCCACGTTAAAAATCTATGTGTTATGGGTTGTGATTTTTTCATGTGATGATTATGTGATTCTGATTAAGTTAGATATGCATGCAGTGTTAAATGGTTGTGGTATTATTGATACAACTCATGCATGATTATATCAGTGAAGTAGTCGTCAAGATTTGAGATCTATTGTATGTTGTCTAAAGTGTTTTTGTTTAACTAGTAGAACTATCTAAAGTACTTCTGTTTAACTAGTGTGGCTTTGGTTAAGTTTAGTGGTGAAGACAAGCAGTTAGGTGTGCTTTGATATGACAAAGTGTTGAAGCAGTTTTTGTGTGTACTGACTCATGGTCCCCCTCTCAGTACCAGTTAGGACCTTAGTAGGTCATCATTATTCATCAATTGGTATCAGAGAACATCTAGGTCCTCGGTGATATAAGCTTAACCACTTGAGGGAAAAGATCTTGTTTTAATGATGAAGAGGGAAGGTCCTAAGTTCAACACGGAAAAATTTACAATATGGAAGGACAGGATGAAGATATATATCATGAGTTTGGATGCACAACACTGGAGCTATGTTGAGAATGCCTATGCAATCCCCACTGGCACTCTAACTGGTGATCAGAAAAGAGAGATACAAGAAAATGGGCAATTCATGGAAGCCCTTATTAGCAGCTTGTCTGATATAGAGTTCATTGATGTACAAGACAAGGAAAATCCAAAATATGTGTGGGATAATCGGGAATCCATTTATGGTGATGATGAACATCTCAAGCAGGATAAGGAAGAAAGCCTTAGAGGAAAGTTTGACGATATGAGGGTGGTTTAAGGGGAGACCATTAAGTAGTATGACATAATAATCAAGACAGTGGTTGGAGAGATCAAGAGCACTGGTGGAACAATTGATGATGCCACTATCGTCAGTAAAGTTATGAGATTACTTTTACTGATCTATGCAATCAAGGTTACAACTATTCAAGAGCTAAGGTCTATCGACAAAACCAAGGTATCTTTAGACTCTATTATTACAAAATTGATTGCATATGAATTGAATAGCTATGATGGTAGTGCTTAGAAGATCGAGTCAGCCTACAGAGCATCTGTTTCCCCCACACCGATCAGGAAAGGAAAAGAGGTCAGTACCAGTTATGAACCCAGGCCATGTAGAGATATGGATGATGAGGATATTCTGATGGAGTTTGAAGCTCTTCTTGCAAAGAGACTTCCAAAAGGTACCACAAAATACAGAGGTAGGCTTCCTCTCAAGTATTTTCCTTGCAATAAGATAGGACATATAGCTGTTAACTATCCTAACAATGACAATACGGATAAACCAGAGAGGTTTAGGAAGTATAAAGTTGTAGGTAGGAGAAATTGTGTTGTTGCAATGGATGAAGGTGCTACCAATGAGGAATCTGAGGATGAAGAGAATGAGGACATAGTGATTGTGGCTATCAAGGAAGAGTTGTCTAACCAGAAAGTTCTTGTCTCACATATTGACAACTCTAACGAGTGGATAATTGATAGCGAGTGTTCTCACTACATGATCGGTGACCGGAAAAAGTTTCTAACTCTTGAATAATATGATGGTGGTGTTGTCCATTTTAACAACATTGCACCTTGCATGGTGAAAGCAAAAGGATCCATCTCACTGAATGGAAAGAGTAGTATGGATGATGTCTACTGGGTGGAAGGACTTAAGAATAATCTTTTGAGTGTTGCTCAACTAAATGACAAAGGACTCATTCTGGAGTTCAATGGTGGAATTTGCAGAATAATTGGAAAGAGTGGTGAGCTTATTGCCACTATTAAGGAGACCAGATGAAACCTATTTCAGATGAATACCAAGATTAGTCAGTGCCTGATGGAAAAATTTGATGATAGTTGGATATGGAATAGGAGACTCTGTCATATAAATTTTGACAATATTGTAAAGGCTAGTAAGATCAAGGAAGTAAGAGGATTGCCTTTGCTGAACAAACCAAAGAATACTTTGTGCAGAGAATGTCAACTTGGGAAGATGTCTTCCTCAACATTCAAGGGTAATTCTTGTTGGTATTTTGGATATATTGATATGGTTTTGTCATTGATGTCAACACCTATCATTACTTGTCAACACTTATCAGTACTTGGAGATTTTGGTTATGTTCACCGACAAGACAAAGACTTATGCAAAACACTGGTATTTGGTTCACCGATAGATTATTTTTTTCACTGGCACTTGGAATGACTTGGAAACCACTTGGTTATGTCGAAGACATTATTCAATCACTTGGTTTTGGTGATTTGGTTATTTGTTTATTCAGTTTTGCATATTTTTTGTTACTGGCAAATAGGTCTAGGATAAGCACTAGCAGACTTATCTATTCCAGATCAGCATGACATGTTATGAAGATGATTTATTATTATTGTAAATGCATTGAGCCAACATCATGCATCGAATATCGATTTGTTTGTAATTGATTTTATTATAACATCTTTTAGTGAGATGACCTATTCAATTGGTCTTAGGTTATGGTATATATGTAAGATCTTATTTGTAAGATCGATATGCAATTGGGAAGAAAAATTGTAGTAGAGTATATGCAAAGATAAGTAGAGCTATACACATAGACATCATTTGAAGGTTGAAGGAAGGTTTTGTGAAGGCAATCAAAACTTCACCGGTAGTGAATCCAGCATATGAATATGCTATTTTGTGAACTACATTATTATTGGATTTAACCATCCAATTATAGTCACTGTGACTCTCATTTTGTGACTGAGCAGTGAGCTCTAGGCAGCTGGCCTTTCTGCATGTGCAGAATCCATATTGTAAACACATACTATCTACAGTAGTATCATTTGATTGTGGGCAAGGCTTCCCACCATGGTTTTTCCCTTTATAGGGTTTCCACGTACAAACAGTGGTGTTATGTGTTGTGGATGTTGTTGTCTTTCTATTTCATGCATTAATCTTTACTGGTATTGCAATTAACTGTTAAGATTGTCTACCGCCATAAAGTTTGGTTTACTGGTATTAAGAATTAAGTTTTAGTTAAGTTATTTTTGGTTGAATTTATTGGACAACTGATTCACCCCCCACTCTCAGTTGTCTCTGGGACCTAACAATTGGTATCAGAGCTTAGTTCTCTTTTTGTAGAAGTTTAACAACTTGAGTAGATCCAATGTCAACCTACTATTTCAGGAAGGACAACCCAAAAATTGGTGGAACTAACTATGGCATATGGAAGATCAGGATGGAGTCACACTTGAATTGCATTGGAAAGGATATATGGGAGGTTACAAAGAATGGCTATACTAATCCAACTCTTGGTTAGCCTAATCCACCAACCTTGGGAAAAGATGAGGAAAATGATTGCAAAGCAAGAGAAGCACTTTTGAGCACATTGTCAGATCAACAAGTCATGGGATTGTCAGATAGATCTACTGCTAAAGAGATTTGGGACAAACTGGAAACATTCAAATGAAGGATATTCCATAGTCAAAATTGCAAAACTTGAATAATTCCAAGTCAAGTATGAAAGTCTAAAAATGGAAGAAGAAGAAAGAATTTCTGATTTTATGGAAAGAGTAAATGAAATTTTCTTGGGTATACAATGTTGTGGAGGAACCTTAAGTGAAGATGAGATTGTTTCTAAAGTTTTAAGATCTTTGCTACCAAAACATAAAATGAAAGTTATTGCTATAAATGGATTGAGAACAATTCCTAATGCATCAGTATCTAGAGGCACTTTGGTTGGAAAACTTTCAACTTTTGAGCTTGAGGAATTTGGTCGTGTTACTACTATCAAGATATATCCATCTTTCAAAGCATCATCATCAACTGCAGCATCATCATCATCACATGATAAATCTGATTTGAATGCCTTCTATGCAAGAGAACTTGAAGAAAGCTGGAGAGAAAATGAATAACTTGAAGAACTTGAAGCACTATTTGCAAGGAAAATGCCTAAGGGTCCAATTGGAAGTAAGTATGCAGGTAAAGCACCCTTTAAATGTTTTAACTATAATAAGATTGGTCATATGGCATCTAGATGTCCTGATAGACATACAAGATTAAGAGAAGAAGCTAAAAGAACATATAGGCCTAATCCCAACTATCAGAAATACAAATACAAGAATAATAGAGACAAATCTTGTTATTATACTAATGATCCTGATGAGGATCCAATAGACAACGGATGGGCTGTTTTTGCTATAATAGAAGATCAACCGACACCTATTGTTCAACCGGTAGAGCAGGCCTCAACAACTAAAGTTGAAGATAAGGATGAATGGATTATTGATTCAGGATGTTCACAAAACATGACTGGTGATAAGAGTAAATTATTAACCTTTCAGAATTACAATGGAGGTCTAGTAAGATTTGGAGATGATAAAGCTTGTTTGTTTAAAGGAAAAGACACAATATCTTTTGATGGTAAGAACAATACTGATAATGTTTACTATGTTGAAGGTTTGAAGCATAATCTTTTGAGTATTGGTCAATTAGTTGAGAAAAGATTTCAGCTACAATTTAAGAATGACAAATGCAAAATCTTAAATAGAATTGGTTTGGAAATTGCAACCGGTAATCAGACTAGAGGTAATATCTTTCATTTGAACAACAATGAGAAAGCATGTTTGATTGCACATATTGATGAAATTTGTTTATGGCATAAAAGACTTTGTCATGTAAATTTTGATTGCATTGTGAAAATTAGTACTACTAAGGTAGTTGGAGATTTACCTAAGATTGTTAAACCTCACAATTTGGTATGCAAGGAATGTCAATTTGGAAAGAAAGTTAGAGCATCTTTCAAGAATATTCCAGAGAAGTCTAACAATGTTATTCATTTAATTCATACTGACTTATGTGGTCCCGCAAGAACTAGAAGTATACAAGGAGATAGATATTTTATGCTAATCATTGATGACTATTCTAGAATGTGTTGGGTTACTTTTCTCAGAGAAAAATCTGAAGCATTTGGAAAATTCAAACTATTGAAGGTAATGGTAGAAAATGAAACTGGTAAGAAAATCAAATGTTTGAGATCAGATCAAGGAGGTGAATTTACATCTAAGGAATTTAATGCATTCTGTGAAGTGAATGGGATTAGAAGACAATTGTCAGTACCCCAGACACCCCAGCATAATGGAGTTGTGGAAAGGAAAAACAAAACTATCTTGGATGCAACCAAAAGTATGATATCAGAAGCATATCTACCTCATATATACTAGAGAGAAGTGGTCAATACAACTGTTTATACATTCAACAGAGTTCACATCAGAGGAGAAACCGGTAAGACCCCACATGAACTATGGTTTGGTAATACTCCTACTCTTAAATATTTCAGAATATTTGGAAGTAAATGTTATATTAGAAGAGATGAGTATATTGGAAAATTTGATCCTAGAAGTGATTAAGTAATATTTCTTGGTTATTCATCTAAGAGCAAGGCATATAGATGTTTTAACAAGAGATTGCGGAAATTGTTGAGAGTGCAAATGTGAAGAGTGATGAACAATTTAGAGGAAATTCAAGGAACACAGACTCTGAACTGATAATAGAGATAATAAAAAATGAACCTATTATGAATACACCGGTATATAATGATGATCCAATTACACCAACATCATCTAGAGATTCAATAGTCACTGAAGAACAACAACAAGCAAAAACACCCCAGTATGTAAGATTAAATCATTATGAAGATCAGATAATCAGAAACAAATTTCAAGGAGTTATGACCTGAGGAAGATAAGCAAATGAGGAGGTACGTATTTTTTCTCAAATTGAACCTACATCAATTAATGAGGCATGTGAAGATAAATATTGGATTAAAGCAATGGAAGATGAATTGGAACAAAAATGAAAGGAATAACACTTGGTCATTAGTTTTTCGGCCTAAAGACAAAAATGTGATTGGAACTAAATGGTTTTTTATAAATAAAATTAAAGAAGATGGCATGGTAATCAGAAAAAAAGCAAGATTGGTGTGTAAGGGATATTCTCATAAATAAGGAATTGATTACAATGAACCCTTTGCAACGGTAGCTAGAATTGAGGCAGTAAGACTTTTATTGGCTTTTGCAGCACACAAGAACTATAAAGTATATCAAATGGATGTTAAATGCGCATTTCTGAATGGAGATCTTGAAGAAGAAGTTTACATTGAGCAACCTGATGGATTTTCTTTGACAGATAACAAAGACATGGTTTGCAAGTTAATGAAAGCTTTATATGGATTAAAACAAGCTCCTAGAGCTTGGTATGCAAGATTGGACAAATATCTTTTGAAGCTTGGTTACACAAAAGGTAATGTAGACAACAATCTATACTACAAAGTAACTAATGATGACATCTTGATTATTGAAGTTTTTGTTGATGATATAATCTTTGGAGGTGAAGATGGTTTGTGTAAAGACTTTTCTAAAAAAATGCAACAAGAATTTGAAATGTCTATGATTGGAGAGATAAAACTCTTTTTAGGATTGCAGATTTCACAGACTGATAAATGTATATTCCTATGTCAATCTAAGTACTTGAAGGGATTACTAAAGAAAACTGGCATGGAGAATTGTAAGCCAGTAAACACACCTATGACTACAAATGATAAATTATCTTTGAAGGATGAATCTACACCTGTTAATCCGACTAGATACAAATCTATGATAGGAGGTTTACTATATTTGACACAAACAAGACCTGATATTATGAATGCAGTATGCATTGTTTCAAGATTTCAGAGTAATCCTAAAGAAAATCATGAGCCAGTAGTGAAAAGGATTTTCTAGTACCTACAAGGCACTACAAATCTTGGTTTATAGTATCCTAAAGATGAAATTTTTGATTTATGTGCATACACAAATGCTAATTGGGCAGGAGATGTGGGTGACAAAAAAGGCATCACTGGCAAAGCATTTTTTCTTGGTAGCAGACTAATTTCATGGTTGAGCAAGAAACAAAGTTGTACAAGTTTATCAACTGCAGAATCAGAATATGTTGCAGCAACAACTAACTATACACAGATATTATGGATCAAGAAAATGTTGAAGGACATAAAGGTAAATTACAAGAAACCTATAACTATTTACTGTGACAATACAACAAAAATTGATATATCAAAGAACCCGGTACTTCACTCTAAAACTAAACATATTTCTATCAAACTGAACTTTCTAAAAGAGAATGTTGAAGCAAAAGAAGTGAAATTGGTTTATGTGAATACTAAAGAGCAGATTGCAGATATTTTTAGAAAGTCTTTGCCTAAGATATTTTTAGAAAGCCTTTGCCTAAGGCACCCTTGATCCATGCCTTCTATCTAAAATCAATCTCAACCCTTCATGATCAAATAAAACTTGGCCATCCATTGTCCTTCTCCAATATATAAATTGGAGCCTATTCTCCTCACAACTAATCCAGTTCTCATGCATTGTGATGCTGCCTATTTCTTCTCTCATTCTCTTCATAATCCTCTATCAAATCCATTCATCCTTAATCTTTCAATCCAAATCCAATCCAACAATCCACTTACCTTTTTGAGAATTTGGAGAGCATTACACATCCATCAAGAAGGAGCCCATCCAATGAAGTTGAAGAGAGGCTCTATTCAACTTCACTGAAGGCTCAATCCGAGGAAGAAGTAAAATAGAAAAGCTGAAAATGGTCTCTTCATGTTTTAGTGTTTTCATGCTTATTTCATTGTGTTTTTTTATCACTTAACCTTTCATTCAATTTTCCTGTCTTCAATAAGGATAAGGCTAGATTGGTTTGTAAAGGATATTCTCAAATGGAAGGAATTGATTATGGTGAGACATTTGCACCTATAGCTAGAATTGAAGCTATTAGACTAATTCTTGCCTATGCAACTTATAATAACTATAAGGTTTATCAAATGGATGTCGAATGTGCATTTTTGAATGGTGATCTTGAGGAATAAGTTTACATTGACCAACCTGATGGATTTACACTAATAAATGAAAAAGAAATGGTTTGCAGATTGAAGAAAGCTTTATATGGTTTGAAACAGGCTCCTAGAGCTTGGTATGCAAGGTTGGATAAATATCTTTTGAAGCTTGGTTTTACTAAAGGCAGCGCTGATAGTAATCTATATTATAAGAACACTGATAATGATATTCTAATTATTAAAGCTTTTGTTGATGATATCATTTTTGGAAGAGAAGATAAACTGTGCATGGAATTTGCTAACAACATGAAAAATGAATTTAAAATGTCCATGATTGGTGAGATGAATTTTTTTTTAGATTTGCTGATTACTCAAACTGACAAAGAAATTTTTATTTGTCAAACTAAGCATCTGAGGGAATTGTTGAAAAAGTTTGGTATGGAGAATTTCAAACCGGTAAGTACTCCTATGGATACTGTTGGCATATGGACACTCCAATGAGACATTGTATGTGATTGAAGGTTTTTTCATTAATGGCAACCTTGCAATCCTATGGCACCAACAAGACATTATATCGGCAAAGCATTACATAGGAAACCTTGCAATCCTATGGCACCGGCAAGACATCATACCGGCAAAGCATTACACAGGCAAGACAGTGCACCGGCATCAGAAGATCACTTAGGACACCAACACCAGCACAAAAGAAAACATGTATACCGGCACAGAGGTCGACATGATTTTTGTTATGTAATATTTTGTTTATTATTGTAAGCCGACTTGGCAAATTGTAAAATGACTCTTGTATATAAAGGAGATCATTGTAGACATTTGTAGAAGTGATGTAGAAGCAAAAAGGAAATTATTAGGTAGACCTAATGTGCGAAATATAGGTCAAGGGTATATGTAAAGAATAGAGCAGGAACCAGTACTGAATCTGGCATTGAAGATGCTATTGTAAGTCAGTGTGACTTCCCATTGAGCAGTGAGCTCTAGGTAGTTGGCCTTCCTGCATGTGCAAGCCTCTATTGTAAGTAATATTCTTTTATTGTCCAGTGAGTGAATATTGTGGGTCACAAACCCCACTGAGGTTTTTCCCACTTTGAGTTTCCTCATTAAACATCTTGTGTTATGGTATTCTTTTCATGTGGATGTTCTTGATTCTATTTATTGCATTATTTCTTGCATACCGGTACACCGTTATATTATGTTCTGCATGTTTTAACTTAATAAATTCTTATTACCGGTTAGATATTGATTCACCCCCCCTCTCAGTATCTATGGGACCCCTAACAATTGGTATCAGAGTCTGGTCCTCTATTTTCAGAAGCCTAATAGCTTGAGGAAGATCTTGACACCGGTAAAGATGGAAAATCTAATGAAGCAACTTGAAGGAGCTCTTATAGACTATGATGCAGAGAAATTGAAAAATATCAAATTAGAAGATGATTTAAAAGCAGCTCAGGATATCATTCAAGCACTTCAAGAAAATTTTACTGTTGCAAGAAATAAGAGAAGAGAACTTTGTGAAAAATTGTAAAATGAGAATGATGAAAAGGAATCACTTAATGATATGATAAGCAAGTTGAAACAAGAGATCATGACAACAAAAAATGAAATGCAGGATATGACTATGAGATTTTGCAAAGAGATTGAGGATAGAAAGAAGAATGAAGAAGAATTGACCAGAAGACTAAGTGATGCAGCAAATGAGAACACAAGACTTAGCTATGAAAATGACATGTTGAGGATAGATCTAATGCATACTTAGAATGACTCAAATGAACTGATGAGACAAAAAGAAATCTTGGAAAGAGAACTGGAAACTGCAAATCAACACAAAGAAAAATTCAAGAAAATCTCAGAGGAACTTGGTACCTTGCTGAAGAATCAAAAACCTAAAGGTGACACTTCTGGAATTGGCTTTGAAGTTGGTGAAAGCTCCAATACTACAAATACTCAGGATCACAGCAAACCGGTAAGACAACCTAATGCTTATAAATTCAATGGAAGATGCTTTAACTATAATAAGTATGATCATAGAGAAAATGAATGTAGATCTAGGAATTATCAGAATATCAATACACCCACCGGTCAATGTTCAAAATGCAACAAAGTTGGTCACAACTCTGAAAACTACAGTAAGAATGTGAGATGTTATGTTTGTGGAAGATTTGGACATTTATCAAATCAATGCAGAACACAAACCAACATAGGTTATGGGAAAGCTATTCAGAAGAATAATGTAACTTGTTATGCATGTAACAAGATTGGGCATATTGCTAAATTTTGTAGAAGTAAAGGAACACTGGTAGACAACAAAAGTGCTAGCTTGAAAGGTAAAGAAAAAGTTGAAGAGGTTAAGCAAGAATTCTCAAAACAATGGATTAGAAAAGCTGATCTAAATATCGGGAATATTTCTCCACCAGTAGAACCAACCAATGCTTCATCGGTAGGACAGATTGATGCTTCACTGGCAGGACAGAGTAATGCTCCATCGACAGGAAGTTCTTCATCTAATTGAAGAAAATTTCCTTGAGGGTTTGGAAATCAAATGACACGTGCTAATTATTCCCTTGGTTAGAGATAAGAAGTTGAAAATTACTTATTACCGACAGACAATGTTAAGTGAATACTTAACCACCATGCAATAAATGTGGTAGATGACGAAAAGACATTATAAAAATAAGGTTTTGGCTCCATTTCATTTCACCGTGATTTCAAATTTTCAGAGAGCACGAAGATTCCGAGCTAAGGCATTTCGAGCAAGAAGCAAGCACACTCCAAGCAATCATCCATCCAAGGCAGAAAAAGGTATTTAATCATGGCATCCACCTCTGCAATTGAATACATAGCAAACCCTACTGTTGTTGAAGTAATTAAAAGACCTAGGCCTGTATTTCAATTAGTTCCCAAGATAGCAAAGAAGGATGATACCCTAGGTGCTTTTTCTCAAATCCCTAAGGGAGTTGTATATGCTAAAGACCCTAGAATGTACATCCACTGCAACATTGAAGAGTTAGGATATGAGGAAATCAAAACCATGCATAAAATAATGATATGTGATGATACTGGCAATGTTAAAGATGAACACAAGATTATTGAAACCCTAGGATTCACAGAAATCCTTAGCATTCCTGAATTCCCTAAGGATGTGATTAGGATAGTGTTAAGTAGAGTTCATGGAGAATTTTTCTGGTTAGATGCAATCCACAAGATCACCAAGGAAGCTGTGAAAGCTATCACAGGGTTACCAACCACCGGTAAGAGACCAGATAAAACCAAGAAGGTTCCCAATGACCTAGTTATAAAACTAACTGGTGCAACATTTGATAAGAGATCTCTAAGGGTTAATGATGTAAAAGATATCAATGTGAGATTCATAAGTATGATATTAGGTTACAAGGCTACTCATGCTAGTAGACTTAACTCAGTTTCAAGTTTATGCATTAAGAGTGCTTATGATATGGTAACAGACAATGCAAAAATTGACATCTGTGAATGGTTAAAGGATGAACTAATTGACAACCTTGGAAAAATCAAAAAGGACAAGAAAGGAACTTTCAAATTTTGAAATCTGTTAGTATGCCTAATGCTACACATAACAAAATAGGTTCCTGGTTTAGGTTATAAAGAACTTGGATATGACATACTAGTAGGAAAACAATTGACTCAACTGTTCAATACCATGGGTGAGAACAAGGAGAACAATATTCATGACTTTTTCCAAGCATTGAAGACCAAAATGAAGCAAACAATAAGGTTATCCTAGAAAATAGTACACAAATACAAAGATGATATATGCTTTGTTATTAAGAAAGATGAAATCTGGATGGAAGCAGTCATCCCAAGAACAATTTGGGTAACTGAGATGGGCTATGAGATAAATGATCACATAGTTGAAACTTATGCTAAAGCACTTCTGGAAGCCCCCAATGAACCTAAGGAAGAAGTATTTGGTAGTGCTAAGACCATAGAAAGCCAAATACAATCAAAGAAAAGAGTAAAGAAGGTTGAGGCATTTGTAAGGAAAGGATCCAGACAAGCAAAGGCCATTAAGGAAGATGTATTAAAGAAAACCAGCATAACAGAAGATGAGTTGGCAGCTCCACAACCTGAAACTCATCTATCACCGATAGGTACTTCTTTCGAAGGTGACATGCCAGCAACATTTAAAAGAGTTGTTAGAAAAAGAGATCCCTCACTGACAACCACTCCTTCACCTAGAAGAACAAGGCAAAAGAAACAAGCAGTGAGATCTCCGGTTAGAAAGGTCACACCAAAGAAGAAGTTGATACCAAAGAAAAGGAAAAGGACAAATAGTGACTTGGCACCTCTTGATATATTGTTAAATGAAATCATAGAGGAAGGAAAACTGAAAAACATAGAGAAAATTTATGACACTTTATCTGCTGATGAGAAAGAGCAAGTTGAGAACAGTGTTATACTGCATATGGACATGTACAAGAAATTCTTGATGGAAGTAGCAAATGAAATTCCTGATGATTTATTCAAAAGACTTGAGGCCAGAAGGCAAGCAGTGATAGCATTAGATAAGAAAATAAAAATAGAGAAGCTACTTGTTGTATATCCTGTAAACTCTCCAAAGGAAATTGATGATTTGATTGCTCAAGCAAACCGGTCAGTATTCTCTACTACACACTGACATATTTCACTGATGGCAGGAAGAGTTACTAAAGTGACAGAGGAAACAGAAGATGGTTGGGATATATTCCTGGTTGACAAAGAGAAACAAGAAGAGTACAGGAACCCTAAACCTATAAAGGTATATCAGAAAGATAGAGACAAGGGGAAAGGCAAAGTGGGTGGACCACCAAGCATAAAAGTTAAAGACAACCTACCCCCACTGGTGAAAATAACAACTACTGAAGATCAACCGATAGCAGAAAGTATGGATGTAGAGGATAAAAATCCTAATTCTGAAGTTCTATATACTATAAATGTTGATACCCAAAAGATCAACATAATAGTAGATAAAGATACAACTGACAAGTCAGATATGGCTAATGAGCCTTCGGTAGCAGGGGAAACAAAGAAACCAATAGAAGATATAGAGAAAAAGGCAGAGACTGAGGCACAGACAAAGAAAATGCAACATTCAGAGAAACCATCAGAGCTAAAGGCTCTGAAATAGATACATAAGGGAACAGTGCCACTGGTAAGTAGTGAAGTAGGAAAACCAGTGCTAAAAGAAATGCAGACACAAACTAACCTGCTAGAGGTCAATACAAGCATGGTTACTTCCATCGGTACTCAGATTGTTGGATCATCATCAGTATTCAAGTCAAAAAAAGTGACTGAGGTATTACTTGATTCTATCAAGAAAATAACTGACTGCAGCTCACAGGCTTATAAGGCAATTGATGATTCTATACCAATTTTGAAGGTAATAGCTCCAAATTGTGATATAGATAATAAAGATTCTTTAGGACAATTGGATACATTGTGTAAATATATTTCTGAAAATATTGAGAAAATAAAGGAAGAGTCAGTAAAGGATAAGGTAGAGATTGAGAAACATAAATTCTTTGATGAGGAAATAAAGAAGTGTAAAAGAGATTTTGACACACTTCTACCAGAACTATGTAGTTTGTTGAAATAATACAAAAATATGTATAAAGATACATGTAAAACAAACTTTTTGACTGTAGATATTGACAAGAAAATAAGCAAGGCACATGATGAGATAAATAAGCTTGCAGACAATTTTGTCAACTCACCTGATTCATTATCAGTTTTTGAAGAGAAGATAGCAAATTTTGAGGAAGAATTACTCAAACTGGAAAGAGAAAAAGAAAGAATAATAAACAAGGCAAAATATTTGAGATCTAAACTGATTCCCAAATTGGACTATTTAGCATCTCTGTGGAAGGAAATTTCAGAGGCATTAACACAAGGAAGCAAAACACCGGCAGAGCATTTGCAGCATCTCACCAGTACAGTAAATAGGACTGAAACAACAATAAAATATAATAAGAAGTTTATGGATAGCATAAACTTAATCTTGGGAGATCTTTTTTAGATAATAACTACCCAGCTACAAGCTTGAGGATATGGATAGATGAACCTACAAACTCTACTGACATATTGACAACCTTTGTCATTGATGCCAAAGGGGGAGTAGTGGGATCAAAAAGTTCAAAACACAGGAATCATATGCTCAAGGGGAGCTCTCACATTTTTGGTAATATTTTTGGACTACACATTTTGGATACTTTTTGAAATTTCTCATGAGTGTTGCCATCAATGCCAAAGGGGGAGATTGTTGGCATATGGACACTCCAATGAGACATTATATGTGATTGAAGGTTTTGTCATTGATGGCAACCTTGCAATCCTATGGCACTAGCAAGACATTATACCGGCAAAGCATTACACAGGCAACCTTGCAATCCTATGGCACTAGCAAGACATCATACCGGCAAAGCATTACATAGGCAAGACAATGCACTGGCATCAGAAGATCACTTAGGACACCAGCACTGGCACAGAAGAAAACATGTATACCGGCACAGAGGCTGACAGGATTTTTGTTATGTAATATTTTTTTTATTATTGTAAGCCGACTTGGCAAATTGTAAAATGAATCTTGTATATAACGGAGATCACTGCAGACATTTGTAGAAGTGATGTAGAAGCAAAAAGGAAATTATTAGGCAGACCTAATGTGCAAAATACAGGTCAAGGGTATATGTAAAGAACAGAGCAGGAACCAGTACTAAATCTAGCATTGAAGATGCTATTGTAAAGCAGTACAAGTCATTGGATTAGAATAATCCTTATTGTAAGTCAATGTGACTTCCCATTGAGCAGTGAGCTCTAGGCAGTTGGCCTTCCTGCATGTGCAGGCCCCTATTGTAAGTAATATTCTCTTATTGGCATGTGAGTGAATATTGTGGGTCACAAATCCCACCGTGTTTTTTCCCACACCGGGTTTCCTCATTAAACATCTTGTGTTATGGTATAATTTTCATGTGGATGTTCTTGATTCTATTTATTGCATTATTTCTTGCATACCGGTACACTATTATATTATGTTCTACATGTTTTAACTTAAGAAATTCTTATTACAGCTTACATACTGATTCACCCCCCTTTCAGTATCCGTGGGACCCCTAACAAATACAAGTGAGAAATTATCTATCGAGGACACTTCTTCACCAGTGAATCCAAAAAGGTACAAATCTATGATTGATGGTCTATTCTATCTAACTTAGATTAGACTTGATATTATGAATGTAGTAAGTATTGTTTTAAGATATCAAAGTAATCCTAAAGAAAATCAACAATGTGCAGTAAAGAGGATATTTCAATATTTGCAAGGAACAACAGAACATGGCTTATGGTATTCTAGAAATGATGATTTCACTTTATCTGCATATACTGAATCAGATTGGGCAGGTGATACTGATAAAAGGAAAAGCACTTCTAGCGGAGCTTTCTTTCTTGGAAAGAAATTGGTTTCATGGATAAGCAAAAAATAGTCATGCATTTCTTTATCTACTACTGAAGTTGAGTATTTTACAGTAGCAACTAATTGCACTCAAGTCTTGTGGATGAAGAAAATGTTGAAGGATATCAGGGTATATTGTAGTGAACCCCAGTAGTTATCTACTATGATAATTATGTAGCTATTGATATGTCCAAGAATCTGGTATTTCACTCTTAGACTAAGCATATTTAAATTAAGTATAACTTTCTGAAGGACAAGGTAGAAGAAAAGCAAGTCAAATTGGTTTATGTGAACACTAAATAATGTAGGTCCCAGGGACAACTAAGAGGGGGGGCATGAATCAGTTGTCTAATAAATTCAAACCAAAATCTTACTAACCAACTTATTGCTTAATACCAGTAAGACAGTTAATTGTGTTGGTAGACAATATTAACAGGAAATGCTGTACCGGTAAGAATTAATGCATGAAATATTAGCACAAAGTCAACCACAACGCATGACACAAATATTTGTACATGGAAACCCTGTAAGAGGAAAAACCATGGTGGGAAACCTTACCAACAATTAGATGATACTATTGCAAATAGTAAGTGTACAAGAGGGGTCTGCACATGCAGAAAGGCCAACAGCCTAGAGCTCACTGCTCAAACACAAATGGGAGTCACACTGACTACATTTGGATGGTTAAATCCAATGAGAATGTACTGCACAAAATAGCATCTTCATATGCTGGATTCAGTACTGGTGTAATGCTGATATGCTTCTACAAAAACCTAGCTTCACCTTCAAATGATGTCTTCATGTATACCTTTGCTTAATCTTGCATATACATTCTTACAATTCTTTTTTTCTCATTCCCCATCTCATCTTACAAATAAGATCTTACATTTATATCATACCCTAAGACCAATTTTAGTAGGTCGGCTCTACAAGATATTACAATAAAACATTTTACAAATAATACAATATCTGATGCAATAACCGATTGAACATGTCGGCTTAATGAATTTACAATAATAATAAATCATCTCCATAGCATGCCATGTTGATCTAAAAAAGATAAACCTGCCGGTGTAACCCTAGATAACGTGGACCTATTTGCCGGTAAAAACAAATATGCAAATAAGAGTATACCAATGATAATACTTCAAGGAAAAGTGTCCACATGATGTCTTCGACATTACCAAGTGTCTTCTATGTCATTGTATGTACCGGTGTACATTATATCCTGCCAGTTAACCATATACCGGTGTTTGTTGAACAATTTACTGATTGGTGGTGAATGTTGCTGGATCTCCAAAGTAGGTGTATTTAGCAGGTGTTGACATCAATGACAAAACCATACCAAAATACCAACAATCTCCCCCTTTGGCATTAATGGCAACACAAGATGGAAAAACCATCAAAGTGCCAAAATAGAAATGCCAAGTACAAAAACCAATTCTCCCCCTGGGAGTAATATGTGTTTATACAAAGATTTATTTACAATACCAATCTCTCCTCAAAAAGATAATGCATTTTTCATATATTTTTCTTTAATGTTTTTCCATATATCTCTCCCCCTTTGACATCAAATGCCAAAGTCACAAAAAGGTCAAGTTCATACAAAATACCAACCAATTCAATATACCAACTACTCCCCCTGAGAAGTAGCTTCCTCATCAAATACCGAAATAAAAGATTTGTCCATTTAATTCTGGTGGTTGATGACTATCATCAACTGTCTAAGTCTCTACCGGTGGAGGTAAGACTCCGAGCTGATCTCTGAGATACTCAAAAGTTTCCTTAGGCAAAGGTTTTGTAAAAATATCTGCGAGCTGTTCTTTAGTACTCACATAAACCAGTTTTATTTCCTTTTCTTCAACTTTTTCCCTTAGAAAATTCAGTTTGATAGAAACTTGTTTTGTTTTAGAATGTAATACTGGATTCTTAGATATATCAATTTCTGCAGTGTTATCACAATATATAGTAATAGGTTCCTTGCATTTTACCTTTATGTCTTTCAACATTTGCTTAAGCCAAAGTACCTGTGTACAGTTTGTTGTTGCTGCAACATATTCTAATTCTGCTGTTGATAAAGATGTACAACTTCGTTTCTTACTTAACCAAGAAACTAATCTCTTTCCAAGAAAGAATGCTCCTCCAGTGGTGCTCTTTCTATCATCCACATCTCCTGCCCAATTTGCATCTGTGTATGCATATAGATCAAAATTTTAATCTTTAGGATACCATAATCCAAGATTTGTTGTGCCTTGTAAGTATCGGAAAATCTGTTTTACTGCCGATTCATGATTTTCCTTGGGATTACTCTGAAATCTAGAAACTATACATACTGCATTCATAATATCAGGTCTGGTTTGTGTCAAATACAGTAAACCTCCTATCATAGATTTGTATCTAGTTGGATTGACAAGTGTAGATTCATCCCTTTGAGATAATTTTTCATTTGTAGTCATAGGTGTGCTTACTGCTTTAGAGTTCTCCATCCCAAATTTCTTGAGTAGTTCTTTCAAGTACTTAGATTGACTCAAAAATATGCCTTTATTAGTCTATAAAATCTGCAATCCTAAAAAGAATTTTATTTCTCCAATCATAGACATTTCAAATTCATGCTGCATTTTATGAGAAAATTCTTTGCATAATCCATCTTCTCCTCCAAATATTATATCATTAACAAATACTTCCATAATCAAAATGTCATCATTAGTTACTTTGTAATATAAATTGCTATCTGTATTTCCTTTAGTAAAACCAATTTTTAAGAGATACTTATCCAATCTTGCATACCAGGGTCTTGGAGCTTGTTTTAGTCCATACAGAGCTTTTCTTAATCTACAAACCATATCATTATTATCTGTCAAAAAAGATCCATCAGGTTGTTCAATATAAACTTCTTCTTCAAGATCTCCATTAAAAAATGCACATTTAATATCCATTTGATAAACTTTGTAATCCTTGTGAGCTGCAAAGGCTAAGAATAATCTAACTACTTCAATTATGGCTACCGGTGCAAAGGTTTCATTGTAATCAACTCCTTCTTTCTGAGAATATCCCTTACACACTAGTCAGGCTTTATTCCTTACAACCTTACCATCTTCATTGAGTTTGTTTCTAAATACCCATTTGGTTCCAATTACATTTTTATTTTCAGGCCGGGGAACTAGTGTCCAAGTATTATTTTTCTCAATTTGTCCTAATTCTTCTTCCATAGCTTTAATCCAAAATTTATCTTCACATGCCTCATTGATAGATAATGGTTCAATTTGAGAAATAAGACATACCTCTTCATTTGCCAATCTTCCTCTTGTCATGACTCCTTTAAATTTGCTTCCAATTATCTGATCTTCAGAATGATTCAGTCTTACATACCAGGGTGTCTTAGTCTATTGTTGTTCTTCAATTACTGTGGTATTCTCTGATGATACTGGAGTAACTGGGTCATCATTTTGTACCGATGGATTTACTATCGGTTCATTTGTCATAATTTCTGTTACTGGTTCAGAGTCTATATACGTTGAAGTTCCTCTGAATTGTTCATCAATCTTTACATTTGTACTCTCAACAATTTTCTGTAATCTTTTATTAAAACATCTATAAGCTTTACTCTTATATGAATAACCAAGAAATATTCCTTCATCACTTCTAGGATCAAACTTGCCAATATACTCATCTCTTCTAATATAACATTTACTTCCAAAAATTCTGAAATACTTAAGAGTAGGAGTATTACCAAACCATAGTTCATGAGGGGTCTTACCAGTTTCACCTTTGATGTGAACTTTGTTGAATGAATAGACAACAGTGCTTACTACCTCTCTCCAGTACACATGTGGTAGATTTGCTTCTAATAACATACTTCTTGCTGTATCCAAAATAGTTCTATTTTTCCTTTCAACAACTCCATTCTGTTGTGGTGTCCGAGGTGTTGATAACTGTCTTTTGATTCCATTCACTTCATAGAATGTATTAAAATCTCTAGATGTGAATTCTCCTCCTTGATCTAATCTTAAACATTTAATTTTCTTACCAGTTTCATTTTCAACCATTGCTTTGAATAGTTTGAACCTCCCAAGTGCTTCTGACTTTTCTCTGAGAAAAGTAACCCAACACATTCTAGAATAATCATCAATAATTAGCATGAAATATCTATCACCTTGTAAGCTTTTATTTCTAGCCGGACCACATAAATCAGTGTGAATTAAATCAAGAGCATTATTGGATTTTTCTAGAATACTTTTGAAACTAGCTCTAACCTATTTTCCAAATTGACATTCCTTGCAAATTGTATTCTGAGGTTTCACAATTTTAGGTAGATCTCTAACTGCCTTAGAAGTACTGATTTTTACCATGCAATCAAAATTTACATGACATAGTCTTTTATGCCATAGCCAACTTTCATCTATATGAGCAATTAAGCATGCTTTTTCACTGTTATTCAAATGAAAGATATTACCTCTAGTCTGATTACCGGTTGCAATTTCCAAACCAGTTCTATTCATGATTTTGCATTTTCCATTTTTAAATTGTAACTAAAAACATTTTTCAACTAATTGACCAACACTTAAAAGATTATGTTTTAATCCTTCAACATAGTAAACATTGTCAGTGTTATGTTTACCATCAAGAGATATTGAACCCTTACCTTTGATTGAATAGGCTTTTTCATCTCCGAATCTTACTAAACCTCCATTGTATTCTTGAAAGTTCAAGAATTTGCCTTTGTCTCCAGTCATGTGATGTGAGCATCCTGAGTCAATAATCCATTCATCCTTTGATTCAACTTTAGTTGCTAGGGCTTGTTCTACTGGTGGAGCAATAGGTACCGGTTGATCTTCTGTTATAGCAACAAAGACCCATCCGTTGTCTGCTGGATCCTCATCAGAATCATCAATCACACCTTCATCAACAATGTAACAGGATTTATCTTTGTTTTTCTTAAATCTATATCTCTGATATCCAGGATTAGGTTTGTATGTCCTTCTAGCTTCTTCTCTTAGTCTAGCATGTCTATCAGGGCATCTTGAAGCCATATGACCAATCTTATTGCAATTGAAACATTTAAAGGGTGCTTTACCTTTATACTTACTTCCAATTGGACCTTTTGGCATTTTTCTTGCAAATAGTGCTTCAAGTTCTTCAAGCTCTTCATTCTCCTTCTTGGTTTCTTCAAGTTCTCTTGCATAAAAGGCTCTCTAGTCTAATTTGTCAAAAGATGGAGCAGATGATGTTGATGCTTTGAAGGCCAAATCAGTTTTTATAGCAATAGGACCAAATTCCTCTATTTCAAAAGCTGAAAGTTTTCCAATCAATGTATCCCTAGTTACTGATGTATTAGGCATTGTTCTCAGCTCATTAATAGCAGTAACCTTCATTTTATATGCCGGTGGCAAACCTCTTAAGATTTTTGAAACAATCTCATCTTCACTCAAGGTTCCTCCACAACATTTGATACCTAAAACAATTTCATTTACTCTTTCCATAAAGGTAGAAATTCTTTCATCTTCTTCTATTTTCAGATGTTCATACCTAACTCGGAAGCTTTCAAGTTTTGCAATTTTGACTGTGGAATCCCCTTCATTCAATGTTTCCAAATGATCCCAAATAGCTTTTGCACTAGATCTATCTGATAATCCCATGATTTGTTGATCTGATAATGCACTCAAAAGTGCTTCTCTTGCTTTGCAATCATTTTCTTCATCTTTACCTAGAGTAATAGGAGCAGGCTGACCAGCTACAGCAGTAGTATAACCATTCTTAGTAACTTCCCAGATGTCTTTACCAATGCAATTTAGATGTGTCTCCATTCGGATTTTCCATATTCCATAATTGGTTCCTTCAAGTTTAGGACTATCCTTCTTGAAATAATTAGTAGACATTGGATCTCCTCAAGTTGTTAATCTTTTGCAAAAAGAGGACTAAGCTCTGATACCAATTGTAGGTCCCAGGGACAACTGAGAGGTGGGGGGGTGAATCAGTTGTCTAATAAATTCAAACTAAAATCTTATTAACCAACTTATTGCTTAATACCGATAAGACAGTTAATTGTGCCGATAGACAATATTAACAGGAAATGCTATAACGGTAAGAATTAATGCATGAAACATAACCACAAAGTCAACCACAACACATGACACAAATATTTGTATGTGGAAACCCTGTAAGGGGAAAAACCATGGTGGGAAACCTTACCCACAATTAGATGATACTACTGCAAATAGTAAGTGTACAAGAGGGGTCTGCACATGCAGAAAGGCCAACAGCCTAGAGCTCACTGCTCAAACACAAATGGGAGTCACATTGACTATAGTTGGATGGTTAAATCCAATGAGAATGTACTGCACAAAATAGCATCTTCATATGCTGGATTCAGTACCGGTGTAATGTTGATATGCTTCTACAAAAACCTAGCTTCACCTTCAAATGATGTCTTCATGTATACCTCTACTTAATCTCGCATATACCTTCTTACAATTCATTTTTCCGCATTCCCCATCTGATCTTACAAATAAGATCTTACATTTATATCATACCCTAAGACCAATTTTAGTAGGTCGGCTCTACAAGATATTACAATAAAACATTTTACAAATAATACAATATTCGATGCAATAACTGATTGAACATGTTGGCTTAATGCATTTACAACAATAATAAATCATCTCCATAGCGTGCCATGCTGATCTGAAAAAGATAAACCTATCGGTGTAACCCTAGATAACCTAGACCTATTTGCCGGTAAAAGAAAATATGCAAATAAGAGTATACCAATGATAATACTTCAAGGAAAAGTGTCCACATGATGTCTTCAACATTACCAAGTGTCTTCCATGTCATTGTATGTACCAGTGTACATTATATCCTGCCGGTTAACCATATACCAGTGTTTGTTGAACAATTTACTGATTGCCGGTGAATGTTGCTGGATCTCCAAAGTAGGTGTATTTAGCAGGTGTTGACATCAATGACAAAACCATACCAAAATACCAACAAATAATAGATTGCAGATATATTCACTAAACCATTATTTAAGGAATCATTTGAATACTTGAGAGACAGGTTAGGGGTTTCTGCCCCTCTGACAGAGACTTGTTTTATGAAGTTTGTCATCAGTTCATTATGCATTATTAGGAACATTATCCTTTCCAGCACTAATGAGTGGTGCTACTACTCAGGGGGAGTAGTCAGCTTTGAGATTCAAAGATTTGTATCATTGCTTTGATATTTTTGTCAAGTTTTTGGCATTGATGTCAAAGGGGGAGAGATATTGATGTGAAAATACAAGAAAAGTTGTATACATTAGGGAGAGAGATTTGTTCAAAGCCTTACAGAGATATCATTCACTAGGGGAGAGCTATTGATTGTTGGTTGTCCTCCATAGGGGGAGACTTTTTTGGTATTTCTTGGTACTTAGATGTTTTTCACATCTAGTGTTGCCATCAATGCCAAAGGGGGAAATTGTTGGTACTATGGATATGTGTGGCATTGATGTTTTGTCATTGATGTCAAAACTAGTTGTTACTAGCAAACATATTTACACTGACTAATATGGATGGTTACCGATAGATAGGTTACCGGTATAAGATCTAGTGTTACCGAGATAATAGATTATATGTAGGACACTTCCAACATGTTTGGATCAGTAACGTATATTGGATTTCATGAGTTATATGCTCCATGAGCATGTTTTGGTCAGTTCGTATTGGCTTGATAATTGGATGTTGTCATACACACTAGTAAACCCTTACCGACACTAGTTTAAGGATTTACTGGCAGAGCTTTCATTGAGGAATCATGATAGAATGCACAATTGGTGTTGGTGCAACTTCTTTGAGGATTTTAGGATGCTGGAAATGTTCGTTGATCGTGATTCAATTGCTTCAAGACATTGCTTTGGCATGGTGGACCCAGAATAGGTCCGATACCTATCTAGGTTATGGACTGGTATCATGCTAGCTTGTACTCTACATGTTACCTGGATGATTCAAGATGTTTTATGGATTTGTTATTATTTTTTTGATCTTAAGCCGACATGGTATATCATTATAATAAGGAATTATGTAATGATATTATTTTAATATCTTTAGGTGGCTAGCCTAATTGGTTTAGGCCTTAGGGTTTGTATAAATAAGAGGTAGAAACTCTTTGTAAATTATCATGGTTATTGGAAAGTTCATGGTCAAGGAATGTAATGTGAGAATATTGTAATATCATTCAGGAAGAGAAGTTGATCGATCATTGGTGATTGGATTAGTTTCAGAAGAGGATTTAGTCCTCTGACATTGAGCTTAACCGGGACTGTAATGAGGCATAGTAGATGTTATTTCTAGCAGTTCACTCTATTGGATTGTTGTCCATTTATCTTGAGAAGGTTGCAGCACCTCTGTAGTCAGTGAGACCCTTTTTTTAATGAGCAGTACACTATAGGTAGTGTGCCTTCCTGCAAGTGCAGGCCCCTCATTGTAACACATACTTTCTGCAAAAGTATCATTTGACTGTGGGTAGGCTTCCCACCATGGTTTTTCCATTTACAGGTTTTCCATGTGCAAAGCATGGTGTTATGTGGTATGGTTGCTTTGCATTGATTATCTGGTTAATTGTTAAGTTGTATTGCTTACCGGTATCTATTCCTACCAACATCTGTCTTTACCAATACTTAATTTGTTTAAGGTTATATTGTGGATTAAAAGTTATAATCTGTTAACAACTAATTCACCCCCCCTCCCCCCTCTCAGTTGCTCACCAGTTTTCCTAACAACATCCGTATAGGATGTTTCATAGGAGAACCCTCTTTTTAACCCAGATATCCATCTGATAAAACTATACTCATGGAGTTATGTTAGCAATTGATTTATGTACATGAAAAGTTATCATAGGCTCATAAGACTATCTTAAAGTTTCCAGAATCTATTGGTCGATATTTAGTTATGACCAATCCCAAGGCCAAGAACATGGAAGAAGAAATGCAATGGAATACTATGAGGAGATTCAAAGCCCAAAATAATTTTGATTTTAAAGGAATGAAGAATAAACTCAAAAGAAATTACACTCATGTATTTAGGTTTGAAGATGTATGGGTTGATTGTCAGGATGAAAAGGATGTAAGAAAAATGGATTTTAGTCACCTTACATTAGAGCAAATTGAAAATATGGATTTGGCCAAAATCTTGATGACCATGGAGGATACTGATGACATAATAGACCCAACCTATTTTGAAAGAAAGATTGATGATTCCCCACTACCACCCGTTCAATGGTAAAAAAAGGAGAGTAAATCCATTACTCGAAGAATTGCTCCTATTTTGGAAAATACTAATGCATGGTTGTTAAAGAAGAAGATCATAATTAAACAACTTTCTGCCAGTTCTTGTGATGATGATAAAGTGATAGTCCAATTGGTAAAACAACTACAGTTGAAACAAGAACCAAAATCAAAGTAGATCTATGAGCATCACCCTTAGTCCCTTTGAAACAATCTAAGGGAAAAGGACCGAAAATCAAATTCACAATCAAAGGGTCTAAGAAAGGTTAATCTTCTTTGGCAGTATAAGAGACGACAACAAAGAATCTATAAAAACAATCTATCAAAGAAAATGAGAAAGAAAAAGAACTAGAAGAAGGGGAAATTCTTCGTCAAGAGGAAATACACGTTGAAGAACCATCTCATGAAGGAGAGATCAATACTCCCACAACTTCATAGGTATCAAGTCATACAGAAGTTATTATTCATTCTATTGAATCTCACTCTGATCAAGAAGATGAGGTGTATAATGATGAATAGTTGAATATAGAAATACCACAATCGGAGGATGCTGAACAATATTTTATATTTTCTAATTTCTCCAGTTTGGATGATATTCCTTCATCCATTATTGAATCCTCAATTTTATATTTTACTGAAACTATGGAGCAAGCATTTGCAAAACAACAATTGATGCCTTTACCTTACATGACAATCATAGCTAAAGCTCCACTTCAGGTGAGTACTGTGACTACCACTAGTGTACCATCCATTCTTCCATCCATAGTTATTACAAAGGAGGCATGAATAGCAACTACCATTGCTACATCAATTGGAATATCACTAGACGTCACAGCCTTGGTGTCAATGATTACATCTACAACTATTATAACTTCAAGTTAGAATACTCCTTAAATACTAGTTGATACTCAACAGGAGGCCACAACTACATTCACTAACACAAAATTACCACCATGGATGGATGTAGTAGCACCCAAAAGAAAGAAATAGGTAATTTCACCAGATGAATTTGATTTTGAACAATTGGCTCCTCCCAAGTCCAAAGTTACTAAAAATCCAAAGACTAATTCTCGAGTACTAGTAGATCTGACTAGAAAAAGGAAATATGCTGAGGTTATGGTGCCATCTTAAGACAAGAATAAGGATAATATATAACCTAGGGATTATACTATGCAAACTATAGAGATTGGAGTGGAGACACATGAAAGTGTCAACTTAGATTCCCAAACTGCTTTAAATTATTTGATGTGAAGATTTGATCAAGAAAGAAATGAAAAGAATGAATTAAAGCAAAAATGTGAGCAGTTAACCAATGTGCTTCTCAGAGTCACACAATCTTCCCAAGAAATTGAGCCAATTATTTCTTCAATATATACTGAATCTCTCAAGAAGGTGGAACATGTGGGCATCAAAGGTCTAGTAGTGGATGAGTGGATTTCTCAATTAAAATAAGAAGGTTCTCATCTTCTAGATTCAATTATTAAGTTGTTGGGTGACTTTGAAGTTATCCAAAGTCAAATGAAAGGTGTTAAAACTTCTTTATCTCAAGAAATAGAAGATATTGAAAGAAGTGCAACCCTTTAGAATAAAATGGAGTATTTCAGAATTGATGTCCTCATGGAGAATCAGGTAATTCCAACCAGAGAGAGATATATCCAAATTCTATCATTATTGTCTCACAAGAAAGAAACAATAAAGTCAATGATTATGGAGCTGGATCGAGAAAAGAAGGAAGGTGATGATGAAATCAATCTTATTTCAGCCAGAATAGCTGATATTCCTTGTTACTTGTATGATGATAATTAAAACCATGTGAATAGTGATGCCATCATACAAGAATTCCTTTCCTTAATGGATCACTATACCGATTAGGATTTTACACTGAATTTATTTGATAAATTGGTAGAAATACATGTCAGTTTTGAAGTCCTTGCATCGATGTTGAAAGATGGGAAAAAGAAATACATAATGGCCGAACATGCAGTTTATCATGTTCGCATCATCACTGACTCTACCCCAATACCGAACAAAGTCGAGATGGAAGCTATTCTAGTCAAGTTCGAGGAATTTCAGAAATCCAATGAGGAGGAGAAAGATGAATAAAGTATCCCCTTTTTGACACTTTCTTTTCATGTAGTTGTATTGTTAGATGTTGCAAGTTTCCTTATAGCTGCATATTTTCTCTCTATTGTAGTTGTAGTCAAGTGGGACTGTGTAGTTGAATTAGTCAACTGTGCCCACATTTTTCTCCACTCTTTTCCCATATAAGGAGGAGCCTCATTTGTAAATATTTATCTTTAATATGCTTAGCAAAACTCTACCCAATTTTTATCTCAATTAAGACTTTGTGCTTTTGATGTAAAAAAGTGTATTCAAGGAAATAAAGATAGCAATCTGCTAGTTTCCAAACTTTGTGTTGGACTGAAGATTGTGATTGTGATTGGAATCATTCTTATGTTTAGTTCTCATAATCATTCTTGGTGATCTTGAATATTTTGGTGAAATTGTTAAAGTTTATGAAAGAGTTTTGCAATTGTGCAAATAGACTGTGTTGTTTACATATTTGAGAAATTTTTTGATGTTAAGTGATTAGTAATAGGCTTTGAACTGCTACTGTTACTTGTAGTTTAAGGAATTGGGAAATTATACTCAAAGACTTTGGGCTACAAGTTAAATTTCTTATCATTTGTAATCTTTAGATTAGTTAAATTTACATTCAAGAAAGACTTTGTGCTTCTCGATTGTAAGATTTTGGTGTAATTTGTTCAATAATTCTAAGTATCATAAGTGATAGATAATTGTAACAAGTGAAGGGAAAATACATAAACTTTGAAAAAAGAGAGTTATATGCTCGAAACTTACCCACAGATTTTAGTTTCTTGTTAATTAGAGAAGAAATTTCAAAGGGAACCTCCCCTTGATGAGAGGAGAGATTAATTTATCGACATAGCTGTGTGTGAATTATATATTTTGTCGTTGGTATGCTAATGACAAAATATTCACTGAAAACTGTCAAAGGGGGAGATAAACTAGTACATAAAGTGTTGGCATCAATGCCAAAGGGGGAGATTGTTGGCATTGAGTTGTCATTAATGTTAACAGCTATTGTAGGTTACTGGTAGAGTGTGTCAACCAGTACGAAGAAGATTAAACTGACATAAAAAAGAGATGTATGTTCTTGACAAATGATATCACCGGTATAAGGTGAGATGCAAAAGTGTGTTGCCATGCTTGAGTTATAACCGGTAAGGAATAAACTGGTATGAAGGATGGTTGTTTGTTTGTGATGAAGAGGTGAAATGTTAAATCAATCATGACAACACCTAGTGAGAAGAACAAAAAGAATGGCATGAAGATATACCAGAAGGCAAGATGAATTGTTAGGAGGATGTGTTATCGATAAGAGTGATTGTTCAGTTTGTTGGTTGTATCGGTAGGTGAATTGAACAAGTAGTCATTCTTGGTCAACGAAGAATGTCAAACCAACATACCTAACCAAGAAGAGGTGGATATCGACAAAGATAACAATTGGAAACTAGGTGGAAATAAAGCACATGTCGGTGAAGTGTGCATCGACGTAACTATTAGCAAGCAAGTCAAATTTGATGAAGAAGCTACAAGTCACAAAGGATGCCAGAAGATTACAGTTTGAGGAAGCCAAGCTGGCATGTGAGTGAAGTTATCTTGCAAGAAGATTTGATCTTTGTACCCATTTTTTGAAGGAAATTGTCAAGACATTAATGGCATATGACAAAGAAAAGCCAAAAACTATGGTGCAGACCTCCAAATTTAGAAAGTGCACTTTGAAATGCGAGGAGTTGGTGGTGTTGATCGATGACATCAAGATCATATCCCTGGAAAATAAGACCAAATCAAATCCAATATGGATCGAGTTGGTGAAGGCAAAACCTGACATGACATGGTTTGAATGCATTTTTGGCAGGAACCTTAAATGATAAATATGTGAGATTGAGACAACTTCTATCGATGCTTGATGTGAATAAATTGAGTGAAGAGAGATTGAGAAAGGAAAAAGATCATCTAAGAAACTTGTAGAGTGAGTTAGCAGACAAACCAATGAGAAGGTTTAACTGGCAGAGACAGAGGAACCGGTAAACTATTGCAGGTCTAACAGTTAAGCAAACTGGTGAGGTGTGATTGATCAAGAAGGCATTCCAGTGTGGTCAAGTGTGAAGTGAATTTAGCAATCAAAAGGAGAGAAGGTTTTAGCAGAGTAAGAATCTACATAAAGGCATTGTTGCAGGGTGTGTAGAGTTTTCACATATCCGTAAGATTAAAACCGGTAGAGAAGAATTTTGAAGGGTTACAAAAATTCACTTGTAACAAGGAATTTATTTTTGTATTTGAATCTTGATATTGTCTTCACTAAGTAGGTGTTTAGTGGAGGTCTTGTAGCCTATAAACTATTTAGGGGTTGGTTCTCCTTGGGTTGGTTCCCTAAAATTGTAATAAGATCATTTTCATTATGAGGCTGGATTGGAGCAGAAGATCTCTAACAACTATTCTCACTGAGTTTTTTCCCATATTGGGGTTTTTCTCATATATCTGGTATTATGTGATGTATTCTTGTGTATTTGTTAAATTTATGCTATAGCAAATCCTTTCACACACTTAGTTTACATTGTTTAGTTTACCGGTCAGCACTTTGTTTGTTTTATATTATACTTGTATATCTTTGATTAGGAAAGAAGTGTTTAAATCACTGATTCGGTCCCCTCTTAGTGATCCATTATGCCATACATCATTTTATCTTGAAATGTTTTGAAGAAATCCCATAAAGAAGTATTTTGATTGTCTCTATTCTCAAGTCTGTCAAGCCCCTACTTTATCTGTTGGGCCACCTTTCTATCAAAAGCCTATTGTACTCTACTAGTTTTGCAGATCTGATTCATGAAGTAAAGTGTCATATAGATAACCAAGGAACCAAATTTGAAGACATTCTTCTTATCTTTCTTGATTTTCTTCATATTTGTCATCAATTCTTCCAACAACACACTACACAGATTATAATGAGCATCTTCTTTGACCATTTGATAGGTTGCATGGATGGCAGTGCCAGATACATAATTTAGTCAAATATATTGGTATACTTTGTAGCCAATAACCATTGTAAAAAACTTGACATCATCCTCCTTGATTGTGCTAATTTTAATTGAACACCCATCAAACTCTACACTGGTTAATTTGTTGACTGTAGGGTTTATAACTTTGCATAACCATGTCTTGTCACAAGTTGGATTCAAATAGGTTACCACCCTAATCACATCTGTAGTGATCTTATAAGGTTGGTCTAGATACATAAATTCAACATGGATCCTACTCAGTACATACCTCACCCATTCCTTCTCATCAAATGTTGTAAAGTTTACAAATTAAGTGAAACCCTTCCTTTGCAGCTACACAAATTCTGACTTGGGGTTGCAGATCTCATCCATGATGTTGTTAGTATATAGGTCCAAGATATCCTCAGTATCATTTTCCTCAATCTCAAAGTGAATGTAGGCTCAAACATGATCAACTTGAAAAACTCTATGCAGAATGAAAGAGAAATATTGAACCAGGTTGACTTCCATGGATTTGTAGGGGTGCTTCTTGAATGCAGGATGGGTCCTATCTTTGACCTCAACAACCAGTGGGGTAGCAATAGGAGATGTGAATGCCATTTCAAATTTTCAAAAATTCAAACTCTGAAACACTCTTCAAAAGATACTTCAACTAACTGACAAATGCCCTAGATCATCGCCTAAAAATGATGATCGCCTTGTTCTTGAGCTCAAAAATACTATTCACAAAGTGAAGAATGACTATTGTATTTTCCCTTTTAACTTTGCGAACCCTAATTTTACTTTGAAATAAATGCACCTCAGATATCCAACCGAATGCCCTGTTCAACTATTGGATGATGAAATCACCCATCTAAATTTTAGATATCAACTGAAATTCAATTCCTCCCATCTATAATCCATTTACTATAGATCTCATCAAGGGGTACTGCAAGATTTGCATTAGTTTTCCTCCCCCTAAGGCCAAAAGTCCTATTTACCGAATGAAGATTTTGCACCAGATTCAAGTATAGATCCATCATCTCTCATATATTCATCCTTCTTTATCCACATCTTCTTATGCTAATCTTTGATCTCATCTACCTTTGACTTTCCCTTTTTATCTGATTTGTCTACCAGAGTACAATTTTTGCTTCTGCAGTACTTTGCAATGTGACTAGTTGTTACATGCTCTACAAACAACATTATTCTGCATAGGTCTGAAGTTCATTTGATTTGATCTTTTCCTGAACTTATTAGAGATATGTCCAAGCATTCCACAAGCATAGAATCTCTTGTTTGAAAGTTATTCATTACTTCTCTACACATATTTGACTTGTGTCCAAAATTATTGCATATGAAACATTGACCGGTAACGGTAGGAACATTATTCTTGTTGTTTATCATACTGTTATTGTTCATCATTCCATTATTCATCCTACTTCAGCATTGACTCTCCATATGACCAAAATTATTGCAACTAAAACATCTACCATTGAATTTTTGAGAATTAGGTTGTTTTACCAAAGGATTCTTGTTCTTCTTCTAATTAGGTTTTGCATTGCCTTGTCCAGATCCAGAGGATTCACCTTTCTCAAATCCTAGGCCTCACATATCCTTTCCATGTCTCTAAATTTCCAGTATCTCATCAAGCCTTGCTGAAGTAGCTTTGAATTTGTCTTTGTACTCATTGGCAGTAGCAAGTTCATACCTCAAGGTAGAAATATGTCTTTCAAGTTCTTGACCATTATTCCTTGATTGTGTCATCGCAATTTTCAACTGATCATTCTCATAAGTAATCCTGAAGCATTCATCAACTCTTTCCTTCAATAATTATGTCGAATTCACTTCATTCTTATTCTTCTCCTCAATCTCCTTAGTTAGCCTCATCATAATGGATTGTCTCACTTTTCAAAGAAACATTCTCTCTCTCAAGCTTGTTAACTTCATCAGCTTTATCCTCAAGTTCCATGATTTGGTCTTCTTTCTCCTTCAACTTGTCCATTAATTCCTTCCTCTTTTCTCTAAAAATACTTGCTTGATCCTTCAGCTCACAAATGAATTCATCAGCAACATTCAGGTTCTTCTTCAAGGTACAAATCTTATATCTATTTGTATTAAGATCCTTAAGTGCCACATTGAGTTATCTCTGAAAACTAGAATCAATTGAATCAATCTCCCAGATCTTCCTCAAGCGGTTAAGCTTCCTTAGAGGAACTAGGCTCTGATACCAATAGTTATAATCAGAGATCATTGAGAGGGGGGGTGAATCGGTGATCTGTCAGAAATAAAATGCACAAACTTACTCTTTATCCACCAATTATCAATGCATAACAAAAAAGAACATAAACATGCAACAAATAAACCACATATCCAGAACACTAGAATGTTTACATGAAAACCCGAAAAAGGGAAAAAGCAAGGTGGGGCTAGAGCCCACAATATTCATATACTATGGCCAAGAGTATATAAATATTACATAGATAGGGAATGGACTTTCATTTAGGCTCACCACCTAGAGCTCAATGCTCAAATATAGTTGTTTGGAAGGTTCCAACCTTTAGGGAAGTCTCACGGACTTACAATATGATTACAATGAGAAAATACAATGAAATGAACTCTCAAGTAGCATCTGACAATGCAAAAATGAGTTTATGTTAAGCACTGAATCTCTAACTATCTTCTCTCTACAAATACTTTATCTCTGTCTTAGTCAGCTACCAGATTATTTGACAACCAAATGTGCACGTGAAATTATGCTCAATCAGACCAAAACAAATCACCACACTACTAATACACTGAAAAAATAAATCACCAAATCGATCTTATATATCCGGTCTTAACATAAAAGTAATCTCCTTTGAGTCAAATTCAAGAAGTGTAATGTGTAACTCCAAGTTAGCTTTAATATTAAAAAAACCATAGCACCGGACCAAAAGAGTGTATTCACACACTTCCTAAGGATCTTCCCATTCACCAAAAGCACAAAAAAAATCACCAAAAACACTGCAGTCATTGGAAATCATTCCGGACCACAACATTACCAAGATACCCTATTTTACTGGTTAATTGCCTACTAGTTAACTCCAGCTTCCAAATAGGATGAATCATAACTGTCGGATCAAATCTCCAAGAAGAGTTGTCATCAATGACAACCCTAGACCATAAATCAAACATTGGAAGTTACTAGATGAGTGTCAATTTCCAATAGGTACTACTTCCATCAAATTCAAAATCAAAATATCTAGAGAAACCAGTCATTGGACTTGATTCGTCAGATTCATCACAAAAAGGCACTACTCATTACCTTGCATCTCCACTTAAATTTGTTAGAGCTTCAAATCCAACTTGTGTAAACACTCATATTCAATCACAACCCCTACCACAACATGGTATTCCTATGGGTAGTGAATCAAGTACCACTACCATTGGTGGGGAATCTTAGGATAGTATTCCTATCAGTGTTCAATCAAGTCGCATTTCCACTAGTGGGAATGGCATGGGTACTAATACTAGTTGTCCTGAACAAGTGAAACAACAAGATATCTCTCACAAGAGGACAATAGTAGTAGATACTATACAAAATCCTAATGATCAAGGAAATGTTAAGAAGAAAAAGGTTATGACAATAATGGCAAGTACAAAAACACCTTCAGAACAAACTACACATAGGATTAGGAATGACTTTTGTTACTCCCCAAATGCATTAGTTATAACCACAGGCATAGGTGGAGCCTCATATATCACTGCAAGTGATATTTCACCTTTCAAACATCCAATCGCTTCAACAAACCCATATTTTTATTATAATAATTTCTTTAATAAATTTGCACAAACAACAAATATAAATAAAGAAAAAAAGAAGACATTGAAGATGGGTGCCCTTGTGACAACTTTAGAGGAAGAACCTGCATTGAACAAGGTATTTCCCACATATCATCCAAACAAAGATATGATGGAATTCATGATTTTTATGCCCCCAAGTAAAGATAAAAATCCACCATAGAGTTAGATAGATCCCTCTGAATTTCACGTTAGCACCCTCCAAATGGATTTTTCCAAAGTTGAAAATATAGACAAAATTAGAGTGTCAAAAAAGACCAACGAAGTGATCTACACTTCATTGCTAACGATGGAGAGAGAGAAAAATAAGATTATGAGACAAATAGAAAAGTTACAGGAAGATTTGGAAAATGAAAAAGAAAAAAGGAAAGCGACAGATAACAAGTGCAATGAATTACAGAAAAGGATAGAAAATTTGGCCTCTACCTCAACAATTATAGTGCAGAAACAGATGGAGGCAGAACTGAAAGAACTGAGGGAAAAATTGGATGAAAGCATTAAAAAATTTAATGATGAAAGAGCCTCTAAAACAAAATTATACAAAAACATGGTGTTTGTTTCTGCCTTAAACAAAAAATTACAGAACCAATTGGAGCATGAGACGGAAAAAGAAAAATATTTGGAAGAGAAAGCAGAGGAAGAAAGAAAAAAATGTGCACAAACGAAAGAAGAGCTACATAATGCAAATAATAAAATTAAAACTTCAGAAGACAGATTGAAGGACAATATGAAAAATACAGTGAAGTATATACAAGAAAATATTTGAGGACAAATAATGCAAAGGAGTGATAAGTTTTGTGAATGGTTGGATTTGAATGAAAGTCTGAGAGTATTTTTTGGGAAGCTCAAAGAGAACATTTAGAAGAACATAAATGTTAATTCCAAAGAGAATATTGGAAAACAAATTTTGCAAGAAGTCTACAATAACAGTGATCGCTATTTGGCATCCAAGGGAATTAAGAGTCACATTGATGCCTCACTTAAGGCATCATCTATCATTCAAAAATGCCAGAAACTAAGGGAAGCACACAATTTTTGGATAAAGATAGGAAAAAGTTAATCAAGATGCAACAAAATATAGCCAATTTGTTAAATCTTGGTTTGCCAAAGAGTGTTGACATCAAATAAATTCATTGGAAAAGAAGCTTTCAAAAACTAGATGGAGGACAAAATGAAGTTTGATTTAGACTTGCTTCCTAAGGACACAACTTCTCTCAACTTTCCGGATTTCATCAAACCATTGACAACTTTGAATACGGTATTGGGTGAAACAATGAAGTCAAGTCACTCTTCCAAATATGGATTTCTGACAAAGTTGTAGTTGACTTACTATACTTTTAAAGAAATTGGACTTCCATTAGACAGAGATTGGAGAACCCTACAAAAATTAACGCAAAGATCTCATGAATCATAGTATATATTTGTAGCATCACAAAATTGTGACCCTTGCATTTTCTTACTGCATTTCGGTCTTTGCATTGGTGGAGGAATCCCTAAGCCTGATCGAAGACCTAAAACATGCTCATGCCATAAAAAACTTGCATTTTCCACCATTCTACACTACCTATTGTCGTTGCCTGTCCCAAATTAGGGCAGGACAGGGGTGTGGTTCCCCTATCCCCACTAGGATAGGGGTACCACACCCTTTTCCTCCTAGGACAAGGGCGTGGCACCCTTGTCCTAGCCCTATTTTGGACCCCCTTTGGTCCTATCATGCATTGAGCTTGTCAATAGTTAAGCGGGAAAAGATTTCCTATGTCGGCCTAAGATGCAAAATTATCTAAACACCCCTAATTGGAAAGTATATAAGGAAAAATTCCCCTCCTATTTTCATAATTTCAATAAGATAAATTAAGTTGATAAGCAAAGCAACGATAAGCGACAAACAAGTTGATCATCAAGTGAAAATATTCAAACATCCAAGCATTGAATCACACAATGAGGATTTCAAGTCTCCTTTCAAGGCTAGGTGTTACATTCAAGTCAATGATTAAACCATTGAAGAGGATATTCCTATAAACACTCAAGAAATCCTATTTTACATATCCTTTGAAGTAAAATCATCAACCTTTCAATTGCATCCCCATCTTGAGGTGGATTTTACTTAAAACATTTCCTTTAATGTACTTGCAGCATATTTTTAAAGAATTTGGTTAATTCCAAAATGGGGTTTGACCTGAAGGAAAATCCTCAATCCCAACAACATTTTCCTCTTTTTTGTGTGTAGGTTGCAAGTGTGCGGCTATAATTGTAAGTTTAGGATTCATTTTCAAAGATGGAAAAACACTTTTCTACACGCAGATTTTTCGGAGGACCAAGTGAAACTTCAACCCAGTCCATGCAAATTTTTCTCAGATTTGCAGGGAAGCTTCATCTCAACATTTTACTGCTAATTCCATGTGGAAAACTTCATCCCACATCTCTATCTCAAGATATAATTACTTCTTTGTCATTCCTATAGTTAGTCTCAATTTGATTGATTCAACTAGTCTATTATAGAAGAGGGTTAATTTACTTTCCTACTACATTCCAAATTCCCTACAATTCACTTAGTATTCAATCTCTTTCCATTGGGATTGGATCTAGTGAATTCAAACCCTCTTTTAAATGTGATCATAATATTTAATTGCTTAAATCCGTAAATTTGGCTAATTTTGTCGAATTTTGATCCCTCTAAAATAGAAAACACTTCCCAATTTTAACATTACAACTTCCAAGGAAACATTTAAAATTAAGTGGCAAATTAAAATCTGCCTTAATTTTAGACTCTTTATTTTGTCAATTTTAAATTTGGAATTAAGTGGTATCCCATTAGGCCTAATTTTAATCTATCTTGGAGATTGTGTCATTACTTCTTTCTACAAATTTTGAATTGTATAATCATCCTTTTCTTGAATTTTACATTGTTCAATTTTGCAAACTTTGTTCCGAAAATTCAAATTTCAAATTTTCCCTCTAGTGCATCAGTTTTACAAATATTAGTCCAAGCTACACTATCCCCATTAGATGAAGCATTAGGATTAAGGATTCCCAAGGTTTAATCCCCAAAGATATGGAACCTAATTTGGGTGACTTCTACAATAAGGATATTCCTAATTATTCCCATCCTAATAATATCTCTACTTACGCAATTGGTGATTCCCATAATGAAGAAGAAGCTTTGACTAGAATTTCTATAGATCAACTTTCAAAATTGGACAATCAATTTGACAAATTCCAACAATGGATGTCCCAAGAATATCCTAATAGTGAAGCTCTTCCATTAATTGAAGGTCAAAAATGCATGATTCAAATTGATAAGAATGGAATTGATATATTATATTGTATTGCTCATATTGTTGATTCTAATGTTATGCCTATGAAGAGTTGTGTTGAGAACTTAGGTTATTCACAACCTTCTACACAAATCAATTATTCTAATCCTTTGACCACTTATATGGCTAGTATTCCTACTTTCACTTCAAACATCATGGCTACTTCAACTCAAAATGTCATACCTACAACCATTAGTCATGGGGGCAATCCCTCTTCTTTATTCAATCCTCCATCTTTATCTATGCCTTCAATGAGTATTCCTATTGTCTCTCAACCAATTAATTTGAAACAAGGGGGAAATTTGTCCAATCATTTTACTCCTCCTTTTAGTGTCCCATTCCCTACTCAATCATCACCTATGCCTAATTACCATAGTGTCCTACCTTATTCTTAATCAATGCCTTCTTTCAATAACATTAAACCACCATCTCAATCAAACGCGTCTAACATAAATCCCTCAACCAAAGAAACCATTAATAACTATGGAGGCGGGAAAAGCGAGACCGGGTGACTAGGACCTAATCCAACTTTTTCCAACACATTCGGAATACGAAAAAGCCTAGGGAGATAGATCACTTTGGCTAATTCTTGTGAGAAAGAGAGAGAAAAATATTGCCTCTTAGGATTTCTACTCCTCTTTTTGTGAATGATGAGAAAAACTAGGGTTTGAAAGATCAACTAGATTAGGAGATAAAGAATGAAGCATAAATGAACTTGAAATTGAACAAAATTGCAGATCTGAAACTGAGATACTAAAAGCATGAAAGGGGGAATATTTTGGATGTGTACTCGATGTTACAAATCGAGTCAAACTCAATAGGACCAGGGTGCCATGCCACTGACCTATTTTTGCAGACATGAGGCCGCTGCTGAAAGACTGCAACTCTTATGACCTGAAGCTTCAACCTGTCAAATTTCACTATAAAGTGGAGGGACCATGGTGCCACACCACTATCCTGGGCAAGTTCAGGGTGCCACGCCCCTGTCACAGGTAGATTAGGGCAGATCTGATGATTCTTATTGGATTTGATACCTTTTCCTAAGATGAAAGTTCTTCTAGGTACTTGTTTCTCCAACTACAACTGAAAAGGGAAGGTTTGGGTGACTATATAGGGTTTTGCCTCAGTCAAACCCCTATGTTGGTGATTTTTGTTAGACAATTCAAATAACCAAAAGACAACTAAGAGGGGGGGGTGAATCAGTTGTCACAGATTACCAGAACATTTAGAAATTAAAACTTTAATACCGAAACCCAAAATATTAATACTAAAATAGTAGTTAAACCAATTAGGCATAAGCAATAATCACAGAATAAATATCATCCATGTGACACCAATATTTATACGTGGAAAACCCTATAACGGGAAAAACCACAGGGGGAAGCCTACCCACAGTCAAACAATACTTCTGTAGTAAGTATGTGAATTGCAATTAAGGGGCCTACACTTGCAAGAAGGCCAACATCCTAGAGCACACTGCTCATAAAAAAATGAGTCTCACTAACTACATAGAAATCTAGAGTACAATCTAGAAAATTGTTTGAACTACAAAGATAACATCTCCTATGCCCGAGTACAGTTCCTATTAAGCTCTATACCAGATGACTAAATCCTTTTACATAAACCCAATTCAATCTCCAATGATCGACCAAATCCTCTCCCTGAATGGTATTACATTATTCACACATTACATATCCATATCCCATAACCTATATATCCACCATATGATATACAATGAGATCTTACAACATATATATACAATCCCTCAACCATAAACAATCAGGTGAGCCACCAGACAATAAACCAATTACATAATTACAAAACATGTCAGCCTTAGACCAAAAAAATAATATCTAACACATAAGCCATCGTGGAAAAACATCGAGAGGTCCAATCCACATGTTACACTAAGTTGGTCCATAACCTAGATCAACCGGGACCCAATATAGGTCCACATGCTAAAGAAATAATCTTCATCCACCAAGTCTCAAAAATGAACACCAACAACATCCTGAAACTCCACCAAAAACTGCACCAACACCACTTATGCAATTCATCAAATATCTTCACCAAAATCTTTGTCGGTGAAACCCTCACCGGAACCAGAAACCAAGCTTCCAAGCAAACATGATAGCATCCGATCACCAGACCAAGGCCAAATAACTAAATATGATCATGAGTATCATGAATAATCTAATTCCATAACCAAATCATACCAGAGCTTACTGGTATTAGACAATTTAAATAGCTAGAAGACAACTAAGAGGCGGGGGGGGTGAATTAGTTGTCATAGATTATAGAAAACATTATCAATTTAAAATAATATTACCAAAATAGTAGTTAATCCAATTAAGCATAAACAATAATCACAGAATAAAATACATCCACACAATTGATAAATCACTGATGAATGGTGAGTACCAAACTGGTACTGAGAGGGGGGGTGAATCAGTACAGACACAAAATATTTTTTTGAACCGGTTTGACTGCAAATAGTGAACTTGACTGGCAATCACTAACACCGGTTTGAACCAGATTACTACTAGTTAAACACAATGCGATTGTGAAAGACATAAACCAAAAGCACTTAGCTTCCATACAACCTACTCCCTCATTTCCACTTTATCCTTATGCATAAACAAATATCCTATCATCTAAGATACAATAATTTACTAGATCAACATGATTCACAACTAAACAGGAAATAACAAAACATCAAATGAGAGAGGCATCACACATGACACACATATTTTTCATGTGGAAACCCAACTGGAAAAAACCATAGTGGGAATGAATACCCACAAGCTATTTTTGAACTCTTTAGAAGTCTGCTCTGTTAGGAGCCTAGTCCGGTTAAAGACTGTTACAACAGGTTCTGTTAGGAACTGATCCTATTAGAGATCACCTAGTTAGGGGATGGCTAGAATACCCGGTTAAGGGTTAAACCTTGTTAAAGGTTACCTTGTTAGAGGATTTTATGAACTCAATGGCTTTGAGTCACCCTGTCAAAGGATTTATAGCAAGTTGGTTAAAGCTACCCTATTAAGGAATTTTCCAAATGTTGAAGTGATTAGAGATCAACAGGTGTTACAATAATCTGGTAGTAGGACTTAATGCCAATGCAGATCTATTTTAGTTCCTTCCTTCTGCACACACACTTTGTAGGTATTGATTCTCTTATTTGGTCTGGCAAGAATCACGTATCTCTGCACTTGGATACACACACAAAATTTTCCAACAACCTCAACATGAAACACAACATCGAACTGATAGGAAATAGATAGGTCGGTAGCATAAACCCCAAACCCTAAACATTTAGGTTGAGCAATTCAGTCAGTTAAATCCCACCCATTAATCATTTTACATTTGAATACAACGGTCTTGAACAGATCTCAAGACATTCTCCATCATTCATTCTTCACCTGTTCTTGGAGGTGATAACCCATCATGCATTCTCCACCGTTTACAGATACTACGCACATTCCTGAGGTAGATAGGATCAATATCCTTGATGCAAGATCATTTACGTGCATGAGGCTAATGTGGCAACATGATCTAATCTCCATTACAATGCTAACTCATCATACAATGCAATCGGTTGAATCACACAGGCTCCAAACACTTCAACCAGAAACCTTGAGGCTGGGACTACCAACTGGTAGTCATACCATATTAAACCTTGATAGAAAACATTCCATATACTGGTTCACTTGGACAAACGTACTGCTTCACCTTTTGCACATATATTGGTTCACAACATTATACCGGTTCACTTGGCCAATTGATTAACTTCAATAAACCAGTTCACTCTTCAAGATATTATGGGTTCACTTTTCCACATATTACCGGTTCACTCTTTAGTATATTACTGGTTCACTCTTCAACATATTGACATCAATGACAACACAATATCATCATGTCAACATACTTTGTACATATGCCAACAATCTCCCCTTTTGGTATTGATGGCAATATACAAAGATATCTCTCTTTCTGCATCACATCTTCTCCTTAATACTGCAGATATTTTCTTCGCTTCACATCTTCTCCCCCTTTGACAACAATGCCAAAGTGGAGGCACGAGCTTCCCTATTCCACTATGCTACTCCCCCTGAGGAGTAGCATCCGTCAACACATCAATCCTAAAAAGATATAAAAAATTAAGATCTGACTGATGTGGAGCACAAACCTTTAGTTTACCTCTTGAAGGGGCATCACCCCTAATTCACCTCTCAGATAGGTAAAAATAGCCTTCAGTAGAGGCTTGGTGAATATGTCTGCTAACTGCTCCTTACTGGAAACATGTTCCAATACCACCTCTTTGTTCTGAACCTTTTCCCTCAAGAAATGATACTTGAGTTCAAGGTGATTGGTTCTAGCATGTAAAACCAGATTCTTGGAGATGTTAATTGCACTTGTATTGTCACAAAATATACATACCGGTTCAGATACAAGAACTTTGAAGCCATTCAATACATGCTTCATCCAAATAGTCTGGGTGCAGTTCATAAAAGCTGTAACATGCTCCGCTTCTGCTGTAGACTGAGAGATACAACTCTTCTTTTTACTCATCCATGAGACTAGTCTACCACCGAGAAAGAATGCACCACTGGTTGTGCTCTTTTGGTCATCCACATTACCAGCCCAATCAGCATCTGTGAACACTTTTAGGTTGAAATCATCATTGTATGGATACCATAATCCATAATCAATAGTTCCCTTCTGATATATAAGAATCCGCTTGACTGGTACTAAGTGAGATTCTCTTGGGCTTTTCTGAAACCGAGCGATAATACCTACTGCATGGGCAATGTTCGGTCTGCTATGCACTACATAATGCAGCTTACCAACCATTTATCGCTATTCCTTCTCATTTACCAATGCTGAGTCATCCTCTTTTGATAGTTTACAACTGGTCACCATTGGTGTACCAACCAGTTTGCTATCTTCCATGCCAAAGGTCTTCAACACCTCTTTGACATACTTGGACTGAGTAATAAAGATTCCATCTTTCATTTGCTGATTCTGTAGTCCAATGAAGAACTTAATCTCCCCTATTCGTGACATCTCAAATTCCTTCTTCATCTCATCTGCAAAGTCATGACTCATCTTGTCATCTCCACCAAAGATTATGTCATCAACAAATACTTCACAGATCAGAATCTGATCTCCTTCTGATTTCAGGTAGATATTACTATCCTCACTTGTTCTCTCAAATCCAATCTTCACAAGATGGGAGTGCAAGCACTCATACCATGCTCTAGGTGCCTACTTCAGTCCATACAAGGCTTTATGTAGCCTACACACCATGTCACCATCTTCTAATAGGGCAAACCCATCTGGTTGCTCTATATACACCTCCTCTTCAAGTATTCCATTTAGAAATGCAGATTTAACATCCATTTGGTATACCTTGAATCCTTTAAAAGCTGCATATGCAAGAAGCATATGAACTCCTTCCAATCTTGCTACTAGAGAAAAGGTTTCTCCATAGTCTTCTCCTTCTTCTTGGGCATATCCTTTACATACTAGTCTGGCTTTTTTCCTTACCACTGTGCCATCCTCATTCAATTTATTTCTGAAAACCCATTTGGTTCCAATGACATTTTTATGCTCTGGTTTGGGTACCAAAGACCATATACCATTCTTTTCTATCTAGTCAAGTTCCAATTCCATCACCTTGATCCAGTCTTCATCTTTATGTGCCTCTCAAAATGATTTAGGCTCAAATTCAGAGACCATTCAAGAGTTTTCTCTGATCTTTCTTCTTGTAAGAATTCTTGCATCCTTGTCTCCTATGATTTGCTTTGGATCATGATTTAGCTTTACATACTTAGGAATGATCTTAGTTGTTTCCTCTTTCTTTTCTTTTTCATCCTCATCTTCATTAGCATCAACATCCACCAGTGTAGGAGCACTGTTACTGGTGCTTGGCTATTTTGCAACCACTTCCCAGAAGGTTACTATCAGTTCATCTCTTACTTGATCACTACTAGTTTCCTCAGATTTCTCAGAGGTTTCATCAACTCTAACATTGATGCTTTCAACAATTCTCTAAGTCCTAATGTTGAAACATTTGAGAAATTTTCTCTTTGTGGAATACCCTAGGAATATTCCCTCATCACATTTTAGCATCAAACTTACTCTGATGTTCAGTTCTCTTGATATAACATTTACTACCAAACACTCTGAAGCAGCTTACCACTGGTGTCTTACTGGTCCAATACTCATAAGGTGTTTTGTCCTTACCCTTTTTCATGAGTACCCAGTTCATTGTGTAGACTACAGTGCTCACCGCTTCTCTCCAAAAGGTGTGAGCAACCTTTCCTTGGATCAACATAGTTCTAGCTGCTTCAACCACAATCCGGTTGTTTCTCTCTGCTAATCCATTCTACTGTGGAGTCTGGGGGGCAGACAGTTCCCTTTTGATGCCATTCTCTTCACAATATTTGTTGAATTCACTGGAAGTGAATTCCCCTCCTTGATTAGTTCCAAGGCATTTTATTCTTCTACCACTTTCCTTTTCTACCAGTGCTCTGAAAGCTTTGAACTTTCCAAAGGCTTCAGACTTGTCCTTCAAGAAAGTGACCCACATCATTCTTGAGAAATCATCTGTAAGAATCATAAAATACCTATCTCCTTGCACACTCCTACTTTTCATAGGACCACACAAATCAGTATGCACAAGATCAGGTAAATTGTCTGCAGTGAAAGATTTACCTTTGAAAGTTGAGGAAGACATTTTCCCTAGTTAACACTCTCTGCACAAAGGATTTTCCAGTTTGCTTAGCACCGACAATCCTCTAGCTGTCTTGACCTTATTGGCCTTCACAATGTTATCAAAGTTGACGTGGCAGAGTCTCCTATGCCATATCCATCTATCATCAAACTTGGCCATAAGACATGTACTAACATTTGCATTTAGCTGAAATAGGTTACTTTTGGTTTGCATAGTGGTGGCCATCAGTTCCCCATTCTTTCCTTTGATTTTGCACACTCCATTTTTAAATTCTAGAGTGAGTCCACTATCATTCAATTGGGCAACACTCAATAGGTTGTGTCTGAGGCCTTCCACCCAATACACATTGTCAACACCACTCTTTCCATTCAAAGAGATGGACCCTCTGCCTTTGACCATACATGGTGCATCATTACCAAAACAAACCACACCACCATCATACTCTTCCGAAGATAGAAACTTACTCTAGTCACCAATCATATGGTGACAATAGCTACTGTCAATAATCCACTCATTAGAATTATCAAAGCAGGAGACAAGAGCCTTCTTGTCTGACACATCTGCCTTGACTGCAACAGACACAATATCTTTATTTTCTTCATCTTCTGATTCCTCATTAGTGACACCTTCATCAACTGCTACAAAATAATTTCTTTGATTTATCCTTATTGTCACCATTGGGATAGTTTACAACAATGTGTCCTATCTGGTTACAAGAAAAGCATTTCAAAGGGAGCTTACTTTTGTATTTACCGGTTCCCTTAGGAAGTCTCTTGACAAGAAGAGGTTCAAATTCCATCAGGATCTCCTCATCATCCATTTCTCTACTCTATCTTAGTTCACCACTGGTACTAGCCTCTTTGTGTTTTCTAGATGGTGAAATAGATGCTCTAAAGGTTGATTCAGTCTTCTGAACACTGCCATCAAAACTATTTATCTCATAGGCTGTCAACTTTGCAATGATGGAGTCTAGGGACACCTTAGTCTTGTCTGTTGACCTCAACTTCTGAATAGTAGCAGCCCTTATTGCATAGACCAGTAATAAGAATCTCAAAACTTTGCTAACAACAGTGGAATCTTTCATTTCATCACCTGCACTCTTGATATTTCCAACAACAATTTTGATTCTTATTCCATATTGTTGAATGGTCTCTCCTTCAACCATCCACATGTCTTCAAACTTTCCTCTAAGGCTTTCTTCCTTAGCTTGTTTCAATGCTCATCACCGCCATAGATATTCTCAAGAGTATCCCATACTTCTTTGGGATTTTCTTTATCCTGGACATCAAGAAACTCAATGTTAGATAGGCTGCTGATTAGGGCTTCCATGACTTGCCCATTCTCCTGGATCTCTCTCTTTTGATCATCGGTGAGAGTACCCATAGGAATAACATAAGCATTCTCAACATAGCTCCAATGTTGAGCACTCATGCTTCTGATGTATAGCTTCATTCTGTCATTCCATATTTTGAAATTATCTCTGTTGAACTTTGAACCTTCCCTCTTCATCATTAGAATAGGATCTTTTCCTCAAGTGGTTAAGCTTACAACACAGAGGACCTAGAGGATGCTCTGATACCAATTGATAAATCAATGATGAATAGTGAGTACCAAACCAGTATTGAGAGGTTGGGTGGGGTGAATCAGTACAGACACAAAATCTTTTCCTAAACCGGTTTGACTGCAAATAGTGAACTTGACTGACAATCACTAACACCGATTTGAACTAGATTACTACCAGTTAAACACAATGAGATTGTGAAAGACATAAACCAGCAACACTTAGCTTTCCATACAACCTACTCCCTCATTTCCACTTTATCCTTATGCATAAACATATATCCTATCATCTTAGATACAATAATTTACTAGATCAACATGATTCACTACTAAACAGGAAATAACAAAACATCACATGAAAGAGGCATCGCACATGACACACATATTTTTCACGTGGAAACCCAACTAGGAAAAACCACGGTGGGAATGAATACCCAAGTGCTATTTTTGAACTCTTTAGAAGTTCAATCTATTAGGAGCCTAGTCCAGTTAAAGACTGTTACAACAGGTTCTATTAGGAACCAATCCAGTTAGGGATCACCCAGTTAGGGGATGGCTAGAATACCCAGTTAAGGGTTAAAACCTGTTATAGGTTACCTTGTTAGAGGATTTTATGAACTCAATGGCTTTGAGTCACCCTGTTAAAGGATTTATAGCAAGCTGGTTAAAGCTACCCTATTAAGATATTTTCCAAATGTTGAAGTGATTAGAGATCAATAGGTATTACAATGATCTGGTAATAGCACGCAATGCCAATGCAGATCCATTTAGTTCCTTCCTTCTGCACACACACTTTGCATGTATCAATTCTCTTATTTGGTCTAGCAAGAATCACGTATCTTTGCACTTAGATACACACACAACATTTTCCAACTACCTCAACATGAAACACAACATCGACCTTATAGGAAACAGATAGGTCCGTAGCATAAACCCTAAACCCTAAACATTTAGGTTGAGCAATTCAATTAGTTCAATCCTGACCATTGAACACTTTGAATATGAATACAACGGTCTTGAATAGATCTCAAGACATTATCCATCATTCATTCTTCACCACTTCTTGGAGGCAATAACCCATCACTCGTTCTCCACTGTTTATAGAGACTACGCACATTCCTGAGGTAGATAGGATCAATCTCCTTCATGCAAGATCCTTCACGCACACGAGGCTAACATGGAAACATGATCTGATCTCCATTACAATGCTAACTCATCATACAATTCCATTGGTTGAATCACACAGGCTCGAAAAACTTCAATCAGAAACCCTAAGACTGGGACTACCAACTGGTAGTCATACCATATTAAACCTTGATAGAAAACATTCCATATACCAGTTCAGTTGGACAGATGTACCACTTCACCTTTTGTACATATACTGGTTCATAACATTATATCGGTTCACTCTTCAACATATTACTGCTTCACTCTTCAGCAAATTACCAGTTCACTCTTCAGCATATTAACATCAATGACAACACAATATCATCATGTCAACATACTCTGCACATATTATAATAGAGACTTTATCCCTTGGGGAGAGATTATTACTTTGGAGTGAGATAATATTATATATTTTTTATTTCTGGTTAATGATCTCTTTGGGAGATTGTTAGTTTTTGGTTTTTGGCATTTCTATTTTGGCACTTTGATGGTTTTTCCATCTTGTGTTGCCATCAATGCCAAAGGGGGAGATTGTTGGTATTTTGGATATATTGATATAGTTTTGTCATCGATGTCAACACCTATCATTACTTGTCAACACTTATTAGTACTTGGAGATTTTAGTTATGTTCACCGACAAGACACAAACTTATGCAAAACACTGGTATTTGGTTCACCGATAGATTATATTGTTCGCTGGCACGTGGAATGACTTGGAAACCACTTGGTTATGTCAAAGACATTATTTGATCACTTGGTTTTGGTGATTTGGGTATTTCTTTATTCGGGTTTGCATATTTGTTGTTACCAACAAATAGGTCCAGGATAAGCACTAGTAGACTTATCTATTCCAGATCAACACGACATGTTATGAAGATGATTTATTATTATTGTAAATGCATTGAGCCGACATCATGCATCGGATATTGATTTGTTTGTAACTGATTTTATTGTAATATCTTTTAGTGAACCGACCTATTCAATTGGTCTTAGGTTATGGTATATATGTAAGATCTTATTTGTAAGATCGATATGCGATTGGGAAGAAGAATTGTAGTAGAGTATATGCAAAAATAAACAAAGCTATACAGGCAGACATCATTTGAAGGTTGAAGGAAGGTTTTGTGAAGCTAATAAGAACTACACCAGTACTGAATACATCATATGAAGATGCTATTTTGTGCAGTACATTATTATTGGATTTAACCATCCAATTGTAGTCAGTGTGACTCTCATTTTGTGACTGAGTAGTGAGCTCTAGGTAGCTGGCCTTTCTGCATGTGCAAAATCCATATTGTAAACACATACTATCTGTAGTAGTGTCATTTGATTATGGGTAAGGCTTCCCACCATGTTTTTTCCCCTTACAGGGTTTCCACGTACAAACATTGGTGTTATGTGTTGTGGATGTTGTTGTCTTTCTGTTTCATGCATTTTACCAGTATTGCAATTAACTGTTAAGACTATCTACCGGCATAAAGTTTGGTTTATCGGCATTAAGCATTAAGTTTTGGTTAAGTTATTTTTGGTTTAATTTATTGGACAACTGATTCACCGTCCCCTCTCAGTTGTCTCTAGGACCTAACAAGTCCTTTTCAGTAGAGAACTTACTTGATCTAGTGCACAACGATCTGTGTGGTCGGATGAAAACTAGAAGTATTCAGGGAGATCGGTACTTCATGATTCTTACTGATGATTTCTTAAGAATGATGTGGGTCATATTCTTGAAAGACAAGTCTAAGGCATTTGGAAAGTTCAAAGCCTTTAGAGAATTGGTGGAGAAGGAGAGCGACAGAAGGATAAAATCCCTAAGAACTGATTAGGGAGCTGAATTCAATAAGTACTGTGAGGAGAATGGTATTAAGAGGAAATTGTTTTCCCCAAAGACACCACAATAGAATGACATAGTAGAAAGAAACAACAGGACTGTAGTTGAAGCAAAAAGAACTATGTTGATCCACGAAATGTAGCTCACACATTTTGGAGGGAAGCGGTGAGCACTGCAGTCTATACCATGAACTGGATACTCATTAAGAAAGGTAAAGACAAAACCCCCTATGAGTAATAGAATGGGAGAACTCCCAATGTGAGCTATTTCAATGTGTTTGGGAGAAAATGCTACATTAGGAGAGGTGAGCACCTAAGCAAGTTTTAATGCTAAGTGTGATGAAGGAATATTTCTGGGAAATTCTCTCAAGTGCTACAACAGGAGGTCAGAGGATTGTTGAGAGTATCAATGTTAGGATTGATGAATCCCCTGAGAAGCTTGAGGAAACCAGCAGCAAGCAAATGGAAGATGAACTGGGTTTAGCCTTCTAGGAACCGGTTAAGAAAGAAACAAGTGACAAACACTGCAAAGACCTTAGTGTTTCTGTACCAGTAGAAGCTTCAGTAGGTGAAGAAGAAGATGAGGTGGAAAAAGAAGAGGAAAAGCAAGCTCAACCAGCTACAGTCATTCCTAGGTATGTAAGAATGCATCATGATCCAAAGAAAATCATAGGAGACAAAGATGCAGGAATACTTACAAGGAGAAAGGTAAAATAAAATTCTTGCATGATTTCAGAATTTGAGCCTAAGACCGCTAGAGAGGCACTTACTGATGAAGATTGGATAAAGGCAATGGAAGAGAAGTTGGACTAGATAGAGAAGAATGCAACATGGTCCTTGGTACCCAGATCAAAACACAAGAATGTCATAGGTATCAAATGCGTCTTCAAGAATAAGCTGAATGAAGAAGGCACAGTGGTAAGGAATAATGCAAGAATTGTATGTAAGAGATATGCTCAGGAAGAAGGAGAAGACTATGGAGAAACCTTTGCCCCAGTGGCCAGACTGGAAGGTGTCCAAATGCTACATGCATTTGCAGCATTCAAGGGATTTAAGGTATACCAGATGGATGTGAAGTCTACCTTCTTGAATAGAAACCTGGAGGAAGAAGTGTATATTGAGCAACTAGATGGGTTTGCTTTGTCAAAAGATAGTGACATGGTGTACAAACTACACAAGGCCCTGTATGGATTGAAACATGCACCAAGGGCATGGTACGAATGGTTACACTCTCATTTTGTCCAGATAGGATTTCAGAGAACAAGTGAAGACAACAAAATCTACCTGAAATCTAAAGGTGATTAGATTCTGATATGTGAAGTATTTGTAGATGATGTAATCTTCGGTGGAGATGATGATATGAGTCATGCATTTGTAGATGTGATGAAAAAGGAGTTTGAGATGTCTTTGATTGGAGAGATAAAGTTTTTCATTTGCCTACAGATTCGGCAGATGAAACAAGGTGTCTTCATTACCTAGTCCAAGTATATCAAAGAGGTATTGAAGGCCTCTGGCATGGAGGAGAGAAAATCGGTTGGAACGCCGATGGTGACCGGCTACAAACTAACAAAGTATGATGATACAATGTTGATGGATGAGAAGGATTATCGTTGATGATCGGTAAGATGCACTATGTGGTGCACAATAGATCGGATATTGCTCATGCAGTGGGCATAGTGGCCTATTTTTAGAAGAGTCCTAGAGAATCCCACTTGGTAGCGATAAAGAGGATTTTTAGATACCTGAAAGGGACGGTTGATCATGGATTGTGGTATCCATATAATGGTGACTTTGATCTCAAATTGTTTGTCGATGTAGATTGGGTAGGTAATGTGGACGACTGAAAGAGCACAACTGGTGGAGCATTCTTCCTTGGTGGAAGACTAGTCTCATGGACAAGCAAGAAGGAGAGTTGTATTTCCTAGTCTATAGCTGAAGCGAAGTATGTGGCAGTATTTATGAACTACACTCAGGCAATTTGGATGAAGCATGTACTGAATGGCTTCAAAATGACTATATCTGAATCAGTGAGTATTTTTAGTGATAATACTAGTGCAATAAATATTTCCAAAAATTTGGTATTGCATGCGAGGAAAAAGCATATTGAGATCAAGTATCATTTCTCGAGAGAAAAGGTTCAGAATAAAGAGGTTGTATTAGAACATGTTTCCAATAAGGAGTAGTTAGAAGACATATTCACTAAGCCCTTATCGAAGGCTACATTTACCTATTTGAGAGGTGAATTAGGGGTTTTGCCCCTTCATGAAGTAAACTAAAGTTGTGTGCTCCATATCAATCAGATACTACCATGTCAAATCTTACAGGATTGATGTGTTGAAGGATGCTACTTCGTAGGGGGAGCAGGACAATGGAGCTTGGAAGCTTGTGCCTCCACTTTGGCATTGCTATCAAAGGGGGAGAAGATATATGATGATGAAGACATATGGCAGAGAAGATATATGTGTGAGAAGTGATTAAGAAGAGTGCACACTTACCAATCCAGGTGGTGGTGGTGATCTTTCAAGATGAATTGGTATATGTCAACCGGTATATGTTATTGAATATGGTGCAGATAATGAGCAACGATACACTGAGTATTACCATCAATACCAAAGGGGGAGATTGTTGGCATATGATGAAGCGGTGATAATGTATGTTAGCATATGATGAATCGGTGATAATGTATGTTGTCATTGATGTCAATAAGTGTTGATGTCAATATGTGCTCAAGCAGGTTAACCGATATGCACCGGTATGAAGATTGGAAGCAGTTATGGTCAACCGGGATGGAGTGGACCGGTGTCGGGGTTCACTAAGTATGACTATCGATTGGTAGTCTCTGTTCAGCTCTAGGGTTTCCGGTTTGGCTTTTTTAGTGCAACCGATGATGTTTTGTGATGAGTTAGTTAAGAACAAGGATACGGATCTAGATGCCACACCAGCCATGTGCACGTGAAGGATTTCTTTAAGGATCTTGCCCATGAAGATCGAATGCATTAAATTTCTACCTCAGGAATGTGCATTTTTCTTAGAGGTATGTGAAAAGCACGTGATGGGTTATTGTTTTCTAGATGCGGTGAAGATTGGACGATGCAGAATGACTTGAGATCTCTTTTAGATCATTTCATTCTATGTAATATTTTTGATGGTCAGGATTGGATCGCTTGTAATTGTAAACTTAAAATGTTTAGGGTTTAGGGTTTATGCTACCGACCTATTTTTCTCTATAAGGTCGATGAGTTTTGTTATTGAAGTGTTGGCAAAAGTTGTGTTTATGTTCGCATGTTGGAGATTTGATGCTTGCCAAACTAGATTAAGGAATCTACAGAGTGTGATTGTAGAAGAGAGGAACTGAAAAGGATCTACCTTAGCAAGGAGCGTTGTTATCAGATCGGATTTTTACTTGTTGTCTTCTAACCATTTCAATAGAAGGTAAATCCCTTGACCAGGTAGCTTTAACAAGATTTGTTGTAAATCCTCTAACTAGGTGGCTCAAGTTCATTGAGTTATTTAAATCCTCTAGAGAGGTAACATTTAATAGGGTATATAGCCATCCCTTAACCAGGTGATCTATAATAGGATTGGTTCCTAATAGAACCTTTATTGTAAGGTCTTTAACCGGACTAGGCTCCTAACAGAGAAAACTTCAAAAGAGTTCACAAACAAGCTTGTGGGTATTCATCCCCACTGTGGTTTTTCCCATTTGGGTTTCCATGTGAAAAATCTATGTGTTATGGGTTGTGAGTTTTTCATGTGATGATTGTGTGATTTTGATTAAGTTAGATATGAATTCGGTGTTAAATGGTTATGGTAATATTGATACAATTCATGCATGATTATATCGGTGAAGTAGTCATCAAGATTTGAGATCTATTGTATGTTGTCTGAAGTATTTTTGTTTAACCGGTTGAACTATCTAAATTATTTCTGTTTGACCGGTGTTGCTATGATTAAGTTCAGTGGTGAAGACAACTGGCTAGTTGTGCTTTGATATGACAAAGTGTTGAAGTAGATTTTGTGTGTACTGATTCACCCCCCCTCTCAGTACCATTTAGGACCTTAGTAGTTCATCATTATTCATCAGGATGGTAGCTGATGAGGTATGTTTAATTTCTCAAATTGAATTGGTATCAGTAATTGAAGCATGTAAAGGTTAATGATGGATGAAAGCTATGGAAGAGGAAATATTTCAGATAGAAAAGAATAACACATGGACTTTGGTTCCCTGACCTAAAAATAAGAATGGTATTGGAACTAAATGGATTTTTAGGAATAAATTGAATGAAGATGGACAAGTTGTGAGGAATAAAGATAGACTAGCTTGTAAAGGATATTTTGAGAAAGAAGGAATTTATTATGTTGAAACTTTTCCTCCAGTAGCTAGGATTGAAGCTATGAGATTATTTCTTGCTTGTGCTGCCCATAAGAACTACAAGGTTTATTTGATGGATGTAAAGTCTGCATTTTTTAATGGATATCTTGAAGAGGAAGTTTACATTGAGTAACTTGATTAATTTTCACTTTTAGATGACAAAAACATGGTTTGCAAGTTAAGGAAAGCTTTATATCAGTTGTAATAAGCCCCTAGAGCTTGGTATGCAAGATTGGATAAATATCTTTTGAAGCTTGGTTTCACTAAAGGTAATGCTAACAGTAATTTATACTATAAGATAACTAATGATGACATATTGATTGTTGAAGTCTTTGTTGATGATATCATTTTTGGAGGTGAGGATAAGCTATGTATGGAATTCTTTGAAAATATGAAGAATGAATTTGAGATGTCTATGGTTGGGGAAATTAAATATTTCTTAGGTTTGCAGATTACTCAAATTGAGAAAGGTATTTTCATCTATCAAAATAAGTATGCTAGAGATTTGTTGAAGAATTTTGGTATGGAAAATTCTAAACCAGTTGGTACACCTACGGTTATAAGTGAGAAATTGACTAAGAAAGATGAATTAGCACCCGTAAATCCTATGAGGTACAAGTCTATGATTGGGGGTTTGTTATATCTGACTCGCACTAGACCTAATATAACAATGCAGTTTGTATGATGTTGATGACCAAAAGAGCACATTCAGTGGAGCTTTCTTTCTTGGAAAGAATCTTGTTTCATGGATGAGTAAGAAGCATTCATGTACATATTTATCTACTATTGAAGCTGGGTATGTTGTTGCTTCTACTAACTGTACACAAGTTCTATGGATGAATCAAATGTTGAAAGATATAAGGGTGGATTGTAATGAACCAGTAGCTATTCACCATGATAATTCTACTTCTATTGATATATCAAAGAATCTAGTATTTCATTCTAAGACAAAACACATATCTATCAAGTATAATTTTTTGAAGGAAAATGTGGAAGCAAATGAAGTCAGAATGGTTTATGTGAACACAAAACAGTAGATTGCAGATCTCTTTACTAAACCTTTGCCTAAGGAATCATTTGAGTACTTTAGAGATAGATTGGGTGCTTTTTCCCCTCTGGTCGAGACCTGGGTGATTTTGACTGGCATCAATTCAACATGCATTTACAGAGATACTATTCATTTTTGATTGATGTGTTGGTGCTACTACTCAAGGGGAGTAGTCAATTGTATGGTTTAGTGGATTTATGATTTTTTGATGTTCATGTTAGATTTTTGGTATTGATGTCAAAGGGGGAGAGATATATGTGAAAAATATATCTTAACAAAATATCAGTCAAGGGAAGAGAACAAAGCTTAACAGAGATATCATTTATAGGGGGAGTTTGTTAACCTCATTGTTATATCATCTTTTGGGAGATTGTTGGTTGTCTTCCTTTGGGGGAGAGTTGTTTGGAACTTGGATGTTTTTCACATCTAGTGTTGCCATCAATGCCAAAGGAGGAGATTGTTTGCAATTGGAGGAATTGATTATGTGTTGCATCAATGTTTTGTCATTGATGGCAACGCCAACTATTTTGGTTATTTACCGAACTCCGGTAAGTTCTGGTACAGTGGTTGGTTTATGATATCGATTCGATATGTTTCGGTATGCTTTGGATTGTGGATTTTCTTTAGATTCATCATTCATGCTATTCAAATGGGTATCATGATTCGTTGGTTTGGGATTTGATGACTCAGGAGCAATCATTTATTCTAGTAAGCCTTTTGGTCACTGGTAAGGGTTCTACTGGTAGAGATTTGTTGAAGATCTTTTGATGCACAAGGTAAGTGGTGTTGGCATGGCTTCTAGATGGCTTTTGGGATGTTTTTGGTTATCTTGTTCATGTTCCTATTGAATTAGTGGTGTTGGATTTGGTTCCAGACCTAATTCTATCTTATTCGGCTAGGTTATGGACTGGTTTATGTAACGTTAAGGTGGATGATCTTGATGCATTTTTGGTCGGGTTTTTTATTGGATTATGTTGTTTCTTTCTTAGGCCAAGTTGGTTGATTATTGGATTGTGGATTTATGTTATGAGTTTATTGTATTATCTTTTAGGGGGCTAACCTAATTGTTTAGGTCCCAGTTTGGTATAAATATGATGTAAGATCTCTTTGTGAATAAATTTTTAGTCATATGCAAAGGTTTTGGTCGATGATAGGTGATCAAATTGGGTTGGTAAAATAGGTTTAAGACCTTTGGTACTGAGCTTAACCGAAACTGTACTCAGGCATAGGAGATGTTATTCTTGCAGTTCATTCTTCTTCCGAATTATAGTTTGAATTTATTTTGTAATCAGTGAGGCTCCTTTTGTGATGATTAGTGTTCTCTAGGTTGTTGGCCTTCCTGCATGTGTAGGCCCATCTTATTTTAATCACATACTTACTATAGAAGTATTATCTTATTGTGGGTAGGCTTGCCAGCGCGGTTTTTCTCTTTACTAGGTTTAGCACATACAAATCTTGGTGTTATCTATTGTGGATGGTTGGTAAATGTTCTATGGTTTATATTTGTGGTTAACTATTATATCTTCTATTCCAGTATTTGGTTTATGTATTCTAGTAATAAGGTTCTAATTTTCAAAGTTCTATAATCTACTGACAATTGATTCACCCCCTCTTAGTTTTCCTCTGGTTATCCGCGATGTCTAACATTAATAGGGTCATATATTGTATTTTATGATGTATGAAGGTATTTTATTCCTATTTGGATCTATTCATATTGGTTTTGAGTCACAAAAGTCTGGTTTGAGTCTAGGTTATATTTTTTAATAAAATTGTCAATGTTGCTAAATTGTTGTCAAGGCAATTTTTGCAGTGTAAGAGCAAATAGGAGCTCATTAGTTGAAACAAATCCAAAAGTTAGTTGTATCAGCTGGGAGGCCTTGGAGGAATTAAAATATACCATCCCCACATTTATTTGGAGGTTGGATGGGTGTGTGTGTATACAACAATCAAAAATCAATAAAAGGTTTCATTGTTCCCTGTACTTTTTTTAAGTTTTCCATACATAGTAGTCTGATTTTGGATACTTTTCAATATCAAGTTTGATTAATTTGTATTGAGGGATCATTGGAAATTGTATAGGAATAAATTTAATCTAATTTTCTTTTTGTGGCATCTGATTTCATTGTGTTTTGAGAGAGATATAAGGATTTTGGTGAAATCAGTCTAAACCCTTATCTATGGTAAACCGAGACTGCTAAAAATGATTTTTTTTTCTTTCATGTTAAATAGGAAACTAAAAATGAGTGGAAATTATTTGTATATATACACTATATTTTTATTAGGTTTTGTAGGGTACCATGAAGCATTTGGCACATGCAATCATGATGATAAAGGACTGAAAGTTTGTGTCTCACTCTGAGAACACAATGGTTTGATGAAGTTTTGAAAAAGTAAGGTCATCAAAAGTGGTTTGGAAAGTTGGTGAGGGAGTTGGAAGGTGTAAGGAGGTTTCCCAAATGCAAACCAAGTAATGACCACCAAAACTACCAATTCAAAAGACCATAACCTGTGACTATCCCAAGTCTCATGCTAATTGTCACAGTTTGACAATAAGTTGTAACCGCTGCACTTTATATGTTGAAGAGAGAACTTGGTGTTGAATTAAACATTAGAGGGTAGTAGGGTGTATTATCATCTTCACCACTTGCATTTGAGGGATTGATAATTTTTTTTGTATTAATGACTATCCTAAAACATAGCAAGATTGTCCTAATAAGAAATGTATTGATTATGAATGAAGGGTAACCATGTTGGGTTGGTGGGGTGGGTATAGAGTCAAGAGTAGAAGTATTTTGAAGCCTTGAGTTCTACCAAGGGTGACTGATTTGTGAGAGTTCTTTACATGTTGGAAGTGGAGGTTGGAAAGCTAGTGAAGGGATAGTGTTGGTCAAGGGGCTACAAAGAGTGTTGTTGAAGAATGATGCTAAAGGACTTGTGGATGAGAAAAAATATGTTATGAAGATCTATTTTAGTATATCAATGATGGGTAGAGAGAGAAAGTGAGTCTATGAGTGAAGAATATGTCTTGAGGGTATAATGACTTTGTGAGTAACCTCTATCCCTATGAAGAGTTTGTGAGTGAGTGAAGCTTGTTATCTATTGAATTAGGCAAGTTGGGAGAAAGAAATATCCTTAATTGGTTGGGATTCATGGATACTCTGCATCAAAGTTCTATTAGAGAAATGGAGTAGGTTAATTTAAATTGAGAGAAGGGAGTTTGAGTAGTTGAAGGCAAGATACCTCCAAAAAGTGGATCAATAATTGCTAGGGAATTAAAAGCCCTGAAAGAGAAGGTTGCAACCTTAGAAGCAAGAGATAGGAGAAGAAAAGTCAATAAAGTTGAGAGTGATCAAGAAGGAGAAGAGAATGAAAATGAATCCCCTCAAGAGGTGGAGTTTGATCTGGAGGAAGCATGGACAATTGGGCTCCTGAAGACAGTGAAGGCAGGTGACCACAAATCAAAGGCAAATCTATGCATGTATCATGGTAAATTGGAAGGTGAAGAGATGATTAATTGGACTGGGGCTCTGGAAAAGTACTTTGAGTGTGAGGAAGTGGAAGAAAATCAAAAGGTTAAGGTGGCAAAAACAAGATTGAAGGGTCATGGTTTGTTATGGTGGGATTGTGTGAAAGTGGATAAGTGGAAGAAAGAAACCAAAAATCACTTTATGGAACAAGATGGTGGAAAAGTTGAAAGAAAAGTTCTTTCCAAATGAATATAATGTTTAGTTATACAAGAGGCTCCAAAATCTAAATTAAAAATATATGGATGTGCAACTATACACTGAGGAATTTCACAAGTTGTATATATGAGCAACACATGAGGAAGATGATGAACAAAAGGTGGCAAGGTACCTTAATGCGTTGAGGTAAATAATTCAAGATGAACTTAGTCTCACCACACCAAGAATATTATAAGAGTGTTATAAGTTGGCTATGAAGGCTGAGGATAAGTAAGAAACAAGGCAAGAGAGACAAGGAAGAGGTGGAGGAAACACCAATCAAGGAAGAGGAACAAGACAAACTCAAGAAGACCAAGAAGACACAAGCAAAGCTAAGGAGCAAGTTACTAATTTTAGAGGAGGACTTAGAGGAACAAGAGGCATATTTGGAGGAGGATGAGGTCCAACTACATTCATAGGCAGGTTCTACAATTGCAATGAAGTTGGTCATTCAACATTCAAGTGTTTAGAAAGACAAGGTTCTGTTAGGATAACCAAAGAACAACTGAGAGGGCGGGGGGTGAATCAGTTGTTAAGAGATTATGTGAATTAAAGAATTAAAGCATAAATGAAAACTAGAGAACCAATACCATTCAACCATAACACATCACCATGATATGTACATGGAAAACCTCAATGAGGAAAAACCATAGTGGAAAACCTACCCACAGTCAGATGATACTTCTACAACAAGTATATGATTACAATAGGGGCCTCCACATGCAGGAAGACACACTTCCAAGAGCGCACTTCTCATCACAATGGAATCTCACTGACAATAGAGATGTCAACCACCTCAAGATATTTGGACTATAATCTATTGGTATTATGGATGAATTGATTATCTGTTACGTTGATGTCAACACTAGCTATTATGGTTGGTTACCGACAGACAGGTTTTGGTTACCGGTGGAAGATCTAGTGTTACCGGTAGAAGAGACTATCTGTTGGACACTTCCGACATGTTTTGATCAGTGAAGTATGTTTGATTTTATGTGTTACATGTTCCTTGAGAATTTTTTGGTCAGTTGGTATTGACTTGGTAATCAGATTCTATCATACACTCTTATAAACCCTTACCGACATTGGTTTAAGGTTTAACTGACAGAGATTTCACTAAGAAATCTTGATAGCATGCATAATTGGTGTTGGTGCAGCTTATAGATGGATTTCAGGATGTTGTAGGTGTTCTTTGATCATGCTTCAACTATGTGAAGATATTGATTTGGCATGGTGGAACCAAAATAGGTCTTGTACCTATCTAGATTATGGACCGGTATCATGTTAACGTGTACTCTACACATTACTGGGATGTTTCAGGATGATTTATGGATTTTTTATTGTTGTTTTGGTCTTAAGATGACATGGCATATCATTGTAATATGGATTTATGTAATGATCTTATTGTAATATCTTCTAGGTGGCCAACCTAATTGGCTTAGGCCTTAGGGTTGGTATAAAATTATGTAAGATCTCATTGTAGATTGTGGTATGGGAATAGGATAAGTGTTCATGGTCCTGGAATACAATAGCATATGCAAAGGAGATTTGGTCGATCATAGGTGATCGAATTAGGATTAAGGAAGAGGTGAAAGGCCTTTAGTATTGAGCTTAATCAGGACTGTAATCATGCATGGTTGATGCTATCTCTAGCAGTTCATTATTCTGGATTGTTGTCCATATATCTTGAGGTGGTTTTAACCTCTATAGTCAATGAGACTCTTTTGTAATGAGCAGTACATTCTAGGCAGTGTGCCTTCTTGCATGTGCATGCCCCTCACTGTAACACATACTTTCTGTAGAAGTATTATTTGATTGTGGGTAGGCTTCCCACCGTGGTTTTTCCCTTTCCAAGTTTTCCATGTAAAAATAATGGTGTTATGTGGTATGGTTTCTTTTCATTGATTATCTATTTAATTATTAAGTTGCATTGTTTATTAGTATTTATTTCTTCTTTACCTGTACTTAATCTGGTTAAAGGTTATTAAGTGGATTAAATGGTATAATATGTTAACAACTGATTCACCCCCCCTCTTAGTTGTTCACTGGTTATCCTAACAATTGGTATCAGATCTTTGGTCCTCTTTTGCAGAAGCTTAACCACTTGAGGTAGATCCTATGGCAGCTAACACTTCAAATCCACCAGCAACTATTTTTCAGAAGAGAAATCCCTAAGCTTGATGGAACAAATTATGGGATATGGAAAATTTGAATGGAGACTCATCTTGGATGTCTCTGCAATGATATTTCGGAGATCGCTAAGAAAGGATACACACCTTATGATCCAGCATCTGGAAATCCTCCTCTTACAGACTTGGACAAGAATATTGAGAATGATTGCAGAGCTAGAGAAACCCTCTTGTGTGCACTTACTGATTAGCAGATCATGGGATTAATTGATAAATCATTGGCAAAGGTTATGTGGGGAAAATTTCAAAGTCTAAATGAAGGTGATCCTATTGTCAAAATTGCTAAACTTTTTTTCTAATGGGTAAGATATGAAAACTTGAAGATGGAAGATAATGAACAAATTGTTGTGTTTATGGAAAGATTAAATGAGATTGTTATGGGAATTCAATGTTGTGGAGGATTTCTAAGTGAAGATGAACTAGTTTCCAAAGTATTAAGGGACCTTCCACCGACTTACAAGATGAAGGAAACTGCAATTAATGAGTTGAGAACAATGGCAAACTCTTCAGTTAACACAAACATTTTGATTGGGAAATTATCTACTTTTGAGCTTGAAGAATTTGGATCTTCTGGAGCTGAAAAGTTTGAACCTTTTTTTCATGAATCATCATCATCATCTACCAGCAAAAGTGATGCAAAAGAATTGGAAGACATAAGGAAAGAAGATGAAGAATTTGAGTAACTTGAAGCCTTATTTACTAGAAGAGTACCTAAAGGTCCGACAATAAGTAAATATGAAGGAAAAGAACCTTTTAAATGTTTTGCATGTGATAAGATTGGTCATTTTGCATCTAGAAGTCCTAAAAGGAATGCAAGGTTTGAGGAAAGAGTTAAGAAATCATTTAAGCCCAACTAGAATAGATATAGATTCAAGAAAAGTAAACAATGTTACATAGTGGATGAGGAGGGAGTAACTAATGACTTTGGAGATGAACCTACAGAAGACTCTGCTAGTGGATCCGGCAATGGAAATGAATGGGTGTTCTATGCTTTAAAAGAAGATGAACTGGAACTGGCTATCATAGATGAAGAAAAGGCCCTGGCAACAAAAGTTAAAGATAAGGATGAATGGATAATTGATAGTGGATGCTCACATCATATGACTGGAAATAAAGGGAAATTTATGTCCCTGCAAGAATACAATGGCGGTCAAGTATGTTTTAGAGATGACAAAGCATGTATGATCAAAGGTAGAGGTATTATTTCTTTGGATGGCAATCATAATATTGATAATGTCTATTATGTAGAAGGTTTAAAGCATAATCTTTTGAGTGTTGGTCAATTGGTAGACAAGGGTTTCCAACTTCAGTTTAAAGATAGAAAATACAAAATCATTAACAAGACTGGAGGTAATATCTTTCACTTGAACACTGGTAATAAGACATGTTTGATTGCTCATATTGATGAGAGTTGGTTATGGCATAAGAGGTTGTGTCATGTTAATTTTTATTGTATTGTTAAGATCAGTTCAACTAAGGCAGTTAGAGATATACCTAAGATTGTGAAGCCTCATAATCTGGTATGTAAGGAATGTCAAAGGGGAAAACAAGTTAGAAGTTATTTTAAGAGCATACATGATAAATCTAATGATGTACTTGATTTGATTCACACTGACTTATGTGGTCCATAAAGGAGTAGAAGCTTTCAAGGTGATAGGTATTTCATGTTGATTATTGATGACTATTCTAGGATGATGTGGGTGACTTTTCTAAGGGATAAGTCTGAAGCCTTTGAGAAATTCAAGATATTTAAAACAAAGGTTGAAACGAAAACTTGATTGAAAATCAAATGTCTAAGATCAGATCATGGTGGTGAGTTCACTTCTCATGAATTTAACAGTTATTGTGAGACAAATGGAAATAGGAGACATTTATCTGCACCTAGGACTACTCAGTAGAATGGAGTAGTGGAAATAAAGAACACAACCATTTTGGATGCAACAAGATCTATGATGATGGAAGCCAAATTACCTCATATCTACTAGAGAGAAGCAGTGAGTACAACAGTCTTCACATTCAATAGAGTTCACATCAAAGGTGAAACTAGTAAGACCCCTTATGAATTATGGTTTGGACATACATCTATTGTTAAATATTTCAAAAATTTTGGAAGTAAATGCTATATTAAAAGAGATGATTCAATTGGAAATTTTGATCCTAGATGTGATGAAGGGATATTTCTTGGTTATTCAATTCAAAGAAAAGCATATAGATGTTATAACAAAAGATTGCAGAAAATTGTGGAGAGTGCTAATGTGAAAGTGGATGATCAGTATATAAATCATTTTATATCATATGATAGGGAAATGGCAATGCAAATGATCATAACTGAACCAACAATGCCTCAACTAGTACAGGGAATTGAGACAATTACACCAACACAATCAAAAAATTCAACTGTGACTGATGATCAGAGTAGTGAACCTAAAGTTCAGAAGACACAAAGGTATGTAAGATTAAATCATTCTGAAGATCAAATCATTGGAGATAGGAACAATGGAGTTATGACAAGAAGAAGACTGACAAATGAACAGGTATCTCTTATTTCTCAAATTCAACCAACATCTATTATTGAATCTTGTAAGGATAAAAATTGGTTAAAAGCTATCGAAGATGAATTAGATTAGATAGAGAAGAATGAAACTTGGTCTTTAGTTCCCCGACCTAAAAATAAGAATGTTATTAGAACTCAATGGGTTTTTAGGAATAAACTGAATGAGGATGGTCAAGTTGTAAGAAACAAGGCTAGATTAGTTTGTAAAGGATATCCTCAAATGGATGGAATTGATTATGGTGAGACATTTGCACCTGTAGCTAGAATTGAAGCTTTTAGACTATTTCTTTCCTATGTAGCTTATAAAAACTATAAGGTTTATCAAATGGATGTTAAATGTGCATTTTTCAATGGTGAACTTGACTAAGATGTATACATTGAGAAACCTGATGGATTTTCACTTACAGATGATAAAGATGTGGTTTGCAGATTGAAGAAAACTTTATATGGATTGAAACAGGCTCCTAGGGCTTGGTATGCAAGGTTGGATAAATATCTTTTGAAGCTTGGTTTTACTAAAGGCAGTGTTGATAGTAATTTATATTATAAGATCACTGATAATGATATTCTGATTATTGACATATTTGTTGATGGTATCATTTTTGGAGGAAAAGATAAATTGTGCATGGAATTTGCTAACAATACGAAGAATGAATTTGAAATGTCCATGATTGGTGGAATGAGATTTTTCTTCGGTTTATAGATTACTCAAACTGACAAAGGCATTTTTATCTGTCAAACTAAGTATCTAAGGGGATTGTTGAAGAAGTTTGGTATGGATAATTCTAAACTAGTAAGTACTCCTATGGTGACAAGTGATAAATTATCTATCAAGGATACTTCTACACCCATAAATCCAACAAGGTATAGTTCTATGATTGGTGGTCTATTATATCTAGCTTATACTAGACTATATATTATGAATGCAGTAAGTATTGTTTCAAGATATCAAAGTAATCCTAAAGAAAATCATGAATGTGCAGTAAAAGGGATATTCTGGTATTTGCAAGGAACAACATAATATGGTTTATGGTATTCTAAAAATGATTATTTCACTTTATGTGCATATACTGACTCAGATTGGGCAGGAGATACTGATGACATGAAGAGAACCTCTGGTGGATCTTTCTTTCTTAGAATGAAACTAGCTTCATGGATCAACAAAAAAATAGCCATGCATTTCTTTATCTACTATAGAAGTTGATTATGTTGCATCAACAACTAATTGCACTCAAGTCTTGTGGATGAAGCAAATATTGAAGGATATCAAGGTAAATTGTAGTGAACTGGTAGTTATCTACTGTGATAACTCTGCAACTATTGACATGTCTAAAATTTGGGTATTTCACTCTAAGACTAAGAATATATCAATGAAGTATAACTTTCTGAAGGACAAGGTAGAAGGAATGGTAGTAGAATTGGTTTATGTAAAGACTAAAGAACAGATTATAAATATACTCACTAAACCATTGTCTTAGGAATAATTTAAGTATTTGAGAGATAGGTTAGGGTTTTCTACCCCTTTGACAGAGACTTGATTGATGTAGTTTGTCATCAGTCTAACATGCATTATTAGAGACATTATTCATTCTGGTACTGATGAGTGGTGCTACTACTTAGGGGGAGTAGTTATCTTTTAGATTCAGAGGTTTACATTATTACTATTGATATTTTTGTCAGATTTATGGCATTGATGTCAAAGGGGGAGAGATATTGATGTGAAAAATAAGAAAAGGAGTTGTATACATTAGGGGGAGAGTTATTAATATTCAGGAGATTGTTGGTTGTCTTGCACAGGGGGAGACTTGTTTGGCATTTCTTGGTACTTAGATGTTTTTCACATCTAGTGTTTCCATGAATGTGGAAGGGGGGGATTGTTTGCATTAGAGATGAATTGATTATGTTACATTGATGTTTTGTCATTGATGTCAACACTAGCTGTTAGGTTGGGTACTGACAGGCAGGTTTTGGTTATGAGTAGAAGATTTAGTGTTACCGATAGAAGAGACTATCTGTTGGACACATCTGGCATGTTTGGATCAGTGAAGTATGTTTGATTTTATGTGTTACATGTTCCTTGAGCATGTTTTGGTCATTTGGTATTGACTTGGTAATCAAATGTTATCATACACTCTTGTAAACCCTTATCATAGGTGATCAAATTGGGATTAAGGAATAGGTGAAAGGCCTTCGGTATTGAGCTTAACCGAGACTGTAACCAAGCATGGTAGATGCTATCTTTGGTAGTTCATTATTCTAGATTATTATCCATATATCTTGAGGTAGGTTTAACATCTGTAGTCAATGAGACAACTATGTAATGAGCAGTCCGCTCTAGGCAGTGTGCCTTCCTGCATGTGCAGGCCCCTCATTGTAACACATACTTTCTACAAAAGTATCATCTAACTGTGGGTAGGCTTACACCGTAGTTTTTACCTTTCTGGATTTTCCATGTACAAATCATGGTGTTATGTGGTATGGTTGCTTTTCATTGATTATTTGTTTAATTGTTAAGTTGCATTATTTACAGGTATCTGTTTCTGCTTTACCGGTACTTAATCTGGTTAAAGTTTATTAAGTGGATTAAATGGTATAATCTATTAACAACTGATTCACCCCCCTCTCAGTTGTTCATCGATTATCCTAACATAATCCAGAGAGAAGAACTATCGGTGATAACATCAAACATGCCAAATTACAATTCTGGTTAAGCTTAATACCAAAGGTCTAAAACCTCTTACATTAACAAAACTCGATCACCTATGATCAACCAAATCCTCTGCACAAATAATTATTACATTATTCACTCCTTACCCATATGATCTACAATGAGATCTTACATATATTTATACCAACCCGAGACCTAACTAGTTAGGTTGGACACAAAAATGATAATACAATAGATCCATTACATAATACTAAAATAAAATCATAACACATGTCGACCTAAGGACAAACAAATATCATCTAGTCAATAAAAAATCTAGGAAGCACATCAGAGGATCTACCAACATATTTCATGCAAACCGATCCATAACCTAGATAGCGCCGGACCTAAATTAGATCCATACATGCCAAAGCAATGACACCAATCAGATGAGGCACGAACACAATCACCATCAACATCCTCAATCCTTTCTAGAAGTTGCACCAATACCACTTATGCAATACATCAAAGTTATTGAATAAAGCTTTGTTGATGAAAGCCTTACCAGACCAAAAAAGAAAGCTTACTAGAACATGAGATAGCATCCAATCATAAAGTCAATACCGACTGACTGAAACATACTTCAGAATCATTCAAACATCCATATAGACTTATTCTATCAACTAGATCATATCGGTGACAATCAATTGATTATCTTCCCAATCCAATCCTTCTACTGGAAGTCGGTAAACAACCATAAAAGAAAGTTTTTACATCAATGACAAAACATCAGTACAATACATAATAAATTCTATCATATGGCCAACAATCTCCCCCTTTGGCATTGATTGCAACACTAGATGTGAAAAACATCCAAGTGCCAAGAAAATGCCAAACAAGTCTCCCCCATTGGAAGACCACCAACAATCTCCCATAAAATGATATAGCAATGAAGTTCTGAACCAAATATGAAACAAAAGACCAAATACCGCCAAACTCCCCCTAAGGAGTGCAAAAGAATCAAACAAACTATGAAAACTCTAAATTCAAGGCTGACTACTTCCCCTGAGTAGTAGCATAAGTTCATCAATCCAAAGTAGAAGATAGCTAAAATAATGCACACTAGACTGATGCACATCTGCATCAATTAAGTCTCTACCAGAGGGGTAGAAACCCCTAATCTATCTCTCAAATACTCAAATGATTCACGAGACAAAGTTTTAGTGAAGATGTTTGCTATCTGTTGTTTAGTGTTCACATAAACCAATCTGACTTATTTTTCTTCCACCTTTTCCTTCAAAAAGTTATACTTGATTGATATGTGCTTAGTCTTGGAGTGAAATAACAGATTCTTTGATATGTCAATAGCTACAGAGTTATCACAATGGATAACTGGCGGATCATTACAACTCACTTGTATATCTTTCAAAATCTATTTCATCCATAGAACTTGAGTACAATTGGTTGTGGCTGCAACATATTCAACTTCAATAGTAGATAAGGAAATGCATGACTACTTCTTGCCGATCCATGAAACCAACTTCTTCGCAAGGAATAATTCTCTATTAGATGTGCTCTTTCGATAATCAACATCACCTTCCCAATCTGTATCTGTATATGCACATAAAGTAAAGTCATCATCTTTAGGGTACCATAAACCATATTCAGTTGTACCTTGCAATAACCAGGATATCCTTTTTATTGTACTTTCATCATTTTCTCTTGGATTACTTTGAAATCTTGATACAATACTGGTTGCATTCGTTATATCCATTCTAGTCAAAGTTAAATATAGAAAACCACCAATCATGGATTTATATATTGTAGAATTTACTGAAGGGGATACATCCTTAAGTGACAATTTTTCACTTGTAACCATAGGAGTACTAACAAGTTTAGAAATTTCCATACCAAATTTCTTTAATAATTCCCTTAGATACTTAGTTGGATAGATAAATATGCCTTTGTTAGTCTGAGTAATTTGCAAACCTAGAAAAAATCTTGTTTCTCTAGTCATAGACATTTCAAATTCACTTTGCATATTATCATAATATTCCATGCAAAATTTTTCTTTACCTCCAAAAATGATATCATCAAAAAATACTTCAATAATCAGGATATTATCATTAGTTATTTTGTAATATAGGTTATTGTCAGCATTACCTTTTATAAAATCAAGCTTCAATAGATACTTATCCAACCTTCCATACCAAGCTCTAGGAGCCTATTTTAGTCCACATAGGGCAAATTCCTTAATATGTAAACCATATTTTTGTCATCTGTTAGTAAAAATCCATCTGGTTGCTCAATAAAGACTTCTTCTTCAAGTTCTCCATTAAAAAATGCACACTTAACTTCCATCTGATAGACCTTGTAGTTCTTTTTGGCTACATAAGCAAGAAATAGTCTAACAACTTCAATTCTAGCTACCAGTGCAAAAGTTTCACCATAATCAATTCATTCCTTATGAGAATATCCTTTGAAGACCAGTCTAGCCTTCTTTCTTACAACTTGTCCATCCTCATTTAGTTCCAATAACATTCTTATTTTTAGGTCGGGGAAATAAAGTCCAAGTATTGTTCTTTTCTATCTGATCTTATTCATCTTTCATAGCTTTCATCCAACATTCATCTTTACAAGCTTCAATTACTGATGTTGGTTCAATATGAGAAATGAAACATACCTCTTAATTTTCCAATATTCTCCTTTTCATAACTTCCATGTTTTTGTCTCCAATGATCTGAATTGAAGAATGATTTAGCCTTACGTACCTTGGTCTTTTTTTATTTTCAGGTTCTCTGTGCCACTCTTAGTTACAGTTGAGTTTTCTGATGATGTCGGGGTAACTGGTTCAATATTTTGTTCTGGTATAGGCACTACTAGTTCAGTTATGATCATTTCCACTACCGATTCACTATCATAGGATTTAGCTTGGTCTTTGTACTGCTCATCTACTTTTACATTAGCACTTTCCATAATTCTCTGCAATCTTTTGTTAGAACATCTATATCCTTTTCTTTTAGTTGAATAACCAAGAAATATTCCTTCATCACATCTATGGTCAAGCTTTCCAATGGAATCAACTCTTTTGATATAACACTTACTTCCAAAGATTCTGAAATATTAAAGAGTACAGGAATGACCAAACCATAATTCATAAGGTATCTTACCAGTATCCCCTTGATATGAAATCTATTGAATTTATAAAATATTTTACTTATTGCTTCTCTCTAGTATATATGAGAGAAATTAGCATCCATCATCATGCTTTTGTCTGCATCCAAAATGGTTTTGTTCTTTCTTTCCACAATGCCATTCTGCTGAGGTGTTCGGGGTGCAGATAACTATCTCCTAATGCCATTTTTCTCACAGTAGCTATTAAATTCATAGGATATGAATTCACCACCTTGATCTAATCTTAGACACTTAGTTTTCATTCCTATATCTATCTCAATCACAACTTTAAAGATCTTGAATTTCTCAAAGGCTTCAAATTTCTCTCTTAGAAAATCAACCCACATCATTCTAGAATAGTCATCAATGATTAACATAAAATATCTATCTCTTTGAAAGATTCTTGTATTAGCATGACTACATAGGTCAAAATGAATCAAATCAAGAACATCATTATATTTATCAAGTATGCTCTTAAAATAAGTTTTGATTTGCTTACCCATTTGACATTCTTTACATACCAGATTATGAGGCTTCACAATTTGAGGTAAATATCTAACTACCTTAGTTGAACTGATCTTTACAATGCAATCAAAATTTACATAACACAACCTTCTATGTCATAGCCAACTTTCATCAATATGTGGAATAAAACATGTCTTTTAATTGGAGTTCAAATGAAAGAGGTTACCTTTTGTCTGTGTACCAGTTGGAATCTCCAGTCCAGATTTGCTAATGATTTTGCACTTTTCATCCTTGAATTGTAATTGAAATCCTCTGTCTAGCAATTGTCCTACACTCAAAATATTATGCTTCAAACCTTCAACATAATAAACATTATTAGTGTTATTCTTACCATCTGATGAAATGGTTCCTATTCCTTTGATCATGCATGCCTTGCTATTATAAAATTTGACTTCACCACCATCAAAATCTTACAAGGTTATAAACATCCCTTTGTCTCCTATCATATGATGAGAACATCCACTATCTATTACCCATTCATCTTTGTCTTCAACTTTTACTGCAAGGTCGTTTTATTCATTTTTGATAACTAGTTATGGATCATCTTCCTTCATAGCATAAAGTACCCAGTCTTTTCCATTGCCGATTCTTCTTCCAAGTCATCAGTTACTCCTTCCTCATCAGCATAGTAGCATGATTTATTTTTGTATTTCTTGTACTTATGCTTATCTAATATTTAGGGTTAGGTTTAAAATATCTTCTTTCTCTTTCTTCAAATTTTGAATTCCTTTCAGGAAATCTAGATGCAAAATGACCTATCTTATTACATGCAAACCATTTTAAAGGAGATTTTCCTTCATACTTACTTCCTGACGGACCTCTAGGTATCCTTCTAGCAAATAGGGCTTCAAGTTGCTCAAGCTCTTCATCTTCTTTCAAGATCTCTTCCAATTCCTTTGCATACAACACTTTCCAATCTTGTCTGTCGGTTAATGATGTAGATGCCTTAAATGCAGTATCAATTTTTTTTATTCCAGGAGGACCAAATTTATCAATCTCAAAAGGATATATCTTCCCAACAAGAGTATCTCTATTGACAAAAGAATTAGGCATGGTTCTTAGCTCATTAACTGTAGTTACCGTCATCTTATATGTCGGTGGCAAAACCCTTAACACTTTTGAAACAATCTCTTCCTCTCTCAGAGATCCACCACAACACTGAATTCCTAATACAATTTCATTAACCCTTTCCATGAATGCATAAATAATTTCATTTTCTTCCATCTTCAAGCTTTTATATCTTACCTGGTAACATTCAAGTTTTTCTATTTTAACAGTAGGATCACCTTCATTTAGAGTCTCCAACTTGTCCCATATAGCTTTTGCCGATGATTTGTCTGATAGTCCCATGATTTGCTGATCTGATAAGGTGCTTAAGAGGGATTTTCTAGCTTTACAGTCATTCTCAATGTTCTTATCCAACTCTACTAGTGCAGGAATTCAAGATGATAGATTATAAGGAGTGTAACCATTCTGATTTATTTCCCAAATTTCCTTTCCAATGCATCTTAAATGAGTCCCCATCCGAATCTTCCATACTCCATAGTTTGTTCCATCATGCCTAGGGCTATCCTTCCAAAAAAGATGAGTTGAAATATTAGTTGCAATAGGATCTTCCTCAAGTGGTTAAGCTTCTTCAAAAAGAGGACTAGACTCTGATACCAATTGTTAGGATAACCGGAGAACAACTGAGAGGGGGGGGTAAATCAATTGTTACCAGATTATGTGAATTAAAGAACTTAAAACCTTATACCAGTATAACTGATTAAACATTAAAGCATAAATAAAAACCAGAGAATCAATACCATGCAACCATAACACATAACACCATGATTTGTATGTGGAAAACCTCAATGAGGAAAGACCATGGTGGGAAACCCTACCCACAGTCAGATGATACTTCTACAACAAGCATATGATTACAATAGTGGCCTGCACATGTAGAAAGCCACACTGCCTAGAGTGCATTGCTCATCACAATGGAGTCTCACTAACTATAGAGATGTCAACCATGGGTGGCTGCAAGAAGTTGAGTCCCACTTTTGGGCAAAAAGTGGAAGTGTTTTCTCTGTTTTTCAAATTTTATGTCGATTAATGTCAAAATTTGATGCACTTAGAGATTGAATCTCGAAAAAATTTAGTAATAGAAAATGTAGTTCTCAGAGTCTACTTTTCAAATATGTAATTTATTTTAATACCCACATGGTATAAATCCCTTTTTATTAGGCATGTTTAAAAACCAGTTTTTCAAAATGCCTGTTTCAGGACCAGACAACGTATGTGTACGACCACCCTTTTTTGATGCAAATAAATGAATTTTTGCAAATCCTTCTGGGAAATGATACCTAAGACACCAAATATTGACGAGAATATTTCCTGCTATTTTTTATTGAATATATTTTTTTTTATTAATTTTTAACTGACAATAAAGTATATTTTCAAAACATCGGGTGTACGACCACCATAATTTGATGAAAATTTCAATTTTTTTTTTTAATATTCAAAATAATTGTATGTAGATTGATGCCATATAATTTTTTTTTCTAAAATCCTAAAAACCAAAAAATTATTAAAGTTTTAGTGAACCACAATGCAGATATGAGAATTACTGCATTCATGGAAAGGGTAAATTAGATTGTTATGAGAATTCAATGTTGTGGTGGAACTTTGAGAGAAGATGAAATTGTTTCTAAAGTCTTGAGCGCCATACCACCGACTTACAAAATTAAGGCTACTTCTATTAGTGAGTTGAGAACAATGGATAATACATCTATCAACAAAGATACTTTGGTTGGGAAACTATCTTCTTTTGAGCTCGAGGAATTTGGACCTTCTCGAGCAGTGAAGACTAAACCTTCTTTTCATGCATCTACATTTACAACCGATAAGAAAGATTGGAGAGATTTATATGCAAAAGAATTCAAAGATATGAAGAGAGAAGATGATAAGTTTGAGCAACTTGAAGCACTATTTTCTAGAAGAGTACCAAAAGGACTAGTAGGAAGTAAGTATGAAGGAAAAGCACCTTTTAAATGTTTTGCATGTAATAAGATTGTCACTTTGCATCTAGATGTCCTGAAAGAAATTCAAGATTTAAAGAAAGAGTTAAATAATAATTTAAGGCTAACCATGGATATCAAAATAAGTATAGATTTATGAAAAATAGAGACATATCATGCTACATAGCAGATGAGGAAGGCATTACTGATTCAGATGATGAACCATCAAAAGATTCTGCTAGTGGACCCGACAATGTGAAGGAATGGGTATTCTTAGCTATCAAAGAAGATGATCCGACACTGGAAGAGAATGTACCTAAGGAGGAGGCACTTTCTACTAAAATTGAGGATAAGGATGAATGGGTAATTGATAGTGGTTGTTCACATCATATGACTGGAGATAAAGGGAAGTTTTTGTCTTTGCAAGAAATTGAAGGTAGACTAGTTAGATTTGGAGATGACAAGGCATGTATGATCAAAGGAAAAGGAACTATATCATTGGATGGTAAGAAAAATACTGATAATGTTTAATATGTTGAAGGTTTGAAGCAAAATCTTTTGAGTGTAGGACAATTGGTAGATAAGGGATTTCAATTACAATTCAAGGATGAAAAATGCAAAATCATTAATAGATCTAGCTTAGAGATTGCAACTGGTACACAGACAAAAGGTAACATATTTCATTTAAACTCTGGTGAGAAGATATGTTTGATCACACAGATTGATGAGAGCTAGTTATGGCATAAAAGGCTATGTCATGTGAATTTTGATTGCATTGTGAAGATCAGTTCAACTAAAGCTGTTAGAGATATACCTAAGATTATGAAGCCCTATAATCCGGTATGTAAAGAATGTGAAATGGGTAAATAGGTCAGAACCTCTTTTAGGAGTATACAAGATAAATCAATTGATGTTCTTGATCTTATTCATACTGATTTATGTGGCCCTGCTAGAGTTAAAAGTTTTCATGGTGATAGATATTTTATGCTAATCATTGATGATTATTCTAGAATGATGTAGGTTACTTTTTTGAGAGAAAAATCTAAAGCATTTGAAAAGTTTAAAATCTTTAATACTAAAGTGGAAACTAAGACAGGATTGAAGATTAAATGTTTGAGATCAGATCATGGTGGAAAATTCACATCCGGTGAGTTTAATAACTTTTGTGACAAGCATGGTATTAGAAGACAATTTTTTCCTCCTCGGACACCTCAGCAAAATGGAGTTATGGAAAAGAAAAATAGAACTATATTGGATGATGATAGAACAATGATGATGGAAGCTAATCTACCTCATATCTACTAGAGAGAAGTAGTGAGTACAGTGGTTTATACATTCAACAATGTGCATATCAAAGGAGAAACCAGTAAGACACCTTATATTGGTTTGGCAATACACGTACAATTAAGTATTTCAGAATTTTGGGTAGTAAATGTTATATCAGGAGAGATGATACTATTGGGAAATTTGATCCTAGAAGTAATGAAGGCATATTTCTTGGTTATTCTAATGAAAGAAAAGCATATAGATGTTATAACAAGAGATTGCAGAAAATAGTGGAGAGTGATAATGTCAAAGTAGATGAGCTAATAAAAAGTCAAATCAAAATTTATGAAAAGGAACCGGTAGTGGAAATGATTATATATGAACTGGTATCACCTTTACCAGAATAGAGAGTTGAACTAGTTACTCCAGCAACATCAGAGAACTCTACAGTAACTGAAGATCAGGGAAGAGGAACAAAGAGTAAGAAGACTCCTAGGTATGTGAGATTGAATCAATCTGAAGATGAAATCAGTGGGGATAAAAATAATAGAGTGATGACAAGAAGAAGACTGGCATCTAATGAGGTATGTTTAATTTCACAAGTTGAACCAGTATCATTAATAGAGGCATGTAAAGACAAACTTTGGTTCCCCGACCTAGAATTAAAAATGTTATTGGAACTAAATGGGTTTTTAGGAATAAATTGGATGAGGATGGTAAAGTTATAAGGAATAAAGGCTAGATTGGTTTGTAAAGGATATTCTCAGAAGGAAGGAATTGATTATAGAGAAACTTTTTCACAGGTAGCTAGGATTTAAGCTCTAAGATTATTTCTTGCCTATGCTGCTTATAAAAACTACACGATTTATCAGATGGATGTTAAATGTGAATTCTTGAATGGGGATCTTGATTAGGAAGTTTATATTGAGCAACCTGATGGTTTTTCACTATCAAATGATACTGATATGGTTTGCAGGTTAAGGAAAGCTTAATATGGACTGAAAAAAGCACCCAAAGCTTGGTATGCAAGGTTGGACATATATCTTTTGAAGCTTTGTTTTAGTAAGGGCAGTGTTGACGATAATTTATATTATAAAATCACTGATGATGATATACTGATTGTTGAAGTATCTGTTGATGACATTATTTTTGGAGGTGAAGACAAATTATGCATAGAATTTTCTAAGAGCATGGAGAAAGAATTTGAGATGTCCATGATTGGTGAGATGAAAATTTTCTTAAGTTTGCAGATTAAGTTCAAACTAACAAAGGTGTTTTTATTTGTCAAACTAATTATGCTAGGGAATTGTTGAAGAAATTTGGTATGGGAGATTCTAAACTGGTAAGTACACCTATGGTTACAAGTCATAAATTGACAAGGAAAGATGGTTTTGCACCGATAAATCCTACAAGATACAAATCTATGATTGGAGGTCTACTTTATTTGATTTAGACTAGGCCTAACATTATGAATGTTGTTTGTATTATTTCAAGATTTTAGAGTGATCCTAGAGAAAATCATGAGATGGCAGTGAAAAGGATTTTTAGATACTTGCAAGGTACATCAAAATATGGTTTGTGCTATCCTAAGGATGGTAAATTCACTTTATGTGCATATACAAATGTTGATTGGGTTGGAGATGTTGATGACTGGAATAGTACTTCTGGTGGAGATTTCTTTCTTGGAAAGAAGTTGGTTTCATGGACCAGGAAGAAATAATCATGTACTTCTTTATCTACTACTGAAGCTGAGTATGTTTATACACAAATTTTGTGGATAAAGCAAATGTTGAAGGATATAAAGGTGGATTGTGATGCACCAATAGTTATTCATTGTGATAACTCTATTACTATTGATATATCAAAGAATATGGTATTTCTCTCCAAGAAAAAGTACATATCTATCAAGTATAACTTTTTGAAGGAGAAGGTGGAAGCAAATGAATTTAAACTGGTTTTTATGACTAAAGAACAAATTGTAGATATTTTCATGAAACCTCTATCCAAGGAATCATTTGAGTACCTGAGAGATAGATTGGGGTTTTTTGCCCCTCCGAAAGAGACTTGATTGATGTTGTTTGGCATCAGTCTGGTATGCATTATCAAAGATACTATTCATTATGGCACTAATGTGGGATGCTACTGCTCAGAGGAGTAGTCAGCTTTGAGATTTAGAGGCTTATGTTTTTGATTTGATATTTTTGTCAGATTTTTAGCATTGATGTCAAACGGGGAGAGATAGTAATGTGAAAAACAAATTCAGAACTTTATAGAGATATTATTCAAAGGGGGAGAGACATTGATATTCAGATCTATATACATGAGATTGTTGGTTGTCTTCCATAGGGGGAGACTTGTTTGGCATTTCTTAGTACTTAGATGTTTTTCACATCTGGTGTTTCCATCAATTTTAAAGGGGGTGATTGCTGGCCATTTGGTGAAATTGATTATGTGTTGCATTGAATTTTTGTCATTGATGTTAACACTACCTATTTGGATGCTTTATCGACACCCCTCTGGTCCCGATAGGTTGAGTGGTTTTTTGTTAACTTGGATCTGACATGATCTAGTTGACTCTGGTATAATTCGGTGATGGAATTGGCTTGTTCATAATGCTTATACTCATATTTGGTCACTTGGTTTCGGTCTGGAGATTGGATGCTATGAAGATTGGTTTCTGGTTCTGGTGAGAGTTTCACCAGTAGAGCTTTTAGTGGAGATATTTGATGCATTGCATAATTGGTGTTGATGCAGCTTCTGATGGAGTTTTAGGATGCTGTTGGTGATCATGTTTGATACTTGGCATTTGGAGATCATTGTTGCAGCGAGTGGACCTATACTTGGTCTTGGTTGATCTAGGTTGTGGACTGACATTGATGTAATGTGAGGACATGACCTATTGTTGTATTTTTGGGATGTCTTATGTGTTGGATATTATTTGGTTGGTCTAAGGCCAACATGGTTTGTAATTATGTAATTGGTTTATTGTCTAGTAGCCGACCTGATTGTATATGGTCGAGGGTTTGTATAAATAAGATGTAAGATCTCATTGTAGATCATCATGGTTATTTTAAGAGGTCATGGTCAAGGAATGTAATGCACAAATAATGTAATATCATTTAGGCAGAGGAGTTGGTTGATCATTGGAGATTGAATTGGGTTTATAGAAGAGGATTTAGTCCTCTGGTATTGAGTTTAACCAAAACTGTACTCAAGCATAGGAGATGCTATCTTTTGTAGTTCAACACTTCTCCTGATTGTACTATGGATTTGTATGTAGTAAGTGAGACTCCTTTTTGTGATGAGAAGTGTGCTCTAGGTTGTTGGCCTTCTTGCAAGTGCAGGCCCCTTCACTGTAAATTCATATACTTACTACAGAAGTATTATATTATTTTGGGCAGCCTTTCCACCATGGTTTTTCCATTTATCGGGTTTTCCATGTACAAATATTGGTGTTGTGTGGATGGCTTTTATTCCATGATTATTGTTTATGCTTAATTGGATTAGCTGCTATTCTGGTATTGTTGTTTTAAATTGTTAATGCTTTCGGTAATTTGTGACAACTGATTCACCCCCCCCCTCTCAGTTGTCTTGCAGTTATCTGAACTATCTAACACGTATATGTACATACATATACATATACATACATATAGTTATATATAGATATATATACATATATACATATATATATATACATATACATTATTACATATATATACATATGTATACATATACATAAATGTATATATATATATGTATCTATATATATGTATATGTATCTGTGTATGTATATGTGTATATATATACACATATATCATTATATACATATACCTATATATATGTATGTATGTATATGTATATATATGCATATATATGTATGTGTATATATATATGTATGTATGTATGTATGTATGTATGTATATGGATATGTGTATATATATGTACATATTAATTAAAAGTAAAATTGTTCACCTAAAATGAAACAGATGTATGCCGAAATTGACCAAGATGACCATATGGGTGTGAAAAACACATCCTCATAGTTGTATCCACCTACAATTTTTTATTTTATATATGTACAAAATTGGTCAATGTACATTCATTGCCTCATTTGCAACAACAGATGGTAGAGGAGCTCTCGCCACAACCACGGGTGGATGATCAGACGTGGAAGTTAGTGTCACTCCCTAAACATGTACACCGACATTAATATATTTAAAAATTTATCAAGTATGATGAACAATGAAAGTTATGACTTAAAATCAATAATTTAATAAAACATCAATTGAACTAAATAACCCCAAAAGGAATGTTGAGATCCATAGGTGTCACCAAAATATTAAATTGACCAAAAGATGAAGTCTATGTGCCCTCAACCATGGCTTAGACACAATTTAAATTTGAAGTTATTAAATAACTTTTATTTAATTGACATATTTAATATTTATTTCTATTATAAATCAAAATTATAAATATATATATATATATACATATATATACATACATATATATATATATACATATATATATATATATATATATATATATATATACATATACATACATATATATATATACATACATACATACATATATATATATATATATGTATGTATATGTATATATATATATATATAAACATTTTTTAAAACATTAAATTGAATGTATATATGTATGTACCTATCTATCATGATTATCCATTGGATGATCGTTAGCACATAGAAAATCAACATATGAACCAATATCATGACCGGATGCTCCATGTGAAGCTGAAGTGGATGAACCATGTGCACCTAAAGTGGATGCACCATCACTGGGGACATAGCATAATTGATTATAGCTTGTACAAAAAATGGGGTGTCAATGTGCGAGGAATGGATGTACTATTACCATCTCCTCCTAATACTCCTCCATCAATAATGTGAACTACCATATCAAATGTCTATTCAGTAAGGTTATCAGTGAGTGTAGTCAATGCACCCAATGTCATTATTATGTAAAGTTGATGAATAGGAATAAAAGCAGCAGAAGGGGGATCCACGATAGGCTAAGAAGGGATAGGTTGATTGGGGTCAACATGTGCCCCCAAACTTTGTTGTGGAATGTCACCACCAGTACCCTGGAATGATCTCATATCAGAATAATTGGGTTTTAAACCCATTAAAAACTTTGCATATAATTTTCTTAAAAAATAAAAGGATACCTCTAAGTTAGCTTGGGGTGGTTGGTCAAAGAACATCCACCACTACTCCAAAAAATGATCTATTATTGCCTAATGTATACACCACCTCATGGATATGCACAATTTGTTTGGAGGATTTTTTTCCTTTGTGAGGGGGTCAACAAAATATGAAGCTAAGTCAACTTTGGTTAATTTCAGGTCTAAAACGAGGTCATCTGAATAGAACTGTCGTCTTTCCTCCACCCATAAACAATATTAACCTATCTCTACATCAATGGCCCTAACAACATCAATAACATTTTACTTCTTCAATGCAAAATGTATTATATCGGGGACATGAATGGTGCATTTAGGATTTAATTAACTCTTTGTTGAATGGATCTAACATTCTCATTGATCTTGGCTTGATATCTAGCCTCATTAGATCAAGGGGGTGGAGGTAGAGTGGGTGGAGGTAGAGTGGGTGGAGGTGGAGGTGGAGATGGAGGGTGTTGAATTAGGTGATGTGGAGGGGATGGAGGTGGTGGATTAAGAAACTCATTGATGTCAAATTCATCCTTGCAACGCTTATGTATCTAGATGGGCAAGCTCTGCGTAAATGCACAAACAATATAAATAAATTTGAAAAAAGAAATTAAAAAATTAACTTTAATGAATTTATATATATAGAATCCAAATTGTTTTAAAACATAAAATTAAAGCTCTAGGTCCACATATATGTGTATTAAATCCTAGATCATGTGTACACACATACATGTAAATATACATACATGTTGAAAGAAAAATTACATGTGTACATATAACTAGATAAATCAAACTTTGTATGTAACACATGTACATTAAATCCTATATATGTGTACACATACAATTGAATACATATCAATAAAGAAATTACAATCTAACTCTAGAGATAAATCCAACTATGTTACACACACATGATGTATCATTTGAAACTTTCAAACACATGTACACATATGTATTAAATAACATTCAAAATTTAAATTGAGCTATCTATAATATTTTAAAAAAGTACACGTACACATGTACTATAATTTAAAAAATAAATGAAAGTACATCCTTGATGTCTTAAGGGGTGACATGTGATTGAGGATGTCAAGTTTAAGGGGTCATATTTCGACAGAGAGGTCCTAATGATATCCTGAATGTCAAGTATGTATATATTAAAATTATTAAGGTCTCATGTGATTGAGGATGTCTTAAGCTTGGGTCCTAAGTTCTCCTGAATGTCAAGTAAAGACATTCAAATGATATTTGGGTTCCTATCACAATTAATGTATTAAGGGGCCTTATTTCAATTAGAGGTCCTAATAAGATCCTAAATGTTAGATGTACATGTATATTGAAAGTATAAGGGGTCATGTGAGATAATGTCTTAAAGGGGACCATGTGATAATGAATGTATTAAGGGGTCAAGATAATTAGGAGGTAGACCACCCCTTCCACTAAAATCCCAACCATAAATATGCTTTGAAGCCCATGTGGCCAAACAATCAACCACTCTATTCCGCTCTCTAGGAATATGACAAAAGGAGACAAATTCCAATGTATTACACACTTATAAAATTTGTCTGACCACAAAAGCTAATTTCCAACTCACTTCATTCAAATTTTGTTTATTCAACATGTCCACAACAATCTAAGAATCCGAATCACAAATAATCTTCCTCCATCCTAAAGAACAACCTCACTCAACAATAATCTTAATAGCTAGGGCCTCCATAGGATTATTAGAGTGCTGCCCAATATAAATAGAGAAGAAAAAAACTGCACAACTATTATCACCTTTACCTATACCTCCAATAACTGCATGTCCAAGATTCCCATGGGAAGAGCCATCTGTATTAATTTTGAAGATTCCCACATGAGGGGGATTCCAACTTCCATCTCCACTTATCCGCTTCTTTGCATGTTGAGATATATTTCCTACAACATAGTCCATTTTAATGTTTTCCAATTGTAGATTCGTTACAATAGCATAATCACCTGGATCAACATTTTTTATATTGTCTCTTGAATCCTATTAACTATCTTCTACCACAGCTGAGGAATCCCTATATGTGAATCACAAAAGACCCCTCGATTCCTTTCCAGCAACAAATTCCAGATAATAAGGGTTAACCCAATAGCCTAGGCCACTTGAAGAAAAGAGGTCTTTGTGGGGGGTCTGCCCAAGCTATCCCAAAATTTAATTAAGGAGGTAGCATGAAAACAATCATGTTGCCAAGCCTCCCACCATTTGTGTCAAATCTCCCTAGAGAAAGGGCATAGAAAAAACAAGTGGGAGCAATCTTCCTTATTATGCATACAAAGATAATAGATAGATGGTCCCTGGAAGCCTCTCTTACGAATATTCTCCCACGTGAGGAATTTCCTCTCAAAAACCAGCCATAAGAAGAAATTACATTTCAGCCTAGAGAAGCTATTCCAAACCTTCTTCCACTAGGGAACATTCATCAGGCCATGCAATTCCCTATCAAGATGAGCATAACCTTCATCAACATAAAACTTTCCTTTTGGATTAGGACTCCAAGAAAAACTGTCTCTCTCCTTGAGGGACCTACATAACCTACCCTCCAAGATATTAACCAACACCACATGATCTTCATCTGAACCACCCACTAGTACATTTGGGCCTAATTTTTGACGGCTAATTGTCAGAAGTCCAATGACACCACGTCGGACTTTCGACCAATTTAACCATCGAAAACTCATTGTCGGTCTTCCCGACAATGCCATTTGCGTCGGATGTCCATCGATGTTATGAACTCTTCCGAAAGTGACTATATTTGCTCCCCCAACCAAAAGTTTTGATGGATTACGATCAGAATTTTGATAGATGCTATGTTTTCTCCTCGATAACTGTCCAACAAGGAAGTGACGTCGGATATACAACATCCTTGTCGGATGTTTCTTTAGTTTTCATTAGAATTCTAACAGTATTAGATGATGTGGGTCAGACAACTTTGCCATCGGTGCATGAAAGTATTGAATGAGTTCTACTTTTAAAAATTGCATAAAACATTTTTTATTTATTCGATTTAGTGTTATTTGCAAAAACCGATTATCAATGATGTTTCCTTTCTCCAAGAATTGTCTAGGATCTTTCCGTCACATAATATGTAACATCTAATGAATAAATATTTTCTTTACAAATTCTTATTTTATTTAATTATCATTTGAGTGTGAATTATAATTTATATATGTGCAGAAGTAGAAGATACAAGATGAAGACTCATGTGCAAGTAAATTTCATAAAAGAAAGCAAACAAGCATTATCTTGAATGACATGGAAAAAAGCTCATTAGCTTCCTAGAAGAGAGCAATTGGAGAAAAGCAGAGGAAAGTGTTAAAGGGTGATAAATACATAGAGAGTATGCAATACAAAGAAACAATGTCTGGAGTGTGTGATGTGATGTCTCTAATTTATGTCTATAGGGACTAACTAGTTTTGGAGTTCGTGGGAAACCTATTGGGCCACACTTGGAGGAAATCAATGTGTTCATGCAAGGACCACCTTTTTTCTATTATGATATTGATGCTTTTGCACCAAAGGATATTTGGAAGGCAATATCCAAAACTTTCTATAGTGTGGAACCAGAGTTGGTGGACAAGAAGTACTTTTCAGCTTCCTGAAGACCAAGAGGTTATGTACACAATCTCCCAATAGAAGGGAAATTTAAAGCATTACCTCTCCCCCCCATGACTATTCAGGAAGCACTTCCTCAGACAAAGGACTATTGGCCTCCATGGGATCAAAGAAAAAAATTGAAGCATAGACTCTAGATGATGTGGTGGTGTCCTTCGTGAAGAACTCTGCACTATAATTGAAAATTCATGAGGGAAACTGCAAGATAGTGAATAGAAATACATTCTTGACAAGTGGGAATAATGGATCTTGCTTTGGGTGGGGTCAGGTCAGGTGGCTCCTCTAGAGGTTGATGAGATATAAATCATATTAAAATTTGAAAAAGATCACACTCGTGGAACTTCATGTGCGATTGATAGATTGTGCTATTTGGGTAATGTATTCCAAATACATACAATTGCATACCATTCATCTATATTTATTAAAGACTTTTATCCTGATTGGATTAAATTAAATTTCTTTCTCTATTTTCTGGTGATCTTTGGAGTAGAGGTTGCTTTTCATCGACCTCAGATACATTTAACTTGTGTTGTATCTGCGGAAATATGTATCCTAGGTTGATGCAATGCAACCTCTTCTCCACCAATACAAGATAGAAGAGAATGTGCTTTAATTTAATGCCATCAGGATAAAAGGCTTTAATCAAGATAGATAAATGGTATGCAACTATATCTATTTGGAATGCATTACCCAAACAACACAATCGATCAGTCACATACGAAGTTCCACGAGTGTGATCTTTTTCAAATCCTAATATTATTTCTATCTTGTCAACCTCTAGAGGAGCCACCTAACCTGGCCCCACCCAAACCAAGTTCCATTCTTTGCACTTTTCAAGAATGTATTTCTATTCACTATCTTGCAGTTTCCCTCATGAATTTTCAATTATAGTGGAGAGTTCTTCATGAAGGATACCACCACATCGTCTAGAGTCTAGCAATTCAATTTTTTTCTTTGATCCCATGGAGGCCAATAGTCCTTTGTCTGAGAAAGTGCTTCTTGAATAGTCATGGGAGGGAGAGGTAATGCTTGAAATTGCCCTTCTATTATGAGATTGTGTACATAACCTCTTAGTCTTGTAGAAGCCAAAAATTACTTCGAATCCACCAACTCTGGTTCCACACTATAGAAACTTTTGGATATTGTCTTCCAAATATCCTTCGGTGCAAAATCATCATTCTCATAATAGAAAAAAGGTGGCCCTTGCATGAACACATTGATTTCCTCCAAGTGCAGTCCAATAGGTTTCCCAGGAATTCCAAAACTAGTTAGTCCCTCCAGACATAAATTAGAGATGTCACATCACACACTCCAGATATTGTTTGTCTGTATTGCATACTCTCTATGTATTTATCACCCTTTAACACTTTCCTATTCTTGTCTCCAATTGCTCTCTTCTAGGCAGCTGATGAGCTTGTTTCCATGTCATTCAAGATAATGCCTACTTGCTTTCTTTTACGAAATTTACTTGCACATGAGTCTTCAGCTTGTATCTTCTGCTTCCACACATATATAAATTTTAATTCATTCTTAGATGAGAATTAAATAAAATAAGCATTTGTAAAGAAAATATTTAGTCATTGGATGTTACATATTATCTGATGGAAAGATCCTAGATCCAATTCTTTGAGAAAGGAAACATCATTGATAAACTCTTTTACAAATAACACTGAATCAAATAAATTAAAAATGTTTCATGTAATTTTTAAAAGTAGAGGTCATGTAATGCTTTCATGGACTGACGACAAAGCTGTCTGACCCACACCATTATCCATAATAGAACAAATCACTATAATAGGCTATTATAAAGAATCTATACAAAAATATGAAAGAACATTAAATTACCATTACAAACCCATAAACCATTAAATATTGAAAATAGATATAAATTTGTAAATGTCTCCCTAAAAACACCACAACCATAACCAAAACAAAAAAAATTCTTACCCGCAAAAACTAAGTAGCTGGTCAGTTGCAAGTCTACAACATCTCTCAGATGATCGAACCATTTATTAATTTTATTCTTCTGATTAGTGAATGGATTTAGTTGCATGTACAAGTTTTCTATTTGAAGCCTTATGTTTCTTTTTGCATCATTCTTCATGTCTATAGTATTGGATAGTTGTACAATTTGTGATGCTATAATATCTATGTGACCCTTAATATCCTTAGTATATTTAGGCCATTGCCTTTAAAACATGTATGCCACCACTACATCCTCTACACTTTTCTAAAAAAAAATATTCTTTCTTGTAGTTGGATATGTGTTGTTGCACATCTAATCACCAAAACTTCTAGTCATTTCTCTTCCACCTGCTTCTCTACATCCTTCAAAACTTTGGCTTCCAATTTGAAAGAATGTTCCTTAAATCCATTAAGCATCAATTGTTTTTGTCTCTGCACTTGACAAAATTGTTTTTGTCTCTACACTTGACAAAGACTCATCCAAAAATACTTCTATAAGTCCTTCATGAAGGACTTTCACTGAATCATTAATAAGTTATGATCCCTATATTTGAGACTTAATTAAATTCTTCTGAGTAGAATGGTGAAGTTTATCACTCAAACAAATCATATGCAAGGGAGACAATCACTTAAATTCCATCCGATCTTGAGACATTGATGCCCACTTTAGCATGTCACATCCTAAATTGACAAGACTAGGATGCCTTATGTGTCCTGGTACTCGTGATTGAGACCCAAAATATGACCCCTCATTTCTTGCCTCATGTGTGAGAAAAAATTCAAACACTTTATGTATGATTATGTATAAAAGGAAGCCCACCCTGTCATTTGAAGGGGTCTACCTACAATTCAAGTGATCTGTTAATTATAAAATCAATTCAATTCCAAGTGAACAAGAAATCAAGCATTCATCAAGCATTGAAGGAGAATTCAAGTTAAAGCACAACATTCATGATCAACAGTCTGCATGACATCCTAAAACCTTAAGTGAGGATTGAAGAAAGATTCGTCAAGGTATCATGTTCAATTTTAAGCATGATAGAGAAGATTAACAAACAAAACCAATTGTTTGCAAGGCAATCCAAAAACTCTGCTACAAAATGGTTGTTGTAGTGACACAAAACACAAACAACAATAATAACCAACACTTGCAAAGGTGTAAACAACAAAAATGGTCACACTATCATTAATCCATGCTATTCCAAGTAACGGATCTCAAAAAAATAATAACCATGCCCTACGGGGTGCTATGTACCACAACACTTCTAGTTTGAGGATATAACATAAATGATTTAACATGAGAAAAAAAGAGAGCTCATATGCCTCCCCTTAAGATGTCAACATACCTCTAGGTTTATATCTTAAGGTAGATAGCGATCAAGGATAAGCACCTTCAACACCAAGAAGATACCCTTAATAAACATACATGCATTCCAAGCTAGGAACAAAGATCATCATACATGCTTCATTGCTATAGGAAAGGAAGAGATATTATGGAAACATTACATAATTTAAATGAAGGAAACCAAAAGAATGTAGAGAGATTAAAAAAATCTATAGAACAACTATTTTACATACCTCAAATACAAAATTGTAGGGGGAAACAATAAAAAATGGCAAATCAAGGAAATAATGAAAGATCCATGCCAAATTCTTATACAATGCAGTCTAGTTGAAGGATTTTCATTCAACACAAGATAGTGAAGGGGTCATTATGATGATTTATTTGAAGGTTCATATGTTAAAGGTAGTCACTAACATATAAAGAGTGAATAAATTGAAGAGCCCGATGAATTGCCAGCGTAGCATGAGGATGTATGATGTTAACAATAGCAAAATGATATTATGATGGTGGTGAAACTATAAAAATTTTTGATCATATTTTTATTGAGAATGAAAGCAACCACCTTGAGCTCATGAATGATAGGCATCGTGTTGTAGAGTATCAACCCTTGTTGAACAAGGGTGTCACATTTTTGAGGCTCGATCAATGCAAGGAGACATTTTGTGTATATGAAGTGGTTTTAATTAGCCATTTTGTGTATAAGTAGAGAGGAGAGGTCGATGTCTTTATTTATTTGCCTAAAAAACAATGAAAGAGGTCCTAATCAAGGAACACACATGTCCAAGCAAGGAGATAATTTGGATTCAGGACAATTCTATGCAAGAAAAGATTTCAAGTTATAAAAGATAAAAATCAACAAAGGTAAAGTGGATCCTTAAAAAAGAGGAACAATTGACAACTATTATTCTTGCTCCACAATGTAGAGACAATAATAACTAGGCTACTACATTGCCTCCCAAGTATGATTTCAAATGAAATCGTAGTACCATGAATGACAATGAGCCTCTAATAGGTAATTAAGCTACCAATGTCATATAGCAAGATAAAAACATAATATCTTATAAATGTCATTTAGAAGGGATATGATGAGTGTATAACTCATTGTCACCTATTATTTAAAAGTTACTAGAACTACAATAAGTTGTTGAATTTTAATCTCCAAATCATGACATTCATTAGTGGAATAGTTGATGATGCTTGAAAAAAGGATTGTCCTAATTTTGTTTATGGTTTTTTCTTCAATTTTTCAAGGGGAGAGTAATAAAGTTGGCTTTAATAAACTCATACAAAATTATCTCTTGTTTTGATTTAAAGTTGTTGGAAAAGTCATAGATATATTAGACAATGGGGGAGGGGATGTCAACAAAGGAGGGGGATAGAAACCTAAATCTTCTTCAGAAAAATGTAATGTATATTTCTCATGAATCTCCACACTTCATTGCACATATCCTAGATCATGTCCATTGAATCCATGTGTATAATTAAATGTGGTATTAAAATCATGTCTAGAGGAGTGTGTTCATTCATATTTTCAAAGTTTAAAGATCCCCATACATCATCAAGACATGTGTTGGAAGAAGAGGTTGGAATAGATTTAGAAGAAGCTTGAATAATTGACACATACAACTCCCTTGAGACTTCATATTTGGATAGAGGTACCTTATATCAAATTAAGTAAGGCATGAGAGTGATATATGTATTAGTGTAATTATTATACATTTTGAGTGTTTATCCATAGTATAATATTGGAAATAGTATCTTATACTAATTAGGGAGTCGTAATTAGGATATTATTTTCTCATTTTTAGTTATTGATCTCATTATTTAAGACACAAATGATTTTCATCATTTCTTTTCTTTATGTGGAATATATATCTAATGTAATTATTTATATTTTTAATAAGAAAATTAATTTATTGTAGTAATCATGTGGTTTTTTAATTTTATCTCTTGTCTAAGAGAAAGTATTGAAGATCATTACTCTAACATGGCTTTATTTTGGATGAGTAACACAATTCCTCTATTATTTATCCTATGATAGATGTTCATACCTTGTTCAAAAACTTCCAATTTCTGTGAGGCAGTCTATCAAACAGTCGGCGGGCCATTTCAAAGCTCCCATTTTTGCACAAGCTGGGGGATGTTGACAGAGCTTTACACCTGTGCCCATGCCAACGGAGAATCAGAAACATCACTATCTGTAGGTGCAAAATAGATGGGTGACTGATGAATGAATTAAAGAAGGGGAATGAAGCCTATTGGTCTTTAGTCGAACACAATGATTATTGGGATTGCACAAATTAGACCTTTTAAAATGCTTTTAGAAACTTTCAATACTGTGAAGACATGAACAAGGAATTCAAACTGCTAAAATTCCTCACAAAAATGATGTCTCATGGAATGCCACGATATGCAAAAAGTAGATTTGTTGAACATCTTTTTGAAACCTTAAGGAAAATGCACATGGTAGGTGTACAACCGAAATCCACAACCATTGCCAGTACCCTCTTCATACACATCCGAGATTGGAACCTTGGAATAGGGTCTGGGCATCAATCGAAACATTAAGAGAGATTTTCAGATGTTGTAGTTGTGAATGCCCTGGTAGATATGTCTACAAAATGTGGGAGCATAAAACAAAACATGTGAACTATTTTTTTTTATAAAAAAATTCCCCAAAAAGGATGTCGATTCATACCTGGGAGCATGCCCTATTCCATTTTTGCACATTATCCTTTTTTTGTCGGGCCTTCAATCTACGGAAAACTTCATATCCAATTCTCGGGCGGTGGAAGAAGAGCTTTTCTTTGCACGAGATCACCATTCATTTCTAGCAGGACTCGAGCGAAATGAAGTCTATAGATATGATCTCTATTCCCCATAAAAAACTGGTGGCTTTAGGACACAACCATTCCTCTATTCTTGGGGTTTGATAGAGGTGAAACTACGAAGAGCCAATCTAGGTGGGAGGATGTTGATAGAGTTTTAAACCTACTCTATTCCTGCATAAGCCGACATTTCTCCCATTTTCACAAATTCCATGAATCGAGAATGCTCAGAGCTAGCATTAACTGGTCAAAAAGGTTCATGGTTCACGCTTGCTCTAGGCGGCAGTACGTTACTGGGCTGGCAACATGAGAATGGGAAGAGGCCGCTAAAATGATTTGAAATGTCTTGGTCTTTTTTTTTTTTTAAGTAATACCTGCTGTCATCGGATTTTAGACGAACACAAACACTTTTTGTAAAAAAGAACAAATGTCATTTCCAATTCCTTCTTTGTTGAAAACAAATATTGAATTATCATCGGAATTTTGATGAACACGGGCAATTTTAAAAAAAAAATCAAATTTGTTCACAATATACCTTCTCCATTGGAATTTTAGGCCAAATGTATTAGTGACCCAAGGGCCATTCAAGAGGATCCTTCCAACAAGTCACCTCAACCTATCCAATGTGCCTAACTATTTTAAAATTATCCACCTCAACCCATCTAGCATCAGTGAAAATGTTGCAAAGAGGCTGAAGCTATGGATAACTAGACAGAATAGGAAGGTGACCATCCCAAGAGTCCTGCCAAAAAGATCTTCAGAGCCTCTATTACAAATCTAGAAAAGGCCATCTTTAATAAGTTGGGCACCTTTTTTAAGAGTATCCCAGATACAAGAGCCCCTGCCCACTAAACTAAGACATGGCACCTCATTATCATTAGCACCAAGGAGATATTTGTGGGTTAAAATCTTGGCCCAATCTTTATCCTGACTGTTACACCACCTCTAATACAACTTAGCCACCAAGGCCTTGCTAACCAAAGCAATATATCTGAGGCCACGACCCCCAACATGTCTGAGTCTAAAAATTGAGTCCCATTTAACTAAACTCCACTTTGAAGAAAGAAAACTACTAGACCAAATAAATTGATGGGAAAGAGCATTGAACTCTCTCACAAAGCTGGAGGGGGGAGCCTGCACAAAACACCTATAAATGGGAAGCACTTGCACCACAGTCTTAAGAAGAATCACTCTTCTAGCAGAGGATAACCACCTGTAATTCCAATGATTAACCTTACAACAAAATCTATCCAAAATTCCTTGCCAAAAATCTCTGCGTTGAATCCCCAAATCTAAAGTAATCCCGACGTACAACAAAGGAAGGGACCTCGTCTGAAATCTGAGGATCCTCATAATCCTATTGTGAATAAGACGAGGGGTATTAAAGAAATATATGGATGATTGGGGTCATGTAATAATTAATATCTTAAGGGGTCATCTGATAATTTACATGCATCTTAAGGGATCGTGTGATAATTAACATACATCTTAAGGGGTCCTCTGAAAGATTAAGCCTATAACATGTCAAGGACCATCCATACAAAGGCTTAACCTAGGTTAAGATCTAGTTTATGTGCCTTAAGGGGGTAATTATAGGATGGCTTAAGGGGTGATCAATATGATTAGATAAATAAAATCTTAAATCTCGTCCTAGTTTGACTAGAGGTCCTAATCCTAAATATTGAAAGTACACATTGAAAGAGTTTAAGGGGTTTTTATCATACTTATATGTCTAATTGTTAAGTACACATGTCAAGTATGAGAGTTTTAAGCTTGTTTCATGATCAATAATATCAAGGAGTCCTATTCAATATGATGTTAAGGGGTTCTATCGAATATGGGTTTTGATTTTGGTTTTGGTTTTGACTTTTGTTTTCATTTTCCTCTTCTATGAAAGCTTGTAGTTTGGGTTTGAATTTCATTTTTATTTTTGTTTTTGCTTTTGTTTATTTTTTATTTTGTTTTTATTTTCGTCTTCATTTTTATTTTTGTTTTTGTTTTTGTTTTCATTTTCATTTTTATTTTTTTTCATTTCCATTTTCATTTTTGTTTTTGTTTTCATTTTAATTTTCGTCGGTTATGCAAAACAATGTATTTTACAAAAAAAATATAAACTACATAAATTTAAAAATATGAGTAAACGTAAAACTCTAAATTGCTTAAATATTATAAACTGAACTTTATTTAAAAAAAAAAAACTAAACATTAAACAATAATTTTTAATTTAAATTAAAAAAATACATTAAAAATAAAATAGGAAAAAAGGGGAAAAAGGCCTACCTATAGTGGTTGAGGGGCAGCCAAAAGCTCTTTGGATCAAGATCCCATGTAGGTAAAGTGAATAGGATTCTGATTTTTTAAAAAATTCAAATTTTTTTCATAACGGGATCCCGAGTCATTGAAAAATTGGATCCTATTTCATTGAAAATGGGATCCTGTTTCATTTTAAAATAGGACCCTATTTCATTTTAAAATGAGACCTCATTTAAAATTTTTAGATTCAAGATCTTGTAGCCTATGTGACCCCGATTCATTTTTTGGCTGGAGATTATGAAGCAAATTGAGATCCCAATTCATTTTTCCATGCGAATTGCAATTTTATTTTTAGGTGTAAAACTTGCACTCTAAATGGACTCAACTTATTGCTCTTACCTTTAAGATATATTTCTTAGGCTTGTATGAATAATATTGCCATTGATATCAAACTAGTCATTTGATTATGTATCAGACAGTGTATGCAGGCCCGGATATTAGTCTAGATGTTATGGATGTTATGCAAAGTGTTGTGGTTATATATGTATGTATTGTGGTTATGTATGTGCAGTTCACATGTTGTGGTTTTTGGTTAGAATAAATTTATTATGAAGCATGGAAAAGTCTGGATGATGACCTTTTTAGGTCCCTTTCAGTTCTCAATGTCCTCAACATCCCAGTGTTATGAATTCTAGTTGATCCCAGTATAAGTTATGTGTTCCGATGTGAGCAGTCAACAACTTTGGTAGCTATCAAAAGTATCTATTCAAGTTTTGTGATTGTAGTTTCCTTGGTACACGTGGAGTCTACATCTTGGAGATGTTGAGCTTAATCTTATGGCGACAAGTCCGTTCTCTTGGGTCGAGATGACCCTTGCCCTTTTTTGGTAATCATGGTATGTGCTTTGGTAATCAATGTTGGCATTATCACAGACATGGGAGATTGTTGGCATTCCAATTACAATAAGGATATTGTGAAGGTTGTTGATGACTATGGATATAACTGATTAAGGATGTTCACTGTCTTAACATTATTATTTTGTCATTGATGTCAAGAAATTGATTTTCTGATTCAGTATGATGTTGCCATATCTTAAGAAGTATGATTTGATGAGTATAAAGATGTCAGTGAATGACACAAAAAGAATGTAATGAATAAGGGGATGAATAAGTTATTCAATGGGCAACTATTACTGAGTTAGACAATGATGAGATCATGATGTCTAGATTATTTTGATATCCTACATATGCTATTGTTTGTAAGGTTAATACTATACTATGTTACCGAGCAAAGAACCTAGTCGGTAAACCCTAAGGAACCTAGTCAGTAAACCCTAAGGTTATCACTATCGGTTAATGAAGGCAGAATGCCTACCGAGTAAAGTTTAGTATTTATCGAGTTGCAACTGAGTAATAACAGAATGCATTGAATGTATTAAAGCATTATTTAATGAAGAAAGCTGATGAGCTGGAGTTGATTAAATGATTGGTAAGCCGTGCATGAAGTTTGTCAAAGAATCTATGGAAATGGAAGATCGCCAGGAAGATCTACAACTTAGATTGAACCACAATACCTTAGCACAAGTTCCAAGAAATTTATGCAAGTTCCGAGGTGAGGTAAAACATTTTTAGATCGAAGGATACATTGAACCTGGTCGAGTTTGAAAATCTGATGGCTATGATTGATCATGGGAAATGTGATCAAGGAGATTAAGTGGTTGGCAAATTGGTTATAAATAAAGAACTATTGATAAACAATGTATGCGGGCAAATGTAAGCACAGGAATGCTACATAGTGATTACCAAGCACATAAGATTGAGGATCTGTTTTGATAACAGATTATAAAGCCCAGCAGAGGGACAAGATAAGTCCTATGATTATTGAGCAAATAAGAATCTACTTTAGTATTTATAGATGTGAAGTTGCAGATATATTTTATTACTATTATTTTGTGAAGTGACAGAAAATCTCTTAACCGAGTGGACTTAACAGTCTTATTTGTAAAACCCTCTAGCAAGGTGACATTCAGATTGAGTGTTTGAAATCCTTTAACAAGGTCACCTCTAACAAGGTGAAGATCCTCACAGATCTGAGGGAAATCCCTTAACCGGGTCACATCTAGCAATGTGTTTGTAATCTTTAACAAGATTTGCTTTTAACGGAGCATACTCTAGAAGAGTATATTTCTTAGTGGGTCCAAAATCCCATAGTGGTTTTTCCCTATTTGGGTTTCCACGTTAAATCTGGTGTTATATGTTGTGTGACCTTATCTGATTATGAGTTTGCATGCTTTACTATTTTTCTGGTAAGTTTACCGAGGTTGCATCTGTTGTTATTGTGGAAGATTAAGTTTGTATGATTCACCCCCCCTCTCATGTTGCTAGCTTGGCATCTGTACTAAACATATTAGTATCAGAACTATCAATTGGTATTAGAGCTCTAGACTCCGGGAGAAAAAGTTTAAAGGTACTTGAGGCAAAGATCCAAAGATGTATAAGAGGGATGCACCAAAGCTGAACAAGTCTAGTTTCTCTACATGGCAGAAAATGATGAAGCTGCACCTATCAGCAGTTGGAGAATATGTTGTATATTATCTGGAGAATGACTACACCTCTCCGAGCACCTATCCATTAACAATGGAAGAGATAAAGGCAAAGCAAGAACATATCCAAGCAATGATTGAAATAACATCTACATTGACCGACTTAGAGTTTAATGACCTAGAAGGCTGCAATGATGCAAAGGCAATGTGGGATAAGCTCATATCTATGTATGGTGCAGATGAACATGTTCAAAGAGAAAAAGTGGATAGTCCAAGAGGACAACTTGAATCTATGAGGATGAATAAGGTGAGAACATAACCCAGTATAGTACAAGACTAAAGGAGATTGTCAATCAAATCAAAGGAACGGGTGGAACTATTGAAGAAAAGGATGTAACAAGTAAGTTGTTAAGAACCCTTCTGCCAGCTTATGCAATCCGAGTCTCTGCAATCAATGAATTCAGGTCTGTACCCAATATGCCAGTTTCTTTAGATGCTACTATTGGTAAGCTACATGCATTTGAGTTAAGTAACTTTAATAATAGTGGGTCATCTGTTAATAAAGTTGATTCTGTATTTAGTTCTTTCCATCTTGATAAATTTGATAATTACAATGATAAAAAGTATAAGTATTCTGAAGGGAATCACAGTGGAGCAAGTGAACGATTTCACAAAAACATGGAGAAGGTACACAATCTATATGAGGAAATCAAAAAGCAAGAAGAGTTTGAAACACTATTAGCCAGAAGGTTACCGAGAGGAAAAGGTAAGTACAAAGGAAAGCTACTCTTGAAATGTTTTAACTCTGATAGAATTGGACATATGGCTTCTAACTGTCCGGACAAAGAATCTAGTGAAAAGAGATATTACCGAGATGACAGACAGAAGGATAATCATTACAGAGGACACCGAGACTTTAGGAGAAGAGATAAAAGGACATGTCTAATAGCTGACGAGGAATCTAATGATGATAAATCAGATGAAATTGATACAGAGGAAGTTTTTAATGTGGCTATCAGAGATGGAACAGATGAAGAAAGGTATGAAGAAAAATCTCTAATATCTCATGTAAATACTAATAATTCTTGGATCATAGATAGTGGATGCTCACATCACATGACAGGTGATAAACACAAGTTTGTTATATTAGAAGATTATGATGGAGGCTATGTGAGATTTGGTAATGATGCACCATGTCCTGTAAAAGGTAAAGGATCCATAATACTTCTTGACAATGCTAAATGTAATGATGTTTATTGGGTTGAAGGTTTGAAATACAATTTGTTGTGTAGCATAGCTAAACAACATAGGTTACCAAATAGAGTTTCAAAAAGGAATTGTCAAAGTTCATGACAAGCATGGAAAGTTAGCTGCTACCAGGACACAAACAAAAGGTAACACATTTCACCTTGACTCAACTCGGAATAAGTGTCTATATGCAAAGATAGATGATACCCGGTTGTGGCATAAAAGGTTTTGTCATGTAAATTTTGATAATCTGATCAAAATAAGTAAGAAGCACCGAGTAAGAGGGATACCAAGTCTTGAAAAACCTGAGAATGCTATGTGTCGAGGATGCCAAATGGGAAAAATGACAAGATCAAGCTTTACAAGTAAGTCCTACACTTCTAAGGGAATTTTAGATCTTGTGCATACTGATCTTTGTGGTCCTATGAAAGTTTAGAGTTACTATGGTGATAAATATTTTATTTTATTTCTGGATGATTAGTCAAGGATGATGTCAGTAATGTTTTTAAAAGAAAAATCAGAAGCTTTTCAAATGTTTAAATGGTACAAGGCAAGAGTTGAAAATGAGACAGGAAGACAACTGAAATGTCTTAGATCAGAAAGAGGAGGAGAGTTCACATCTGATGAGTTCAACTTGTTCTGCAATGATCAAGGTATTAAAAGGCAAGTCTCTACACCAAGAACCCCACAGCAAAATGGAATAGCTGAGAGGAGAAACAGATCTATTGTGGATTATGCCATAACCCTGATGATTGAAAAGAAATTATCACAAACATTTTGGAGAGAAGCAATAAGCACAGTAGTTTACACCCTAAACTGAGTAAAACTAAAGAAAGGAACTTTGAAGACACCTTATGAAATTTGGTATGACAAGAAACCCAATGTAAGTTATTTTAAAATCTTTGGAAGTAGATGCTATGTACACAAAGATGATAGAAGGGGTAAGTTTGATCAGAAAAGTGAAGAAGGAACATTTCTAGGTTACTCTTCTAGAAGCAAAGCATATAAATGTCTGATCAAATCATCTAACAAAATAGTAGAAAGTGCAAATGTGAAAATTGATGAATTTACAGATAGAAATGATGAAGGAAATTCCAAAGAACCAGAGGATTATGAAGAATTTGTCTATGTTCAACTGAGAAGTCCTACTGAGATGACTGCTGAAGGAAATGAAGAAAATATCTAGTTACCGAGTGATGAAGAAGAACATACAGAGTCTACCGAGCCTGTATTAGCCAAGTATGTCAGAAGGAATCATGCATCAAGTCAGATTATAGGAGATAAGGATGATCCAGTGATGACAAGGAACAAACTGAGACAAAACACATGTCTGATATCTGAATTTGAACTGAGGATAGTAAAAGAGGCATTTAACAGTGAAGATTGGATAAATGCTATGATAGAAGAGATTGATCAAATCAAGAAGAATGACACATGGACACTGGTCCCAAGATCGAAGGACAAAAATGTAATCGGTACAAAGTGGATTTTTAGAAACAAGCTAAATGAAAAAGGTGAGGTTATTCGAAATAAAGAAAGACTAGTTTGCAAAGGTTATGCTCAAGAAGAAGGAATTGATTATGGTGAAACTTTTGCACCTGTGGCAAGACTTGAAGGAGTAAGAACATTGTTGGCATATGCTGCATTCAAAATTTTCAAGGTATATCAAATGGATGTCAAATCTGCATTTCTGAATGGTATATTAGAAGAAGAAGTTTTCATTGAACAACCTGAAGGATTTGTTGAAGGAGAAAATAATAATCAGGTATGTAAATTGAATAAAGCTTTATATGGATTAAAACAAGCACCTAGAGCATGGTATGAGAGGTTGCATTCATATTTGATCCAAATTGGTTTTATAAGAACAAGTGAAAACAACAATATGTACATGAAGAATGATGAGTATGGAATACTGATCTCAGCCATATTTGTTGATGATATTATATTTTGTGGAAATGACTCTCTATGCAAAAAATTTGGAAATGAAATGAGCAAAGAATGTGAGATTTTCATTACCCAGTCCAAGTACATAAAGGAAATCTTGAAGAAATTTGGAATGGAGGATTCAAAACCAGTAAGCACTCCTATGACTACCAACTATAAACTGTCAAAGAATGATGAATCTGCATCTATTGATGAGACACTTTACCAATCCATGATTGGAAAGTTGCAATATGTTGTTCATAGTAGGCTAGATATAGCACATGCAATAGGTATAGTTGCAAGATTCTCTGCAGATCCCAAGGAAACACACATGATAGCAATCAAAAGAATTTTCAGATACTTAAAAGGCACTGAGGATTATGGCTTAGTATATCAGAAAAGAAATGATTTTGATTTAAAAGTTTATACTGATGCTGATTGGGCAGGCATATATCTAAATATTAATACTAGATTCTCGATTCTATGCTCCCCTTTTGGTACAAGTATATGGGCTCCTGGGTGTCTCTACATGATCTTCTCGAGGAAATGATTTTTTAATATCTAGCCCTTCATTTTGTAGCCAGAAAAGCACAAGTAGAGGAGCTTTCTTTTTAGGAGAAAGACTAGTGAGTTGGCTTAGCAAGAAACAAGGATGTGTTTCACAGTCAACATCAAAAGCTAAATACGTTGCTGCAACATTGAATTGTACTAATATAGCATGGATCAAACAACTATTGGAAGGCATAAATGAGCAAGTTACTAAGCTAGTAACCATATTCTGTGATAATACTAGTGCCATAAACATTTTGAAGAATCCTATAATGCACTATAAGACAAAGCACATCTCTATCAAATATCATTATCTTAGAGAAGAAGTTCAAGAGAAGAAAGTGGCGTTGGAGTATGTTAGCACAAAGGAGCAAATAGAAAATATCTTCACCAAGCCACTGCCAAGGGACACTTTTGAATATCTCAGAAGCAAGTTAGGGGTCCTACCCCTATCTTCCATTCACTGATCGAGTTTGGTGAAAGCATCAATTCAATGACTCTACAAAATATCTTTTGGAGTTGATGCTGATTTACACACTTTAGGAAGTTTTCTAAAGGTGTGCAGGAAACAATAACGGGAACATAAATTGAAGACAAAATGCTCCAATTGAGACTAAGTAAATACATGACAGCAAGGAATCTACTTCTCAGCGACATAAATTATGTTTTAGTTCTTTTCATTTTTGGCATTTTTGTCAAAGGGGGAGAAGACTACTAAATGGGGGAGAAGTTTGAAGGAGAAGACTACATTTCTGAACCAGCGAGAAGACTAATGACAGGGGGACAACATTTCAACATTTTACAACAATTTGAATCATTTAAGTCAAATCAATTGGTTTTGCCATCAATGCCAAAGGGGGAGATTGTTGGCATTATAACAGACATGGGAGATTGTTGGCATTCCAATTACAATAAGGATATTGTGAAGGTTGTTGATGACTATGGATATAACTGATTAAGGATGTTCATTGTCTTAACATTATTATTTTGTCATTGATGTCAAGAAATTGATTTTCTGATTCAGTATGATGTTGCCATATCTTAAGAAATATGATTTGATGAGTATAAAGATATTGGTGAATGACACAGAAAGAATGTAATGAATAAGGGGAGGAATAAGTTATTCAATGGGCAACTATTACTGAGTTAGACAATGATGAGATCATGATGTCTAGATTATTTTGATATCCTACATATGCTATTGTTTGTAAGGTTAATACTATACTATGTTACCGAGCAAAGAACCTAGTCGGTAAACCCTAAGGTTATCTCTATCGGTTAATGAAGGCAGAATGCCTACCGAGTAAAGTTTAGTATTTACTGAGTTGCAACTGAGTAATAATAGAATGCATTGAATGCATTAAAGCATTATTTAATGAAGGAAGCTGATGAGATGGAGTTGATTAAATGATTGGTAAGCTATGCATGAAGTTTGTTAAAGAATCTATGGCAATGGAAGATCGGTAGGAAGATCTATGGCTCAGATTGAACCGCAATACCTTAGCACAAGTTCCAAGGTGAGGTAAAACATTTTCAGATCAAAGGATACATTGAACCTGGTTGAGTTTGAAGATCTGATGGCTATGATTGATCATGGGAAATGTGATCAAGGAGATTAAGCGGTTGGAAAATTGTTTATAAATAAAGAACTGTTGATAAAAAATGTATGCGGGCAAATGTAAGCATAGGAATGCTACATAGTGATTACCGAGCACAGAAGATTGAAGATCTATTTTGATAATAGAGTATAAAAACTAGCAGAGGGACAAGATAAGTCCTATGATTATTGAGAAAATAAGAATTTTCTTTAGCGTTTATAGATTTGAAGTTGCAGATATATTTTATTACTATTATTTTGTGAAGTGATAGAAAATCTCTTAATCGAGTGGACTTAACAGTCTTATTTGTAAAACCCTCTAGGAAGGTGACATTCAGATTGAGTGTTTGAAATCCTTTAACAAGGTCACCTCTAACAAGGTGAAGATCCTAACAGATCTGAGGAAAATCCCTTAACCAGGTCACAACTAGCAATGTGTTTGTAATCTTTAACAAGATTTGCTTTTAACCGAGCATACTTTAGAAGAGTATATTTCTTAGTGGGTCTGAAATCCCACAGTGGTTTTTCCCTATTTGGGTTTCCGCGTTAAATCTGGTGTTATATGTTGTGTGACCTTATCTGTTTATGAGTTTGCATGCTTTACTATTTTTCTGATAAGTTTACCGAGGTTGAATCTGTTGTTATTGTGGAAGATTAAGTTTGTATGATTCCCCCCCCCTCTCATTCTGCTAGCTTGGCATCTGTACTAAACATATTAGTATCAGAACTCTCAATCAAAAGTATGTAAAGGAATTGTGTGGAAGTATTGCAGAGGCTGTCATGAGATTATTGATAATGTGTTGGGCTTGGTCGACACACTATTTTATTTTTCTACCCTCTAGTGTGAGTGTTTGTTATATGTAAAAGATAGTTGGGAGTGAAAGAAGAAGTTTATGTGTGCCCAGATGAGATTTATAAAAAAGAAAATAAGGAAGTCAAAGCTCATACAGAGAAGAAATCAGAAGATGAGAAGAAATCCCAGAATCAAAAATCAAATGCAAGAAGACCACTGATCCAATAGCCCAATGCACAAAGGTACCCATCATTTAATGGCTATTATTTTATATTCAATAAATTTGGACACAAGGTAGTGAATTGTAGAAGCATTCAGTGTTATAGTTGCAATATATTTGGACATAAGACAAACCTTTGTAGGAATCATGTTATGAATCAAAATTTCTGGTTGTTGCAAATAAGAAGAGTTATGACTTTCAAGGACATTGTTATAATTGTAATATCTATGGACACAAGGCCAATTAATAAAGATACATATATCATCCAGTAAGATTTGAGAATAAAATCACTAGTTGTTTCATGTGCAATCAGCCTAGACATTATGCTAACCAATATAGGAAAGGAAATGAGGAAAAATATGTTGAAAAGAGTGTGATCAAGAATGATGAATCGAAGAAGAAGGAAAACTTGGCTTGGAGAAAGAAGAATGAGAACTAAGGAAGTTAGCCCGAAGTACCAGAATCTAGTTTAGGTACCTCTGCTTACGGAAACTAAGCTTAGAGCTTTAGGTCAGGGGGGGTTTTGATCTGAAAGATAAATATTCTAGCCTCCCCATCTGAATGGTTCATGTTACTAATCCAGAATGACAGTGCTTGAGTGGTATCCAGTAATCAAAGGAATGATGATGACATCATCAAAAAGATAGTTCTTGGCAGCAAAACTCTAATGAAGTATCTTTAGTAAGATAAGTATCAGTTCTTGAGTTTATTTCTTTCATATCAGTTATATTTTCTTGAGATCATTGCCAATAGTAGAGAAGCTCAATAAAGTGAGTAGTGAAGAGCAATCATGGCAAGAAAAATGATCATTAGAGAATCTATCAATGAAGAGTTTCAGATTGTGGACAAAGTGCTCCTGGATGAGTTTAGTCCAAAGAAGATTGGAGTTGTTGAAGTAGGTTTGAAGAATGATGAATTGTAGAGGGTCAAAGAGTTAGAAGGAAAAGGTCTGAATCTATGGACTGAACTCCCTAGTGGTAATCAAAGTAATCCTTAGCCGTGTGCAAGATAATTGTATCGTGTTGGATAAACGTTATCTAATTACGAAGGAAATAATTTCTAAGATCACTAACTTGTGTGGCAATGGAGAAGTTCTGACAAAGAAAACAATTTTGAATAAGGAAGTGGAATCCCTAACTAGCATGAAGGGTGATCAACAAGCTCTTATCATCAAAACAATCATCAACCTGGTAGTGAGGTATGTTGCCTACGACATCTCTTACAAAGTGTATTTTAAAAATAGGGAAGGAGCCACCTCAGTAATTGCAGTGTATATGGCATATATGTTTGTGATGGAGAACATATCATTTGACTTGTGTGAATTACTGAAATAATTGTTGTTAAAAAATATCAAGACGACAAAAGAGAAGAATTATGATTTCCGGTATAGGTCATTGCTTGTGAGTTTAGTCATGTACTATTTTGAATCCCTTCTAGAAAAAGATAATGTTATTTGGGAATATGGTGTGCTGATTGCAAGACATATTTTTCAAATATATGAATAATTTGGATAACAAAGAAGAGATTTGCAATAATTATTTCAAATCATTAGTGGATATGTGGAGAATAGGCCCAGTTTCTATTTCTTTCTCTTCTAGTTTTGGAGAATCATCTTCCGAAAAGAAGAAAAGGAGATAGTCTATTCCTGTTGGTGTCTCAGAGTCAAATAAAAGAAATATAGAAGATGTTTTGATAATTGATGATCCAAAATTCCCTATAGCCATAGGAGTTTTGGAAGTGAATGAGCAGGAAGTTGGAGACTCAAATGATGAGTCTAATATGTTAAAGTTGGTTGTTAGTAAAGATAAAATTTAGATGATTGGTGTGAAGTGGATAACCTAAGTCGAGTTGAACAGAATTGAGAGTATTTTGATGAAGCACCTGATCCAAAACAATATTAGTCTAAAAGATATCAGCAATCTGCTTCCGGAATCATTGATTGACATTGTGAGAAAGGCCTGGATATGCAAAGTTTGTTGCATGAATGTGTTGGCATATGGACACTCCAATGAGACATTGTGTGTGATTGAAGGTTTTGTCATTGATGGCAACCTTGCAATCCTATGGCACCGCCAAGACATTATACCGACAAAGCATTACTCAAACAGAACAGTGCTCCGGCATCAACAAAATCAATCTACACTGGCACTGGCACAGAAGATGTGCACCAACACAGAAGATGTACACTGGCACAGAAGGAAATATGTATACCGACATAGAAGCCGACAGGACTTTTGATATGTAATATTTTGTTTATCATTGTAAGCCGACTTGGTAAATTGTAAAATGACTCTTTTATATAAAAGAGATCATTGTAGGCATTTGTAGGATATGGATAGAATGTAATAAAAAATTATAAGGCAAACCTAATGTGCGAGTTGTAGGTCAAAGGGTATATGTAAAGAATAGAGCAAGAACTGGTACTGAATCTGACATTGAAGATGCTATTGTAAAGTAGTACAGAATATTGGATTTGTGTAAATCCTCTTTGTAAGTCAGTGTGACTTCTTATTGAGCAATGAGCTCTAGGCAGTTGGCCTTCCTGTATGTGCAGGACCCTATTGTAAGTAATATTCTCTTATTGGCCAGTAAGTGAATATTGTGGGTCACAAATCCCACCAAGGTTTTTCCCACATCAGGTTTCCTCATTAAACATCTTGTGTTATGGTGTTCTTTTCATGTGGATGCTTTTGATTTTGTTATTTGCATTAATTCTTGCATACTGGTATACTGTTACTTTATATTCTGCATATTCAGTTTTAAGAAAATTACATTACCGGTCAGATACTGATTCAGCCCCCCCTCTCAGTATCTGTGGGAACGCTAACAATTGGTATCAAAGCCTGGTCCTCTATTTTCAAAAGCCTAACAACTTGAGGAAGATCTTGACACCGGTAAAGATGGAAAATCTGATGAAGCAACTTGAAGGAGCTCTTACTGACTATGATGCAGAGAAGTTGAAAAATATCAAATTAGAAGATGATTTAAAAGCAGCTCAGGACATTATTCAGGCACTTCAAGAAAATCTTACTATTACAAGAAACAAGAGAAGAGAACTTTGTGAAAAATTGCAAAATGAAAATGATGAAAAGAAATCACTAAATGATATGATAAGCAAATTGAAACAAGAGATCATGACAACAAAAAATGAAATGCAGGATATGACTATGAGATTCTGCAAAGAGATTGAGGACAGAAAGAGGAATGAAGAAGAATTGACTAGAAGACTAAGTGATGCAGCAAATGAGAACACAAGACTTAGCTATGAAAATGATATGTTGAAGATAGATCTGATGCATACTCAAAATGACTCGAATGAACTAATGAGACAAAAAGAGATCTTGGAAAGGGAATTGGAAACTGCAAATCAACACAAAGAAAAATTCAAGAAAAGCTCAGAAGAACTTGGTACCTTATTGAAGAATCAAAAACCCAAAGGTGACACTTCTAGAGTTGGATTTGAAGTTGGAGAAAGCTCCGGTACTGCAAATACCTAGGATCAAAGCAAACCGGTAAGACCCTGTAATACTTACAAATTCAATGGAAAATGCTTTAACTATAATAAATATGGTCATAGGGCAAATGAATGTAGATCTAGGAATTATCAGAACATCAATCCTCCCACCGGTCAATGCACCAAATGCAACAAAATTGGTCATAACTCTGAAAATTGTAGAATGAATGTAAGAAGTTATGTTTGTGGAAGATTTGGTCGTTTATCAAATAAATGCAGAACACAAACCGGCATAGGTTATGGGAAAGCTATTCAGAAAAATAATGTAACCTGTTATGCATGTAACAAGATTGGTCATATTGCTAAATTCTGTAGAAGTAAAGGTACACCGGTAGATAACAAAAGTACTAGCTTGAAAGGTAAAGAAAAGGTTCAAGAGGTTAAGCAAGAATTTTCAAAGCAATGGATTAGAAAAGGTGATCTAAATATTGGGGTTACTCCTTCATCGATAGAACCAACAAATGCTTCACCAGCAGGACAATATGATGCTCCATTGGCAGGACAAAGCAATGCTCCACCGACAGGATGTTCTTCATCAAATTGAAGAAAATTATCTTGAGGGTTTGGCAATTTAATGACACGTGCTATTATTCCCTCGGTTAGAGAAAAGAAGTTGAAAATCCTTCATTACTGGCAAATAAAGTTGAGTTAATACATTGCTGGAAAACAATTAATGTGGTAGGTGGCAGAAAAGACTTTATAAAATAAGGTTTTTGGCTCCATTTCATTTCACCGTGAATTCAAACCTTCAGAGAGCGTGAAGATTTCTGAGCTAAGGTATTCCTAGCAAAGAGGCAAAGCACTTTAGCAATCAATCCATCCAAAGGTAGAAAAAGGTATTTATCATCATGGCATCCTCCTCTACACCTGAATTCATAGTAAACCCTACAGTAGTCAAGGTTATAAAATGACCTAGGCCCGAGTTTGAGCTAGTTCCCGAGGTAGCTAAGAAAGATGACAACACTGGTGCTTTTTCCCAAATTCCAAAGGGTGTTGTTTATGCAGAAGACCCTAGAATGTATATTCATTGCAACATAGAAGAATTAGGTGATGAAGAAATAAAAAACATGTATAAATCTATTATATGTGACAATGCCGGAAATGTGAAACCTGAACATAAAATTGTTGAAACCCTAGGATTCACTGAAATCCTCTGCATTCCTGAATTTCCCAAGGATGTAGTTAGGATAGTTCTCAGCAGGGTACATGGCTCATTCTTTTGGCTTGACTCAGTGCACAAAATTACAAAGGTAGCTGTGAAAGCAGTAACAGGGTTACCTTCCATCGGTACCAGACCTGACAAAACCAAGAAGGTCTCCAATGACCTAGTAATGAAATTAACTGGTGCAACATCCGACAAAAGATCATTGAGGGTTAATGATGTGACCGATACAAATGTGAGATTCATTAGCATGATTCTAGGTTACAAAGAAACTCATGCAAATAGGCTTAACTCTATTTCCAATTTATGCATAAAGAGTGCTCATGACATGGTTAAGGACAATGTGAAAATTGATATCTGTGAATGGTTAAAAGATGAGTTAATTGACAACTTAGCAAAAATCAAGAAGGATAAGAAAGGAACCTTTAGATTTGGAAATTTGCTTGTATGCTTAATGCTACATATAACCAAACAGGCTCCCGGTATAGGCAACAAGGATTTTGGATTTGACATACCGGTAGGAAAACAATTGTCTGACTTATTCAATAACATGGGTGAAAACGAAGAAAAGAATATCCATGAGTATTTTCAAGCACTAAAGGTCAAAATGAATAAGAGGATCAGACTATCATAGGAAATCGTCAACAAATATAAGGATGATATATGTTTTTTAATAAAAAAGGATGAGATCTGGATGGAAGCAGTCATCCCAAGAACAATCTGGGTTACAAAAATGGGGTATGAAACAGATGACCACATAGTGGAAACTTATGCCAAAACACTTCTGGAAGCCCCCAATGAACCAAAGGAAGAAGTATTTGGTAGTGCTGAGCACATTGAAAGTCAAATTCAATCTAAAAAGAGAGTAAAGAAAGTTGAGGCATCTGTGAGGAAAGGAAGCAGGCAAGCAAAAGCCTTAAAAGATGATGTACTAAAGAAAACTAGCATAACAGAAGAAGAGTTGGCAGCCTAATAGCCTGAAACTCATCTATCACCGGTAGATACCTCCTCAGAAGGAGATATGCCAACAACTTTCAAAAGAGGTGTTAGGAAAAGAGACCCCTCACCGCTATCCACTCCTTCACCTAGAAGGACAAGACAGAAGCAACAAGCTATAAGGTCTCCAATCAAGAAAGCCACACCTAAGAAAAAGCTGACCCCCCCAAAAAAGAAGAAGACAGACACTGACTTGGCCCCTTTTGACATATTACTGAATGAAATCACAGGGGAAGGTAAATTGAAAAACATAGGGAAAATCTATGACACCCTATCAGAAGATGAGCAAGGACAAGTTGAGGAAAGTGTTATACTACACATGGACATGTATAAAAAGTTTTTGATGCAAGTCCTAAATGAAATTCTTGATGAATTATATAAAAGACTTGAGGCCAGAAGGAATGGAATAATTGAGTTGGATAAGAAAACTAAAATAGAAAAATTACTTGCAGTATACCTGACCAACTCACCTAAGGAAATTGATGATTTGATAGCTCAGGACAACCAGATAGTCTTTTCCACTGCACATCGGCAAATATCATTAATGGCAGGTAGAGTTACTGAAGTTTCAATTGAAACAAAAGATGGTTGGGATAGATTCTTGATTGAAAAAGAAAAACAAGAAGAATATATGAATCCCAAGCCCATTCTGGTATATCAAAAGGACAAAGGGAAAGGTAAAGTTGGTGGACCGCCAAGTATTAAGATTAAAGACAACTTACCCCCACCTCCTTTAAATACTCCACCGGTAAAAACAACTACAGAAGATCAACTGGTAGCTGAGAGCATGGACACAGAGGATAACAATCCTAATCCTGAAGTCCTATATACTATGAATGTTGATACTCAAAAAATCAACATAGTGGTAGATAAGGATACCACAGATAAATCTGATAATAAAGAGCAACCGACAGTAGATTCAGAGAAAAAGATGGAATCTGGAACACAAAAAGAGCAACCAACAGAGCTAAAGGCTCTAGAATAGATACCACTGGTAAGAAATGATGCAGGAAAAATTGTGCTTAAAGAGATGGAGACACAAACAAACCTACCAGAGGTCAATACTAGCATGGTCCCTTCCATCGGCACTCAATTTACTGGGTCACCATCAAATGTAATAGAGGTATTGCTTGATTCTATCAAGAAAATAACTGATTATAGCTCACAAGCCTATAAAGCAATAGATGATTCAATTCCAGTTTTGAAATTAATAGCTCCAAATTGTAATATAGCCAACAAAGATTCTTTAGGCCAGTTGGATACACTTTGTAAATATATTTCTAGAAATTTTGAGCAAACAAAGGTAGAAACTGTAAAGGAAAGTGTAGAAAAAGAGAAACAAAAATTCTTTGAGGAAGGAATAAAGAAGTGTAACAGGGAATTTGACACACTTCTACCGGAACTATGCAATTTATTGAAAGAGTACAAAACTCTGTATAAAGACACCTATAAGATAAACTTTTTGACCATGAATGTAGACAAAAAGATGAGCAAGGTACAGGAAGAGATCAATAAACTTGCTGATAATTTTGTTAACTCACCCGATACATTATCAGTTTTTGAGGAAAAGATAACAAATTTTGAGGAAGAATTGCTCAAATTAGAAAGAGAAAAAGAGAAAATAATAAACAAGGCAAAATTTTTGAGATCTAAACTAAGTCCAAGATTGGACTATCTAGCATCTTTGCGTAAGGAAATCTCAGAGGCACTAACACAGGGTAGCAAAACATCGGCAGAGCACTTGCAACATCTCACTGATGCAGTACACAGAACTAAGATAGCAATAAAGGAGAGCAAGAAGTTTATGGATGGTATAAACTTAATTTTGGGAGATATTCTTTAGCTAATAACTACCCAACTACAAGGTTGAGGTTATGAATTGGTACAACTACAAATCTACTAACCTTTGTCATTGATGCCAAAGGGGGAGTAGTAGATGAGAAAATTCAAAACATAGGGATCACATGCTCAGGGGGAGCCCTCATATTTTTTGGTAACATTTTTTGGTATACACATTTTTGGATATCCTTTTGAAATTTCTCATGAGTGTTGCCATCAATGCCAAAGGGGGAGATTGTTGGCATATGGACACTCCAATGAGACATTGTATGTGATTGAAGGTTTTGTCATTGATGGCAACCTTGCAATCCTATGGCACTGACAAGACATTATACCGACAAAGCATTACACAGGCAACCTTGCAATCCTATGGCACCAACAAGACATTATACCGGCAAAGCATTACTCAAACAGAACAGTGCTCCGACATCAACAAAATCAATCTACACCGACACGGGCATAGAAGATGTACACCGACACAGAAGATGTACACTGGCACAAAAGGAAATATGTATACCGGCACAGAAGCTGATAGGACTTTTGATATGTAATATTTTGTTTATCATTGTAAGCCAACTTGGCAAATTGTAAAATGACTCTTGTATATAAAAGAGATCATTGTAGGCATTTGTAGGATATGGATAGAATGTAATAAAAAATTATAAGGCAGACCTAATGTGTGAATTGTAGGTCAAAGGGTATATGTAAAGAACAGAGCAAGAACCGGTACTGAATCTAGCATTGAAGATGCTATTGTAAAGCAGTACAGAATATTCGATTTGTGTAAATCCTCTTTGTAAGTCAGTGTGACTTCTTATTGAGCAGTGAGCTCTAGGCAGTTGGCCTTCCTGCATGTGCAGGCCCCTATTGTAAGTAATATTCTCTTATTGGCCAGTAAATGAATATTATGGGTCACAAATCCCACCGAGGTTTTTCCCACACCGAGTTTCCTTGTTAAACATCTTGTGTTATGGTGTTCTTTTCATGTGGATGCTTTTGATTTTGTTATTTGCATTAATTCTTGCATACCGGTATACTGTTACTTTATATTTTGCATATTCAGTTTTAAGAAAATTACATTACCGGTCAGATACTGATTCACCCCCCCCCCTCTCAGTATCTGTGGGAACCCTAATAGAATGTGCTATTGCTCAAAATAATTTTAAAATTGCATGGAGGAATTGAGAGATTGTATCCATAGTGCTAGAAAAATCTATAGATATTTTATCTCTTGGCTGACAACAACTGTGAAGCACAAAGGTATAATTGAAGCTATTGAAGCCTAACTGACAAATCTAGGTAAATATTTTAATTTTATGATTGATGAAGAATTAAAGTGAACTGATAAAGAGTGAGTGTTTGCGATGTGTGGAAGATAGTTGGCAGTGAAAGAAGTAGTGCATGTGAGATTTGTAGACAACAAAGACCTAATCAATAGTGTAGTAGTCATTTACAAGACCTCTTGTGGAACAGTGGGGCAAAGATCTCTAATTGGATATTTTGTAAAGTCTGAGATTTCTAATATGAGCTTAACTTGGAACCAATCTCATGCATTTGGAGATGTAGACCTTCTCAATTCAACCCTTTCAATTGTAGTGAGCATTTCAACTATTAGCCATTTATTTTTGTATTTGCAGTGAGGAGTCTGGCAGTGAGCCATTTTTTTAATCTGGCAATGAGCCATCTGGTAAACACAACTATAACTAGTTATATTTTCTCAAGAGTTAACACTCTCCATGGTTTTTCCCATTTGGGGTTTTCCATGTACAAATTTTGGTGTCCATCTTGTGGTTGTGTTCTTGTTTGTTCTAAATTGATTGTTTTCATGTATGTTTGATATTGATAATATCTTCAATTGGTAGAAAGGATTATTATTTTAATCAAGTGGTAATACTGATTCAGCCCCCTATCTTAGTATTCTGATGCTTTCAACATGATAAATAATATTCGGGGAGGGTCACGTTAGACCTTGGGCCTTTCTTAGTACTAACTTTGATTTTCCTCCTTGCCAATGAAGGATTTATTCCATGCTTAAGGAGGTTTGCAAGGGTATGTCATTCCAATTTTTTTTTTATGTTCCTTAGATGGAACCTATTAACCTCTTTAAATGGGAAGATGGATCCAACCTTAAATAAGTGAAAACTAAATATTTATATAATGTTAAATAATTTTTTTTTGTCTTATATTAATAACCAAATGGGGCTTGGATCCACCTTTTACTTTGGGTCAGCATAGTTCTAATTGTAATGATGGATATACCTGGATAATTGTCTAATTTAAGAAGAAGAGTACCACTAATAAGTCTTCTCAGGTAGGATGGATGATAAGAAGTTTCAAAGCTCTATTTCAAATAAGTTGTAATCTAATTGGCTCTAACTCTACTATTTGGCTGGCTAACCCTATTTTTTTGTTTTCGTGATTGGTTTTTTCTAGTTTTAGTTTTTTATGGTCAATGCTAGATCTATAATGGGTTGAATCCCTTCCCCACTTTAATTAAAAAAAATAGGTCTTAGATATTTAAGAAAAGAAGTGGGCTAATATGCTTTCATTTTTATGGTGTAATATGTTACAAACTGAAAAATCTTTTTTCAAATGGCTTCTCATGCTTCAAAAATGTCCATGATATGTATCTTCTTCATGTAATAATATTTGCAATATATGCTAAACTCCTAAAATAATTAAACATATTTTATTTGATTGTGTTTTTGTAAAGAAATTTTGAAAATGTATATGATATAATATAAAAGGTTGGGATGAAAATAGAAATATTAATTGCAAAAATAATCTTGTTGGTTTAGTGAATGGTCTAAATAGAACCCTTAACTTATTTTGGCTTATCTTTTCCACAGAGGTTTTATGGTTTATTTGGAAATTGAGAAACAAGGAAAAATTTAAGTGTAATGGGAGGGAACTTATTTAATCCTATAAAATACTCAAGTTCTATGTTATTTCCATGCTAGTCATGCTAATGATGGAGCTTTCCAGGGATAAAATCATAAAGATAATGAAAATGATAAAATTAAAGTAAATGAAGAGGTAATCAACTATAGACAACACTAGTCCTTTAATAGGTCAAATAATATCCCATTAATGAGGAGCTACATATAATTTCAGATAAGGTGCAACAAAAAATAATCAAAAGAAACATTGACAAAATATTTGGGGTTTCATGGTGGAACTAGCTGTTGGCAATTGACACTCATCCGGTTTAGTTGTCTTGTCATTGATGGAAACATACATCATTTTGGGTTGGACACTTAACAAATACTCACCAGTATTAATTGTTTGGCAACTGGCATTCAAGTCATCCGACATACAAAGGAACTGACAACCGACATATAAGGCAAACCAACAAACTAGGAACTAGTATATGAGACTGACATAGGAGATTGATCTGACAGGTTTACATGATAGCAATCAACAACATCGGTCACGAAGTTTAATGCATTTATTTTTGTCTAGGCCGACATGTAAATAAATTGTAATATCTTTTTAAGATGACATAAGGAATTTATGTTTATGATTGGGAAGGGTATTTAAGTTAGTTCGGTTAGGTTATTTTGAGTACATATATAGAATACATAGTGATGTGATATTTTGCGAACAATGTTGGTCAACTAAATGCAAATATAATATTTTTAGTCGATCTTGGTTATTGGTTTAGAGGTTTGGGATGTGAAATAAGTTACCAGTAAGGGAGGACATAGTGAAAACCAGTACAAACAATGTTTGAACCATAACTCATCTAGCATAGTAGATGAATTCTTTGAGTTCAAAATTTTGTTTGTAATGCCATATTTGGTGTTTGTAGTCAGTGAGGCTCCTTTTGTGATGAGTAGTGCTCTCTAGGATATTGGTCTTCCTACATGTACATGCCCCCTTATTGTAATATTTAGTCATTTGGCCAGTGGATAGATATTGTCGGTCACCAATCCCATTGTGGTTTTTCCTCTTTGAGGTTTTCCACATATAAATATTTCTATTATGGTGTATGTTCTTGTTCTTTCTTCATTTATACTTGTTATATTCTTTTATGGTTACCGGTTGTTGAAATACTTTATTAATAAGGCTAAAATTGATCTCACCGGTAGAACATTGATTCACCCCCCTCTCAATGTTCTTGGATTCCAACAATTGGTATAAGACCCTGGTGCCTTAGAGTAAATTTAACAGATTAAGGAAGATCCTGAATCTAGAATCCATGGAGACGAGTATGGAGAAACAACTTGAAGTAGCAATTGAAGACTATGATGTTGAAAGGATTAAGAACTTGAAGTTACAAGATGAGTTGAACTCTGCAAAGGAATTCATTCTTATCCTATAGGAGAGGTTGTCATTTGTTCAAGATAGAAGGAAGGAACTTTTACAAAATCAGGATGATGAAGAGAAGAATGCCCTTAAAGAACAATGTCAGAAGCTAAGTCGGGATAATAGTGTCATGAAGAATGAAATGCAAGACCTAACTATGAGGATGTCAAAGGAGATTGAAGACCATAAGAAGAATATAGAAAATCTTGGCAACTATCTGAAAGGAAGATCTAAGGAATGCATTAGGTTGGCACAGGAGAATGATATGTTGAGAACTAAACTGGTGCAATCCCAAAATAATGAGAAGGAGTTGGAAAGATTGATAACAGTCCTAAGGGGAGATCTAGATACTGCAAATGAATACAAAGACAAGTTTAAGGCCAATTTTACAAATATTGATGAACTATTGAAGGATCAAAGGTGTAAGGGAGACACTAGAGGTCTTAGATTTGAGCATGGAGAAAGCTCTAGTACCACAAATGAAGTTGAAGCAATTGGTTAGAAGGAGAATCCACCTATCAACCAAAACCATAAATCACAAATAAGGAAACCCAATGCACATAAATTTAATGGTATATACTTTCTTTGCAATAAATTTGGTCATATGGCAAGACATTGCAGAAATAGAGCAAATCAGGATAATAATGCAATTCCCGGTCAATGTTCAAATTGTAAGAAGTATGGTCATAGGAAAAAATATTGTAGAATGAATGTGGGATGTCATGCATGTGGAAAGTTTGGACACATGCCTAATCAATGCACATCAAGGAATGATCAAGGATACAACAAAGTAATTTAGAAAAATAATGTCACTTGCTATGCATGCAACAAAATAGGACATATTGCTAATTTCTACAGAAGCAAGAACAGTCTGGTAGGAGATAATGAGAAAGAAAATAAGAAGGTTGATGATATCCAAAAGGAATATGAGAAGAAATGGGATAGGAAATCTGAAGATCAAAAGACAGAGACAAACAACCCAGTTATTCAACCGATAGGAAAATCGTCCGGTAACTAAGGCATTAACCTTAGGGGGAGGCAAATTAATGATATATCTTGCATTACCCCTAGTAATGTTCTAAAAGCTTTAAACAGATCTTGGAGAAGTCAATCTGAAGGTATTTCAATACTGAGATTATGGATTTTGAATCCTGTATGATAGGTCGACATGCATTTATGTTAATGTAAAATTAGGCTTTTCACAGAATATAAGGGAAATGTTGGTTTATTTCTGATCACATAGAATTCAGAGTGAAGAAGAGAAATTTTAAGGTGATTCAAGGTGATCAACATCATTTTCAAGTGAATTCTAGTGCATTTAGAGTGAGTTTTCAAGAGCTTTCACCGACGAAGATTGTGAGGTATTTTATCAGTTTCTGAGCTATCTTTTGTTTGCAATGGATTCTAGATTAAATCCTACTCTAGAAGTTGTGGCTACCCCTGTTGTTGTTGACATCAATGATCATCCACGTCCGGTTTTCAAGCAATGCCCTCAGATTGTGAAGGTTGATGATTCAATCGATGTGTTTTCCATGGTTTTGGATGAAGTTATGTATATTGAATATGTTCATGCATATATCCACTACACTCTGGAGGATTTAGGTTCTGTTGAAATCAAAACAATGTACATGATAAATTTGTTGGACAATAAGGAATCGATGAAATCAAAATTCCAATTTCTGAAGGATTAGGGTTTCACAGACATTTTGGAGATATCAGAATTTGAAGATGAAATGATCTGGTATGTGTTGAGCCGTGTCCACGAGGAATTCATGTGGCAAGACCAGCCTTACAAAAAACCAAGGAGGATATTTGTGCAATCACCAGTCTTCCCTAGACTTGTCAAACTCTCGAAAACAAGAAAATATCTAACAATGAGGTGGAGAAGTTAACTGGTGCAACTTTTGATAACCGGTCAATGAGGATAAGAATTGTTCAATTTGTAGCACTGTCTGGAATATGCAGATAAAACAATTTTCCATAGTAGACACCAGCATGTGAGTCTCATGGTAGGTAGAGTAAATGAAATAGTTAAGGAGGCACATGAAGCATGGGTAAAATTCTTTGTAGATAAACCTGATTTCTTTATTCCACTGATAATTCCTCCTAAGTTTGGTATTCAAGACATATCAGTTGATGGAAAGGGCAAGCGTATATTAGGTATGGATCCACTAGTCTTGGAACAAAAACTAATAGAGGATATTACTCTAGAAAAACAACCTGTACATAATATAAAGAAACTAGTAGATAACATTGAAACTCTACAAGATAAGTAGAATACCTCGGAACAAAACATTCCAGATGTAGAGGTTATTGATGTGGATAAAGACAATAAATAGGTTGAGGATATTGAAACTCTTGTAAAAAATGTACATATAGTAGAGGCTAAGGTTGAGTAGGTTAATGCACCAAGTAGCAAAGCCACTGGTGCTAGTCAGCAGGTTGGAGAGTCTAGTCATTCATTGTTGGCACTTGGATCATCTGGTCAGGTTGATTTTGGATAGAGGAATATTGAGCAACTGAGTAGTTTTGAATTGATTGTTTTTGTAGCTCAGAAGTTAAGGAAGGAAGGATCAGAATACAAGCAAGTCATTGAGTATTCCATTCCAATTCAGCAACAGCTAGTTCCAGGATACAGTAGTCCAGTAGCTAGCCCGTCTGGTAAGCTTAAGAGTTTGACTAAACACATTGCAAAAGAGTTTCAAACTCTTCAACATATATCAAACTGATAGTTAATAGAGAGGTACATTGCAGCTAGGAAGGTCACCTATGACAATATGATTACATCAAACAAGGCCAGGATGACAGAGGAACTAACAAAGATTGATGAGGCTCTTAATCAGTGTGGTTGTATATATGGTCTTATACTAACATCGAGACTTGGAGGTAAAAATAAAAGTAGATAAGGCCCGATTGGAACATCTGGCTAACAATTTTGATGGTATTTAGTCATTCGCCAACACTATTGATGGTCAAATTTTGGTTATAGAATCTAAGATATTAGCCTTGGAGAAAGATATGGATAGATTAATCCAGTGAGCTAGAGAGCTGAGAGGATTGGTTAGTCCTTGATTGAACACTTTGTTACTCCATAAGCGAGAAAGTATAGAATTGATGAATAAACCCACACCGATAGATCTAACAGAAAAAAGAACTACATTCCTACATTCTTAATGGGTTTGTATCTATTTTGGGAACATTAAAAACCAGTTGGGATACTTACTTAGGAGTTTTGAAGGGTGCTTACCCTAATATATTCAAGTACATTGAGATCTGGTAAACAAATTTTGATTCCAATTCTTTCATTCATTTTCCTTAGCCTTTGTCATTGATGTCAAAAGGGGAGAGGTTGATGTGAAAAATGTTAAGGGACATAAGAAGTAATGTATAGCTCAGGGGGAGCAGGGTCAGTTTTGGTCATCAGTTTTGGGAGGAATCGAGACAACACTTCAGCGATCCATTTTTCACATGAGTCTTATCATCAATGCCAAAGGGGGAGTTTGTTGGCAATTGACACTCATCCAGTTTAGTTGTGTTGTCATTGATGGTAACACACATAATTTTGGGTTGGACACTTTACCGGTACTCATTGTTTGGCAACCGACATTCAAGTCATCCGACATACAAAGGAACCGGTAGCCGGAAGACAAGGCAAACTTGCAAACTAGGAACTAGTATATGAGGCCGACATAAGAGATTGATCCGACAAGTTTACATGGTAGGAATCGGTGGCATCGGTCACGAAGTTTAATGTAGTTATTTTTGTCTAGGCCGACATGTAAATAAATTGTAATATCTTTATAAGCCGACAAAAGGAATTTATGTTTATGATTGGGAAGGGTATTTAAGTCAGTCCGGTTAGGTTATTTTTTATATATGGAGTGTATAGTGATGTGATATTGTGAGAGTGTTGATTGACTAGATAAGAATATAATATTTTGTAATCGGTCCTTTTTATTGGTTTAGAGGTTTGGGATGTGAAGTACGTTACCATTAAGGGAGGACATAGTGAAAACCGATTTAGACAATGCTTGAACCAAAACTCATCCAACATAGTAGATGCATTCTTTGAGTTTAGAATTTTGTTTGTAACTCCATATTTGTTGTTTGTAGTCAGTGAGGCTCCTTTTGTGATGAGTAGTGCACTCTAGGCTGTTGGCCTTCCTGCATGTACAGGCCCCCTATTGTAATATTTTTTCATTTGGCTAGTGGATAGATATTGTGGTTCACTAATCCCACCATGGTTTTTCCTCTTTGAGGTTTTCCACATATAAATCTCTGTGTTATAGTGTATGTCCTTGTGGTTGCTTCATTTTTACTTGTTGTTATATTCTTTTATGGTTACTAGTTACTGAAATACTTTGTTAATAAGGTTAAAATTGATCTCACTGGTAGAACACTACACCCCACCACCCCCCCCCCCACTCTCAGTGTTCTTGGATTCCAACACTAGCTTTCACATCAATGATGATGTATAACTTGGTATAGTTTAATCATGTTTACACTTATAACTACTTATGATCTTTTAGATGTATTGATGGGTATAGATATATAAAATATTACATATGAATTATCTATCAAATATCTTTATCATTTTGTTATACATATGGAAAAATTGAAACTATAACTTGACCATGCATGGTCATCAGTTGTATTTGCTTAGACCTTGCATGGTTTGTGTTCTATATAGATATACACTTTGAATTGTAATTTATTTTGATATTCAATATTTAAAATAAAAACATGTAATTTAATAATCATTTTCAGTAAATAAACTAAAAAAATATTACCAAAACATTTAACAAATGTTGGATTGTATCATGTTTAAAATAGGATGATCACCCATTCAAAGTCATATATTTTTGTATGATGGCTCAAAATTGTTTAATTATATTTAGATTTGTTCTACAATTACATAAAACAAAACCACTTTCTTTTTTTAAAACAAGTGTCAGGTAAAATTTTCAACATGATTGGTGATGCTAGCACAACACATCCTTTGGTTTCACATGAAACACTTTTGAATTGGAACTATGAACTAGCGAGTTCACAAATGGAGGACCTTATCCCCATATTACAATGCTAAGGCTCAAATCCATGAGCACATTAGATCAGTGAAGACAAAATCCTTGCGATCACAATGGCCTAGTAGGGGTTCAAACCTTGGTGGTCACAACAACACCACCACCATTTAACCAACACGCTATGGGAAAAACCATGTTATCAATAAATATCAAGAAAATAGATCGCAGTTTTATTGCCAAAGGAATTTTTCTAGTTGTATTTGATAACCCTAGACTTGGTCCTATTAGAATAGGAATAGGAATTCTTTTGAATATATTCTAAGAATTTAATAAAAAAGAAATCATCATGCATAGTATTTGGACAATAAAATAGATGTCTTTTATATATTTATATCTTAATGTGTAATGTACATTCCTTATATCTCCTTTATAGTATATATATTCTATCTCTATTATATCTTTCTCTTTCTAGTATATTACTATTCTTAGTCACATACTTAGTCACTTAGTCACTATCTATCCTATCACTACTTATATCTCCTTTTAGGGATGCAAACCTCTGATGGTATATCTCTAATCTATTCCAAAATTTTCTTATCACATTACACACTTATCTCTCTAGTTTGTAGCCTACTTTCTGGTAAGCATCAGCACCTCAAAAAAAACTTTGAATTTTTCTTAGGTTAACTACTCTTCTTCTGTGGTAGGATGTCTTGATAAATAAACTACATAGTTTTAAATTGGTCATCCCATTTCTTCTTCACCATTTTCAACTGATTAATGTGAATGTTAAGATTTAAGAGCTATGTCTTTTCTTATGTTAGAGATGTCAGAATTTGTATGTTATCAAGAAAATTTTGTGCTTCATTTATCAACCCAGTAATGTGGGCTAACCTCATGCTAACAAACTCCCTACACTGATAGAATATCCTTCATCCATTATCCATATGGTCCTACTACTTCTGATGTTGATCATGTAGGTTCTCTATATTCAACTGGGTTGTACCATAAAAATCCTATTAAGCATCTTCTTGTTGGTAATTTTGTGATATTTTCACTTCTAACTATTCTTACATATGTTTCAGAAGACTAGGACATTGCAAGAAATATAGATAGAGATTTTTTATTCTATTATGCTCAATTTTGCAATGACCAGTTGGGTCTCCAGAGTTCTTTGTGTGGAAGAACATTGTTTCCTAGCCTCATCTTCCTTGTTATTGTCAAACTCCTTATGTACTTCTTTTTAGAGGCTATCCTTCTCAACACCATAGTTTCTCATCAATCTAAAGTTGGAGATGTTCTAGAGTGGGATGAGTGGGATCCCATTTAATATGTGGTAGCTAATTTTATATATCTTTGATAATATGATCCACCTTAGTTGTGATCTCCATATGATCATGTAAGGCCTCTTCCTACGTAGTCTATGACAACATGTCACCCAAATAAAATTTGTGTAGTGGTGTGCTCTCCCCAATGTCTACTCTATCTCCCACTACCAAAATATCGAAGAGTTGATATGTGGTGTCCAATCCTTATTCTGTAGGTGTCAGTATTTTTCAGATCTATACAATTGTAGATATATCACTGAATGATGTCGCAAATGCTCCACAATGAGGTGGAGGAGGAGGATGGGCTATGAGGAGCTGTTTCAATTCTTGTGTTTTCTCCTTGTATAAATCAGGTTGTAGGCCTTGGTAGTTTCTTTCATAATCTGCATCTATGCCTTCTATGCTTCCTCTAGTCTGTCTAACATCAACTTATCTAATCGCTGCTTGTTCTGGAGTTCAGTGTGTATCTTCTACTTTAGATTTGTCATTTGTAAAGGAATCAAGCCCAAAGATATTGTATCAATGAATATTTATTTGAATTTCTCCTCTTGTTGAGCTCTATATCTGATCCAATGTGTAATTATTGTTCGTATGGGAATAGGAAAATTTTTGATGAAATATTTGATAGTATAGTTCTAGGCTATCTTGTATTGGATGAGATCCCTTTATGTAGTGTGCTTATTATATATGGGCATGTGGGGATACTTAGGAAGGATTTTGGAAAAAGTATGGGGAATGAATAAGATTTTAAAAGGTTGGTATTTTTGTAGGAGTGGAGGTTGTGGGGCAGAAGGAATGGATGTGGGGATGAACTCTTAAGTTACTGGTGCTACTTCCTCTTTCCTAGAAGATTTTGATGAGGATGGTAGGGGATTAACCACCTAGTGCTTGTTCAAATTATTCTCTTTAATATCATAAATAATAGGGCCTTTGATGCCACCATCTCTAGTGGGTGGCCTTAGCCCATGTCTATCTTACATTTTTTTCTGAAATATCTTAAAAATCAGGGTCTTGGAAAGATGCAACATTGTTTAGGATTTGAGTATCTACTAACTTGTCTTGAGTCCACTTATTATACCCAAATTAAGGTAATTGTCTAACAAAACAAAAGGTTACACATATTGGCTTAGTGTTATACCAGAATGGGTAATTTGTCTTCTTTGTTTGTTCTATATTATCGAATAGCTTTTGTTGCAAGACTTCCCATAGATTGAAATCTTGTCCCTCCTTTATCATTTGGTAGGCTGTATGCACCTTGATTGTTATGGTAGTGCCTTCCTATTTTGCAAAATACACCTTGTAGGAAGTCACCTTGGTAGAATAAAGAACCCATTTTTTTAACTATGTTGTTAATGTTCAAGCTCCTTCCATCAATATTTTCTTTGGTAAGATTTTCTACCATCATATTATTTATTCCTTTTTTCAGTGGTAGGGATACTTCTCCCATAGGCCTAGTGATTTCTTGAATGGTCTCTTTAGTGGTATCATGTGCCTTCTCTAAGTATAGGAAATTATTATGTAGTCTGCTTAGAACTAAGCAAACCCTCTCATGTTCTTGGGTGAAGTTTGGGAAATCTTTCAATACATCGAGATTCTTCTGTGCAACCCATGCATACTCTAATTTATACTCATTATTTCTCTTTAGGATCTCTCTCCAAAGTTTCTTGAAGCTATTATGATTTCTCGCTTCCAAAGGTGCATATATATATTTACTTCAGGATGTCCTCTATGTAAATTACATCTCTAGAAACAACATGGTGGACGGGTGTAGCTATAAATAACAAATTGGGCACTAGGGTTTGTGTGTTCAATCTATAGAGCCTAAGCCCTAATAAGATTTGATTTGAACAAGATGTATATGTTGAAGTAGAGTGAATGGACTATTTATAGTAATCATAAATTCCTTATATAATTATTATAATAGTCATGTTAATCTTTCAAACCGTTATCTCCTTTTTTTACCTTGTTTTGCATGTTAACCTGTACGACTAGTCGTTTCTAGTAATTATAACCTACTATCTTTTAACATTTAATGTACCTTATTGTTACAATATGTTACAAGGGATTGAATACTATTTTTTTCCTATACTCTTATACCACATCGAACCTTTCTAGGGTTTCATGCCATAATAATGTTTAGTGTTCCCTAGTTTGTCCTTTGACTAGTTTTAAATTTCTTGTGGTATCTAATGTATGTTCAAAGGTATCTCTTGCTAGCTTCTCATAATTTTCATCATCCAATATGTTACGATCTTACTAGTTTGCATTTGAGTTTAGGTGTAATCTTTCTCTTGTCCTCTCTCTATATTAACTTTTATCTATTGTGTACAAGGAATAATTTGTGAAAAACATAGACTTCTACGATGTTATCTTAGGTTCATTATACATCCTATCCTCCAACACATCATTTCTTTTTGTACTCCCAATTTTACTATCATGTTCTATTTCCCCTTCAGTGTTTATGTTGTATGTTTCTTGTCCATCAAGAAGACTAGAAATTGTATATAGATTCTTCACATACTTTGTGGTATATTCTTGTGCAATTTCCTCAATTAGGATGTGTCCTTTGGGTCAACCAAAGGAATTCTAACAATCCAGTTAGCATCTACAAAATATATTTTCTCTATTTAGGAATCTACAATACCATTTGCATTTATAAACCACCTAAGTTGAAGTAATGCTCAAAATGTATTGAAGGGTTATTTCATCTAGACCACTTCGAATTGAACACATTATTTTATTCCCTTTCAATTTACCTCTACATTCTTCTAAGATCCCAATGTATTCATCCTAGATCAATTTCCTAGGCATATATTCATAGGTGTTTTAACTAATTTAGGTCTCCCTAGTTTCTCCCATGTGCCAAATGGTATTATATTAATTTTTTCTCTAAGATCCACGATGATATATTTCACCTTGTGGTTATTAAGTTAAACATCAATAAGTAATAGACTATTTTTTTAATTTTAGTCCTTCGATAGGTAGTTTACTTGAGGTTTCTTATTTCAATACTTCTACAATTGCTTCATGTTGATAACTAAATAATTATTCCTCACTAATATTATCAACTCATTGATTGTCTAGACATCATGTTTAATAAAGAAAGTTGCTTATTGTTACAATTGCTATTTTTTTTTCCCTTCTTCTATCATTTTATCGTGTTCTCTTTTATCTAGTTTGAACATGAATTTTTTTTCTTCATCTTCTTCTTCTTCCTAAAGGTTGTGGTAATCTTTAAAGACCTCTTTTATGAGTGATTTACTTTTTCCCTTTCTAGTATATGTACCCTATCGGGTGACAACATTTACTTTCTTCTTATTTATCCTTTTTTTCTTATTCTTTTCTACTACAAGATCTTCTCTATAATTCTCTTCTTGTGATATGTCAGAGATCCGCACATCAACTCTATGGCATCTTTTGATTCCCTATGGTATCACTCTCTAGATCACTCTAGCTCCTCTTTACAATTCATCACTCTTAGAAGGTTTCTCCACATCTCTATAGATATCTTTAGTCTTTTCATATTTAAACATTGTATGATCTTCTCCTCTACAAAATATGTATTTAAGCCTCTTTTCCACCCAACATTTAGAGGTATAATTTCATAGCTTCTATTATTTAAAATGTGTAGCATTGTTTCTTATATGGTTTCCTTGGCCTCCTCTATAATTTAAATTCTTGTTATCATCCTTATACTCCTTATTTATTTGTACCATATAGGCATTCTAGTTATCCTACCAAGAAGGGATCTAGTAACTTTCATCATCTCTTTTCTCTTGACAATAACTATTATTTGAACAATAGCTATTTCCTCCATTTTTGGACTAGAGCTGCATGTCTGGGATATTCCTCTCTAAAGTGCAAGTCCTGATCTTGGCAATAGGTGCAATACATTGTATTTTTTTTATGGCTCTAGTGGTAGAATGTGTTCCACTCTATCTTTAAGAAAATTATTGTAGATGTGTCCTTCTCTATTCTAGTATATGCACCAAATTTTATAATGTTTTATTATCCTTATCTCTTATTGTATGGCTAACCTCTTTTCTTATTCACTATAGGTTTCTTTACCAACTTCTTGTTTGGTAATTGTTTCTCCTTCTTAGTCTTACTATTCTACCTAGGGCTTATTCTATCTACCCTTATATTTTTCTAACGTAATGTCAAAATATTTTTTTCCTAATATCTAATTCCAAGATATTTCTTCCTTTCTATTCTCTTTCTTCTTTTTATCCTCTTATTCTCTATTTTCTTCTTTCTTCTTTTTAATTTTTTTTTTTTTTGTGAAACATATCGCATCTAGCCACACCTCTTTATTATTCTCCTAATTATTTACTTCCTCATCCCTTTCTTATCCTCTTAATCTTCTCATGCATAAGTTAATTAATTCCTCTAAATATTCATCAATCTAGAATGGGGTTCTTTCTAGAGTCTATAAGAGAACCTTGAATCTATCATCCAACCGAACCATGAGATTACTAAATTCCTTTCAGGGGTGTAGCAAGGAAGAAGCCATATTGCTACTACTTAAATCTATCAACAACCTCATTTTATCATACCCTTCCATTTTCAATATAATCTCAATTTACATGCTGTGAAGTGTATCAAACTGGATTTTATATCTCCCAAGGCTTCCTCTTTTGGTCTATTCCTCTTTCTTCTTTTTTTGGTAGCACTGTCATCAATGTTCTTAACAACACCCTTAACGACATGTTTATCTCTTCCTATTGGTCTCTCATCTGTCCCCATTGTCTTCCTTAATCACCTTTCTTCTCTATTAGGGTTGGCCATTATGTCTATTCTAATTGTATTTTTGTATTCTTAATCTCTTTTGGATTCATGTTATCACCTTTTGCCATGGGTGTTTGTGATTTGGTCTCCCATTACTCCTATATTGCATGCCATGGTAAATATTCATTTGGTTTTTTCAACAATCACTTCTCTTCATGCTTTCTTAGACTCTTTCACCCTTTCCATTACCCATCCTCTTGGTGTTTGACCCCCTCTCATGGGGTAGACATCAAGAAGATAGATTTTTTATTATATTTGCTTCATTTTCTATTCATTTTTTGATGTGGTATTGATTGAAATTCCAAAAAACATTATTCCCAACAAAATTCCTACATAAACTAACTAGGGTCTCGGGAACAAAACCAATGTTAGTAAGAAATCTGAAGGAGAAAAATTGAAGTTCTATTCTCAAAGGATTTTTGCTACTTGTAGTCTATAATCCAAGGCTCGATCCTATTAAAAGAGAAATACAAGTATTCCAAATACAGTCTAAGCAAATAATAAGAAATAAAACATCATACATAGTATTGGAATAATAAAATATATCTCTTTTATATTGATATATTAATATGCAATGTACATTCCTTATATCTCATTTATACTATATACCTTCTATCTCTATTTTGTCCTTCTATTTATATTACATTAGTCATCATAGTCACATACTTAGTCATCTCTCAGTGACTATCTATCCAATCTATACATATATCTCTTTTTAGGGACACAACCTTTTGATGGTATCTTTCTAGTCTATTGAAAAAATCTATAACCAGATTACACACCTCATAAAAGAGCACCATGTTGCTAATGTGTAATTTTTTTCTTTTTTTTTTTAACATAAGATGAATCACATATTAAAAAACCTAATACACCTAAAAATAATAAATTTTACAAGAAAAATTAATACCACTTAAATAATATATAACAAACATAGCAAAATACAATGTAACTAACACATATAAAGATTAATAAATATAGAAAGAAAGAAAAATATATTTAAAAAAAATGAGCATAGGAGAATATATAAGATTATTTAGAAGAGTACAATTGTTGAAGTTATAAGAAACTGCAAAGAGTAAGTGTATTTCTTTTTTCAAATTTATGTAAAAGAAACAAGCAAATGTGAACACCCATAGAATAACATTACAAGGCATAAATCTATGTAGATGTTCAAATATTTAAATATTGAGATATTAATTCATAATAATAATAGTTTTCAAAAAATTGATTTTTTTTTGTTTCAATAAAAGTGGATTATTCCACTAAACTTTTTTATTAATATTTTCTATTTTTTACACAGGATTCAAAGAGCATACCAGAGGAAAGAACCCTGGGAAGAAAACCTCCGGTCACAACTTATAAAATAAACCTATAGTATCTAACAGATCAATTTATACACCCTACCCAAAACCACATACAAAATGCAGTCACAACACATATAATATTAGTTTTGCATAGAGCCCATATGACAATTTGCCAAAAAAAAAAAAACCCCATCAGATAATTTTCAAATGTAGACTCCATAGCTGCTATCAATGGAAGAAGACAAAATTTTCCGAAGCCTTGTGCCAAATCCCATGAGCCAAAAACCTTCCTACCAAAAAAGAAAGTATCAAAAAACCTTTGGAAAAACACTATGATATCAAATACCATGACCTTGAACTGTTCTCTAGACAATGAACATGAATACTTGAAATGAAAGGGGAAAGCGTGAATAATTATCATCATAAAATTTTACATTGACGTTACTCAAGAAAATCTTATGACTATTGTTGCAAACCTTCCCATACCCTAGAAGGAATTTCCTCAAAACCCACCTCTCGTTGATTAGCATTGCTATCAATGGCTAAATTTGCCAAATAATCTGCAATCTTATTAACTTCTTTGTAACAATGGGATACCAAGAAAGATTCAATTAATTCTAATTTTTGTAAAATGGGATCAAGTATATACTGCAAATTCCAACAATTTGATTTCTTTTTCATAACACATTGAATAATCACCATAGAATCACCTTCAATTATTAAGTCCTTAATTCCAAAAGACAAAGCATGAAATTCTGCATAATTGTTAGTTTTAAAACCAATAGCATGACACTTAGCTTGAATAAAATGTGCATTGTGATCATAAATTACCATGCCTACCCCAGCCGGCCCAGGGTTACCATGAGAGGTCCCATCAAAATTCAGTTTAAAGTGCCCCTGCAGAGGAGGTTTCCATCTAGTAGAGCATCTCTTACCTATTGCATCATTCTTTTTTAAAATTGAACCATGAGAGGTAAAACTGACATCAGCTTCCAAACTCTAATAACTCTACTATCCCAGTGTGAAAAAGAAGTAATATTTCCCAAATTCTTATAAATAAATGACAAAGCAACCTCAGAGATTGAAGACTCAATTTTTAATAGAACCTTAGACACAGGAGACCTTGATTTTTTAAATATCCTGTTGTTTCTCTCTAGCCAAACATTCCAAATCACAATACATGGAGATATGATCCAAAGGCATGCATAAAAAGATGAGGCAAACATAAAGGACCAAGATCTAAAATGGGAAATGAGATCCTTACCAATAACAAAGGATATATTTAACTTCTCAAACAACCACTGCCAACATTCATAAGCATAATCACAATGTAGGAACAAGTGTGAAGAAGATTCCAAATTTTTGTTACAAAGGACACAAGGGAAAACAACAGTAATACCAAGCCTGTCTAGTCTCATACCTGTAATGACTCTATCCTGAACTGCCAACCAAGCAAATGCTCCAGCTTTGGGAAGACAAGCCGAATGCCAAAACAACTTATAAGGCCAAGAAGATAAATCTTTAGCAACCATAAGAGAGTTGTAACCATCTTTAACAATGTACTTACCAAAAATATTCTTTGTCCAAAAAGGTTCATCCTTAGAATTAGAAAGAAATACAATTCTATCCCCCAAAATCTTTTCAAAATTTAATTTCATGCTTTGATCAATATCTAATAAATCAATCGACTTCCATCTAGCTAGCTTAAGGGGTCCACTAGTCACAATTTCAAAATAATCTGCCACAAAAACACCCCAAAGGGAGGAAAGAATAGTGATCAGAGGAGAACAATCCCTAATATTCACCAAAGGTGTGTGTCCATTCCATACTTCATCCCAGAATCTGACCTTTCTACCATTATGAACAATCCATGAGAGATGAGGCAAAATAACCGATCTACATTTACAAAGGAAATTCCAAATAGCAGAACCCGAAGGCAAATTTGAGACTTTAAAGATGTACTCTCTGGGTCCATTATTTAATATTTGGCAAACATAATCTGTGCCCATAAGGAGCTAGGCTTGTCATATAATTTCCAAACCAACTTAGCACCTAAGGCTAAATTCTGATTCTCTAGACTTTGAATTCCTGTTCCCCCAAGTTCCTTAGGAAAACATACCTTATCCCATGTAACTAAAGGGAGTTTCTTCTTGCCATCTTTATTATTGTTCCAAAGAAAATCTCTAAGAGTATCCTGTAAACTAACAATGGTTGCTTTTGGACACTTCAAAACAGACATGAGATATATGGACCATCATTCAAATCAGACTTGATAAGAACAGTTTTACCCGCCAAAGTTAGCCATCTATGATTCCATGAGAGAATTCTTTTAGAAATGACCGAAATAATCTTATCCCAAAAACTAATCTTATCCTATTTAACAAAGAAAGGAATCCCAAGGTAAGTACATAGAAGATTTCCAGTCTCAAATCCCCAAAAGGATTGCAACCTATGTTGAACCAGTTGTGATGTATTAAGGAAAAAAATCTTTGATTTATCACCATTCACTTTTTGACCAGAAAATGATGCATAATTTTGTATTATTCCTTTAATTACTTTTGCCTCAACTAATAAAGCATGTCCAAATAATAGAGTATCATCTGCAAAGAGACAATGAGAAATACTCTGGGGAATATTCTGAATCCTTATACCTTTCCAAAGCCCCCCCACTTTAGTAGCCCTAATAGCCCAACTAAAGGTTTCAGCTAGGAGAATAAACAAAAAGGGAGAAAGGGGATCTCCCTGTCTCAAACCCCTAGAGGAAGTGAAAAAACCACAAGGAGAACCATTAATTAAAACTGAGAATCTTGCAGAAGAAATACATACACGAATCCATTTGACCCAGGCCTTGGAAAAACCTAACTTCTCAAGAACAACACATAAAGCCCCCCACTCTACTCTATCATAAGCCTTCATCATGTCTAGTTTAAGTATCATGGCCGGGGTTCTTTGGGTGGAAATAGAATGCAGCACCTCATGTGCTACAATTGTACCCTCTCTTGTCTCCCTTCCGAGAACAAAACCACCTTGCTCCAATGAAATGATCCTAGGTAGAATTTTTGCCAACCTAAGGGAAATTGCCTTCGTAAATATCTTATACAAAGTGTTACATAAAGCAATGGAGTGGAAGTCAGCAAAAGTCTTAGTATCCTCTTTTTTAGGAATAATTGCAATCATTGTAGTATTAAGTTCTTTTAAAATGGACCTATTTCTCCTAGATTCCTTGAGAGCTAATAAAACATCATTTCCCACAAAATCCCAACATTTTTGAAAAAATAAAGGAGTAAAACCATCTGGTCCCGGGGCTTTATCCGGATTCATGGAAAAGACAACACTTTTAACTTCTTCTAAGGAAAAGGGAGACATCAACATTTTATTGTCTTCCAAAGATACTAAAGGAGGAATATTAGATATAATATCATTGCTAAGATTTCCATTTTCTGAAGATAATAATGACTTTAAAAACCTAACTGCCTCTGAAGCAATGTCCTCTGGCTCTATCAATAAATTCCTATTCCGACACTGAATACAAGATATCCTATTCTTACATCTTTTAATCTTAGTTGAAGAATGAAATTTTTTTGTGTTCCTATCACCATTTGAAAACCATAACTCTCTAGATTTCTATGTCTAATAGATTTCCTCTCTAGCTAACACCTCCTCAACCTGTAATTTTAGTGACTTCAATTCATCAAAAACTTGTGGCACCATACCATTTTGAAGCACATGAGTATTAAAACACTCAATCGTATTTTGAATCCTTTGTTTCTCATGAAAAATATTCTTAAAATACGAGGTATTCCATTCCCTAATATTCAATTTTAAATAACTTAACTTCTTAACGATCTGAAACATACGGGACCCAGAACAAAGAGGAGTAGAATTCCACCATTTCATAAGTAGAGGTAAAAAGGAAGAATCCCTATACCACATGGGCTCAAATTTAAATGGAGACTTAAAAGAAGCCCTATCCTCAATAATTGAAAGGGAAATTGGAAAATGATCAGAACCCGAGACCGGTAGAATAGAGGAAAAGAATTCAAAATCTGAATAAATCCAGTTCTCAGATAATAAAAACCAATCTAATCTCTCAACAATCTGAGAAAAATCCCTTCTCATGTTTGTCAATGTGAAAACCCCATTCTGAGACTTACAATCAAAAAGGCTCATATCAGAAATGAAATCCCCAAAGTCATCCATAATCCTTTTATTAGGGAAAACACCTCCTCTTTTCTCATCTAAATCAGTGATAGCATTAAAATCACCCCCGAAGATAATAAAGGAACCATTTTTTAAGGGAGAAGAAATCCTCTTTAATTCACCCCATAACTTACTCTTCCCTTGAATTCTTGACTGAGCATAAATGTTAAAAAGCCAGAATTTAAACTTCGAAATCTTGCTTATAACTAGAGCCAACATCCAATTTCTAGTAGATGCCACTAACTGTACCTCAATATTATAATTATTTCAAAGAAGTGCCAAACCTCCTGAAGCACCACAAGCCGAAGAAGAAAGAAAATCCCACCTTCTCCAAGATGAAAAAACCAAATCAGCAGACTCCTTTGACAACTTTGTTTCTTGCAACATAAAAATATCACACTTAATTAAGTCCATTTGGGACTTAATTAAGCGTCTCTTGTTAGGGGCATTTAAGCCCCTAACATTCCAAGAAATAATTCTCATTGTCCTTGAGGGGAGGCCAAAGATCCCCTCTTCCCAATAATCGGAGAATTTTTGCTTTCCCCAAAGCAACCTTGCAAATTACGTTTCACAGCCCTTGATCTTGTCACAGGTGGACTAGTCATGAATCTTTTACTCCTCTTTCTTTTTATGCTTACACGAGCTAGGGATGTTTTCTTAGGCCTACCAAGAGAGACCGAATGCCTCCCTTGCCCACCAGCAGGAGAAAGGGACAAAGTCTTTTGAATTCCAGCATCAATTTCTATTTGAGTCTTAAGATTATTTGGAGGCCTACCTCTCCTAGGAGAAACCACCGATGGTGAAAAAATTGGAGTTGTTTGGACAATTGGTAAACTCTTGCATGACTTTGGAGAAGCCAGGATAAATGGATTATCTTCAAAACCCAACTCTGTTGTAGCCAAAACCACAAAAGGATTAGCAAATGCAGAAATTGGAAGGGTCGAGATTATAGCCCGCAAATCATTCTCAATTGAACAAACAACTCTATCAGTAATACCCTCATCCATTAGACGTGCATGATTGTTAAAAATATCATGTACTTGCTGAATCAGATTCTCATTGGGCATAATAACAAGGACAACCTCTGACGGATTACTATTCCCTAAGGAAGATTCATTAGCCATATTAATTTCAACATTCAGAGGGGAATTATTAGACACCAAATTCTTAATTTCCTGAACTAAAGAAGCATCATTAGGAGAACCTATGGCAGGTACTTGTTTAATAGTTTCCATATCAACCACTACATTTTTATCTAAATTCACATTCTTTGAAGAATCCAAAACCTCCTTTTGAGTGCATGAAGACAAATTATCGTCCTTACCCTTTGTGTGATTTTTTGGCATCTTAGGGAAATCTATCATCAATGGGTGATCTACTCCATTCATCGAGGGATTACCATCCACTATACCCCTGTTATTAGAAAATGTCTTCAGTAAAGACGAAAGTGAGATCGAACCCGAAGTGTGATCATTTGGTTTCCCAGAACTACGACACAATGGATTATTTTCAAGATTAATGTGACATTTTTCTACCAATTTATGCGAAGAGACATTTCCACATCCTTTAATCGAAGGTCCCACCGACAAACTATCTTTATTTAGGGATTTAGGGACAGAGCCAACAACCTATTGGTTTTTCTTAAAATCCATAAGTAAAGGAGCATCCAAAAGTAAAGGAGACTTAAGAAGCTTCGTATCTAATTTCTCAATTGACTGGTGCCAAATACCATCATGAGACTTGATATTACAAGTACGGGGGCAAACATTGTTAGGTTTAATAAGAACACAAATTTTTACCAAAACCTCCCCCTCCACAAAGTCCATTTTAGATGTTAAAAAAGTTCCAATAGTATTTCCAATTTTCTCAAGAACATCTGGATCCATAAATTCAAAAGGAATTTTAGGTAAACCAAACCAGAAAGGAATAAGTTTCGAACTAGAACAAGAAGGAACAAAAAAAGGTTTCCAAGCCACAATTGAAATTAAATGTTTTCCAAACCAATGATGTGAAGTTCTTAATACCTGATCTCTGAAAGAAGGAGAATCAAAGACAATAATAAAAGCATTTGCAGACAATAATTGAAAATAATGCATATCCCCCCATCTTTTCTACAATTTATGATAAAGCTTTAACAAACTAATTTGATCACCCCAAATTTCCCCAGAAATAGCATTCGTATGCAAACAATTTGCTTTCTTATCAACATAAGAACCTAAAAGATCGATACAAGGGATAGGAGCCCAAACCTGCGATGAAGAAACCTTGGGCAGAATAGGAATAGATGGAATCTTACTTACCTTTTCTGGACTAGCTTTCTTGAGGTTCACATTTACCTTATTTCCCACCTACTGTGAAGAAAAAGAAACCCTAGCCATAGTCTCCTTATTTTCCAAGCCAACAACCCTAGCAAATGTTCGCTGATTGCCCAGATCCAAAGACCATTTCCTCGAAAATCCCTTGAATTGCTTCTCAAAATTCCCATGATTCACACCATTATTAAAATGCCCTTGAGTGAATCTCCTTCCATTGTTATTCTATCTCCATGCTACACTGCGTTTGTTCCCAAAGAAGCCTTGAAAGTATTTTGAATCTGGCTGAAAAACCTTGTTATTTCCGCTCCGGTTTACCTATATCGCCATGTCCTTCCATCTGCCTTTCGTGTAGACCCACTATAGAACATGAGGCGGGTCTTCCCATCCCACATCCGCCCATGAACCCAAATATCCTCTATTAGCCATGTCCGATCACTGTATTATCCGATCACTGTATTATGCTGCTTTGATGGTACCCCAACTGTAGCGATGACAATGCAAGCAAACTTTTACTAACAATGAACCTCAAGATGATTGGCAGGTGTCATCCTTTGCTGCTGTCACAAACAAGTCTGAGTATGACAAAGTTATCTGCTACTAACAGTCAGAAAACCACCTCCCAAATGCCGATCTCCAAACCAAATGACAGCGTCTTCACTAATCAGTTGTAGATCAATCATCAGATAGGCAAGGTTGTTTGCAAATGTTGTGGAGGCCCTGCGTGACTTCAGGATTCATCATCTGCTGCTGCTGGATAGGATGGACTTGGCAATGGAAAGGATTTGGGTGCTCATTCATTCACAGGGCACAACACAAGCCAAGGAGCAAGGGTCCATGAAAAGTTAGGGAGCGCCCTATAATCCTTGTGTTCTTCCTGTATTTTGAGGACGAAATTTGAAAATATCACTCGACCCCGGAATGGACAAGGCAAGCTGAGAATGATTTGACTAAAGAATTGTTCACAATGGAAGCCTCTGAATCTCACTTGTTCACATAATTATAAACATAAAGTTTACAAAAGATAAGCACCTCAAAAAGGGATGTTTTTAAATATATTCATCTAAGATATATGTGCTAATTATCTTTCGGTTTATTTATTTTTCAAAAAGAAATTAATGAAATTTGATTATGATTTACATGTCACATAATTATTATTTATAATTAACATTATAATAATAACATCATTTAATGGTAAACATAATATTTGTGATTCTCTATTAAATAAGAAAAAATAAATAATATATCAAAAAAATAATTAATAAATAAAATAAAATCAATAGAAATTATGTACTCAAATTATTTGGATTTGTTGTATTATTTTCTTATACCTAAAACTAAATAAAAAATCTTTTGACATAAAATTTAAAGTGAATTATTTGTTAAAAGTACAAATAATATGTTAGTTTTACTCTCTCATGATTCAATTTTAAAAAAGAATGATGCAATAGGTAAGAGATGATCTGCTAGATGGAAACCTCCTTCGTAGGGGCACTTTAAACTGAATTTTGATAGGGCCTCTCGTGGTAACACGAAAAAGTAATCGAATTGTTGGAATTTGCAGTATATACTTATCCCATTTTACAAAAATTAGAATTGTTTGAATCTTTCTTGGTATCCCATTGTTACAGAAAAGTTAATAAGATTGTGGATTATTTGACAAATTTAGCCATTGATAGCAATGCTAATGAGCGAGAGGTGGGTTTTGAGGAAATTCCTTCTAGGGTATGGGAAGGTTTGCAACAATAGTTATATGATTTTCTTGAGTAATGTTGATGTAAAATTTTATGATGATAATTATTCCCACTTTCCCCTTTCATTTCAAGTATTCATGTTCATTGTCTAGAGGAGAGTTCAAGCTCATGGTATTTGATACAATAGTGTTTTTCCAAAGGTTTTTTGATACTCTCTTTTTTGGCAGGGAGGTTTTTGGCACAGGGCTTTGGAAAAGTTTGTCTTCTTCCATTGATAGTAGTTGTGGAGTCTACATTTGAAAATTATCTGATGGTTTTTTTGGCAAATTGTCATATGGGCTCTATGCAACACCGATATTATATGTGTTGTGACCGCATTTTGTATGTGGTTTTGGGCGGGGTGTATAAACTGATCCGTTAGATACTATAGGTTTATTTTATGAGCTGTGACCAAAGGTTTTCTTCCCAGGGTTCTTTCCTCCGGTATGCTCTTTGAATCCTGTGTAAAAACTAAAAAATATTAAGAAAAAAGTTTAACAAAATAATCCACTTTTATTGAAAAAAACTAAATAAATAAAATTAATTCAAAAATATTAAAATAATATATATAATTACTTAAAAAAGTTTCAAATAAATAAACTAATTTTTTTTTTTATATTATAAATCGAGAGACCAAAAGAAAGGGTTTTATACAAATGAGTTCAGGGGAGGCAGGGCCTCAACTGTTAACAGCCAAACCAAAAAGATTTAGACCAGTGTCATACACAATGCACTACAAAAAAGCTCCAAAATAATAATTTAAATTTTTATGCAAATATATTTAAATTATCTCTACTAATAATTATATATATTTAAAATATCCTCAATTACGTTTTTGATTAAAAGCACACCACACTTTGAATTGCTAGACAAGCAAAATAAAAATGCTGTGAACTTTGCTATGGAAAATGATAATCGGGACGTGGTGAAATTTTTGCTTCAGAAGCCGGATGATATTGCTTTCTTATTTAATGAGCCAGATGACGAGAGTAATACACCATTCCATAAGGCAGTTGAATTCAGGAAACACAAGGTAGGAGGGTAATGATTTATTCGGTATATTATAAATAAAATAGGAAGGAATATAATAATCTTGTAGACTTATTTAAAAACCAAAATTATGATTGGAGTTTTATCGTATCCCATTTTAATTTCTAGTGGATCATGCGTAATGTGGAGGTGGATCGTCGGGAAGATTATCCGAGCCTCCAATTAAGATAGTTCAAACTTTAATATTTACCCTATTTATCAGTGTGGGCTTTAACTACTTGCGTTTCAAAATCTTTTTACTACGCAAGCCTCAACTAGTTTGAAGGTTCTTCTTGCTTGGCTATGGCCAAAATTTCATGTGGTATGTATGCAAATTGCAGGTTTTTGTCACAGGAAAGAACGTCGAGTATTTTAATTTAAAAGAAAATACCTTCGCCATGTAATAAACATATAAACAAGTTACCTCGAGGAAAAGCCTGGTCTGTTGTTAGTAATTCACAAGATTTAATGATGTATTGTTGTCTTGTACATCGAATACCTATTTCTCCAGTACACTGTTCTTAAACCAGCCTACCATTCATTTTCATTATGAAAATAAATCTGCAATGGTCTGAGGAGTCTGGAATCTAAATACAGGCTGTACTGATGAAGCTTTACCTATCTGGCATTATGGATTTTTAGCCTTACCTAACTATGTTAGAGGAGATCATTCTCCACCTATTTTTGTAACTTTGTTTTTTCACAGTAACTTTGACAGACATGTTCGACAATCCTATTTCTCGTATATGCGATTAGGTGATTTCTGTTTCGTTTTACTGGAACTTTAATATAAATCTAAAGCTGTACTCAAATAGAAAACAAACAGACTGCATTCTGAACTGATTATTTGTTAGCAGAACTCTTTTAACACAACATTGGTATTTGGAGAGCTTGAGTAGCATTGAACATGACCATTGCATGTATAAATGTTAATTCCATAGTAAGGTAAAATAGTGTTACTTCTTCCTTACTTAAATAAGTATATGACTCGTCTTTCAACGTTTTATGAGGTCCAATGTCTTCATTTCCACATGTGATGTCATGCAATCCACCGTTCTGCTTCTTAGTTTTTCAATGAATACAGTTTCTTGAATCTGTAGGTATTCAGTGCAGGTGTTTTCATTTGTACCATAAATTGTTTATCCTAACAATTTCATGTTGTTTTTGGTACCTACTTTAATGTAGTTTATCCTAGTTCATTTTAAGATCATTTATACTTTATGATATCCTAAAATTTACTAATAAGCTTGCAACTTAAATCGTTTTCAAATGTAAAATTTGATACTAATTCTTATATTAATTAAGGGCTTCAATATTTGATTATCCCTTTTAGAGGCTTTTTTGGGTGGATCTAGGTAACCCATGCCCTATTCCCACCAAAAGGGGTTCAAATTTGGGGTGTTGTGAGTGTCAACTTTTCGCTTTTTTAGTTTGGTCTTGATATTTGATTTGATCATAATGTGTCATCCTATACTTGAAAAAATCTTGTAATCCTTATATAAAGAACCAAGTTTTAGCATGCTAGCACTACAATCTAATCCAACTTGGTGGAAACATATAGGGAATGAATTGTCAAGTAATAGAGCAACAGACTATAAGAATTCTGCACTTAAGTATCCATCCATCCTTCTCATTTATGATTAGCATGTTATTGTACTAACACTTTTTGGACTTCAAAAAGGTTTGCATCAATAACATATGTCGAGCTTCTTGAGAGGGTTTCATACCTAAGGTAATTTTTTCATTTCAAAATTTATCATAAATACTTAGCCTCTATCTCTATAGAGATAACCTCTCTTTTCATTAATATTTTTGTTATGGAGGTGGAAACACCAACGCAAGGTTTGACTTAAGAAAGCCCCTTTACAACACAAACATTTTTCCTCATTTTTTCTATGTGTAGGTGAAGATTTAATAATGAAAAGTTTACAGAAAATAAGAGAAGATAGTGACAAAGATATTGGATTTTGAATGAACAAAATCCGTCAAATAGAATGAACAATGCCCTTTTCCTACTACTTAGACCTATATTTTCAAGAGAGTGATATGCAGAGCTTTATTATTCCATTTATATCCATCGTTCAAAGCCTTCATCACCTTTAGACTAAGGCACCCAGTACTTCTATCGAGATAGTAAGTTCTAAATTTGAGTGCTAGGTTCCTCTCTATGTCTCCATCTCATATCCGCTTTTCTATTTTCATCTTTGATTTTGTATCTCCAACAACCTATCAGATTTAATAATCTTATCATTATTAGTTTAGTCCACTCACACACATTATTATCTCATTATATTGCAATATAGGAACATAAACTAAGTGTCTATCTCTTTCTGAGGATAATCACTAGGCCTATTAATATTCCAATGTTTTTTATACTGTATTTATTATCCTAGATCTATCCATTTCACCATCATTTTATTTTACTAAACTTGACATGTATTATAATTGCATATCTTCTAACTTATTTGCACATAGCTCATTTGCATGCATCTTCCACTTGCACATTTTAATTTGTTTACATTATTGACTATGATTACATTGTTAATTAGTTGCATATCTCATTTAGTTTTACTTGAATTATTCTATTACATATTTATTTATTATATAATGGCACTCTCAAAAAATTTGTTAGCATGATTTTCTTTTCTAAAATATTTAGAAGACGTTTCATGTTGTATATCTGGTGGCCTTTCTATAAATAATGATGGAGGGGATTATTGTCGTTCTCTAAAAGTTTATCCTCCACATATAGATACTTTGGCACAACAAGAACATATTTTGGTTACTGAAAAATTTCCATTCTAACACATTGATGGAGAGATATGCTCACTTCTCTCCTCGAAAATATCTTAATTATCAAGATATTTTAGCGCAAGAGGATGCCATACACTTGCTAAATGACATGTAATGTTAGTAGAGATGAAATATGGAAGGATGAACGCACTTCCTCCCCTCTCAAAATTGGTAATTCATACAAGGATATATTGTTGAAAGAGGAATCCAATACTAACAATAGTTCTCAATTTAGCATGAATGATTGTAGTAAAGATATGCATCCTCTCAAAATAATCAATACTTCTTTTCCCATTGATCCCTCTTATGTTTCATAATATTATTAAACTACTGATTTTAGTGGGATCTTTTATGTGATCCCTCTGAAGCAGGAGCATGTAGGGTGTAAGAAAAATCTTGTATTTCCCTAAAATATTGTTTAATTCTCAATAAGGGCTATTGTTGGCACAATTACTATTTTTAGTAAGTTGTCAATTTTGCACAAAATCTTACACAAACCTTCATAATGTTGAGACTAAGCCAATGGTGAAGTAATTATCCCAATAACTTGTGGCATTCTAGAAATGTTTGATTTTTTTCAGAAATTTCTCCAATAAAAACTTAAATGTATTTTTTGAGGGTCTTAGAGGCTCCATATGGGCTCAAAAATTGATCAGAGTTGCATCCGCAAACTTTATTGTTGGAGGTTTCCTTGCAAGCTTTCTAATGGTATCTGATAATTGAATATTTGATGGTTAGTTTGAAGGTTACAAATCTTAGAGATTAGTTTACTGAAAATTCAATAAAATATTTTCTTAAGTCAAAAGGTGGTTACTTGGTTTTTTGGTTCCCATAAATAGGGGATTTAACTTCTAATAACATTCTAGAGTGGCTATAAATTCCAAATAAATAAGATAAATGAGAATGATAGAAGATGGTTCCATTAGTGTGGATTGTGGCTCTGGCTTGCATATTATTGTAATGAGAAGGCCTATGTGGCTATAACATTTTATTTTATAGATATAGTTATTTCATTTCATTGGGAACCAAATTCTATTTATTTATTTATTATTGTTTTGTGTTTGGGTTTGTAAGGTGTGTACCCTTCATCAAGTGGTATTAGAGAAAAAATTCTCGAGTGTGTAAATAGATAACCGAATGTGAAGTAGTTTTCACTGGGACTGGTGTTGTGGGTCTATGATAAAAGTGAGTAAAATGCCTCCATGAAGTAATTATGGTGGAAGAAATGCTAATGATTCAGAAGAGGGTTGTAGAGTCCTCCAGAGACTAGTCTCGGCACTGCGAAAGGATATGTGTAGGAGAGCTGATATTAGGGTAAGAGATGAAAGTGAGGATGAATCTAAAGAAGAAGGCCTATTCAAATAAGGACAAGGAGCACCTAGAGATATGAATGAGGCTAGGTTGTTGAGGGTCATTTGTAAGATTAGAAAAATGCCAAAAATTAAAGTTGTGACCTTTCCTAGAAATCTTAATCCATAAGAGTCAATTGATTGGATCAATGATATGGAAGAGTATTTTGAGTATGAAGAAATAGAAGATCTTGAGAAGGGCAAGTTTGCAAGGACAAAGAGGAAAGGTCATGCCAATATTTAGTGGAAAGAAGTTTAGTTAGAAAGAAATAGAAGAGGGAAGGAGATAGTTCTAGATGGGACACGAAGGTAGAAAGATTGAAGAGGCAATTCATTCCTATTAATTATTATCTTTATTTTGTAAACAAGATGTAAGGCTTGTAGCAAGTGGGTAAATTTTTTGAGTATATTGAAGTATTCTATTGTGTCTTAATTAAAACATGTCATTTTGGGGCCAACAAGGATAAAGTTGCCCATTACATAAATGGGTTAAAGCTGAGTATTCAAGACAAATTTAGATTGGTAAGAATGTCTACTATTGAAGATGCATAAAAATTTTCTTTGAGGGATACTATAGCCTCATACATCAGTGGTATTCGAGCTAGAAGATTCTCAATTTATAGGTAGATTTGTTAGAAGGAGGTAGTTTGCACCAATATTAAGCTTGTGGGTATTGTTAAAAATGCATTCAAGAGGAGCCCCGTAAGGTAGGCGTAAAGGTAGGGGATAATATTGTCCATATTGATGGTTTTAGAACCTTGAGAAGGTAGGTTGAAGCATTACAAGAAAAAAATAGAACATAGTTTTCTCAAAAAAGAGAACCAAAAAGTGATGAAGAAGAACCCTCAGATGATGCAAGCCAAACAAGTGATGAAAGAAATGTAACAACAACAATTGTGAATAATCCATTGTTGAAGGCATTATCAAAAATGGGAAAGATACCAAAAATTGATGTTATTATATTCAATGGGAATTTGAATCTTGAAGAGCTAGGGGATTACATCAATCACATGAAAGAATATTTATAATTTGAGGAAGCAGAAGAGTCTGATAGAGTGAGAGTTTCAAAAACAAGATTAAGGGGTCATGCTTCAATTTGGTGGAAAGAGGTATAACTATAAAGAGGAAGGAGAGTTAAGGAAAAAATTACTAAATGGGATAAAATAGTACAGAAGATGAAAGAACAACTCTTTATGTGTCTTTATGTATCTGTATATAGATTTGAGATAACACTTAAAATCTAAATACCAATATCTATATTATTTATCTTCCCTTTAAAAGACCAAAATACGAAACAAAAATATCTAAACCTTATAATATAATAATATAAAAATTAGTTAAAAGATAATATTTAATGCTTCCACAAAAAAACTATGATTTATTATAGAATCTCTCTTTGAGTTTTTCTTCATCCCACAACCATCCCTTTGAATTTGGCCCTCTAGAAATGCATCTCTTTGATTCCCTATGAAAAATTATTCATGATCTGTTGTGAGATTTGATCTAAGATCTCTTCGTTTCCACTCATGAACTCCCCCTTATGATTCCCTTTGGATCTCTATGGTTCATATCTACCTAGGTTTTCTATGTAGATATTTTCTTTTGAATTCAAGCGTCGTCAAATCTTCTATTTGTGTCTAAGTCACTACATATTTCTCTAAATACGTGGTTACTTGCCTCTGAAGTGGTACATATGCCTTAGCCAAAGGTCAAGTTATTACTCTCTTGTATAAGAACTACTAATAGAGCTTGGTTGCATTTCATCTTCCCCTTCCTAAAGGTTAGCTTTCATTTCACACCTGCTATGCCCACACAATTCAATTCAAATTTCATCATAACCTTTCATGCCAAAGAATTAAATGTCTCAAGTTCCTAGGACCATGAATGCTTAAAATTAAGCTTACTTGATGACCTTACATCTGATAGGTATTTCCATTCATGATTGATGAACTTTAATTTCAAGTAATTTTAAATACATCTCCTTCAAATAGAGATGTTTGAAATTTAGACTGACCAATGCATTCTTTAAACCCAATATATGTATCAAACTAATCTAAAATTTAATGTTCTGATCCATTGAATGTAATTTTGAGTGTGATGCCTACAAGAATCCTCTAACCCAATGTCATTATATATTTTGATTTGGCAAGATGATCATCTCCGGTTGGATGAAAGCTTCTAAGCTTAGTGTCCCAGGTGGAGCGAAGAGGCCCACAAGAGTGTGGAAAATTAAAAAACCAAGAATTTGGATAGTTTAAACATTCATTATTGGTAGGTCTTAGTTTTTTACAAACTTCACAATTCTTTTAAGGACAAATCTTGGGTGATAAATGAATATTATTTCTATTTTTAGTAAAATGTAAATATGTGCACTTGAATAGGTATATAATAGCTAAATAGATTGAATATTAGTGGTATAATATTTTCACAATCCATAGAATTTCTTGTAGTAGATTTCTGGATAAGATCATGTGTGAGTTTTTAGATCAATGTTTCGGATCACATACTGTGATCCATCATCAAGATGCATGAGAGAACAAGAAGAAAGAATGAGATATTGTAGACTTGGAAAGACCTTAAAAAGGGGGACAAGGGAGAGGAAGGAAAGAAGAGAGTATGTAAACCAAGGGCGAAAAAATAATAATAAAAATAAAAAACTAGGATAAAGGAGAAAAACTACAATAATGAATAGAGAAACAATAATAAAAATAATATATAATAATAAAAAGAAACACAATAATATTATTAGGATATATATAATCAAATATATATATACATATATATATATATATATATAACCATAATGATCAATAGAAATATATATATATATAAAAACAAGGAGGGATTGACAATGAACCTAAAAAATAAAAAGAGAAGAAAAACCTACAAATATAAAGAAAATACAAACCTACAAACCAAAGAACAAAAAAGAATAACCTCACCACAACCCCGAAACAAACCAAGAAACAAAAATAAGAAATAAACCAAACACACCAACTGTCCACAATAAATGACACCAAATGAGGGGGAGAACAATGGGAAAGGTGGAAGAAGGGGGGGAGGGGGGGAGCACGAAAGGGATTACATATGCGAGGGTTGACAATTGCTAATGCTAGACAACAAGGGGTGCCACGCCAGACTTAGACTCCAACCATCATCTCTATTCAAGTTATTGGGCTGATTATGGATCTCAATTGCCTCCAAAAGTTTCCTTTTCAAGAAATTGTCTTCCTTGAAAAGGATTTGCACATCTTCCAAGAAAATATGGTGTTTGGTGAATGACGAGCGGTCAGCAAGAGCAGATTGGTGGGTAAGATCAAGTCTGATATACGCACCATGCTCTTTGATATGGGTCAAGAAAGAATGACCTATCTCACCTATATAAGGGGTACCACAAGAGCAGGCCACCTCAGGAAAGGCAATCGTTGTGCTTTCAAATATTTTGCCATGATTAAAAATCTCCTTCATCCCCTCAAGGACTCCAGAGACATCCTCCTGTCCTCTCGTGTTTACAAGGTGGTCTTCTCTTGTGGTACCCCTTATATAGGTGAGATGGGTTGTTCTTTCTTGACCCATATCAAAGAGCATGACGTAGATATCAGACAGGACCATATCCACCAATCTTCTCTTGTTGACAACTCGTCATCCACCAAACACCATATTTGCTTGGAAGACATGCAAATCCTTTTTAAGGAAGACAATTTCTTCAAAAGGAAACTTTTGGAGGCAATTGAGATCCATAATATTCCTAATAACTTTAATAGAGATGATGGTTGGAGTCTGAGTCTGGTATGGCACGCCTTGCTGTCTAGCATTAGCAATTGTCAACCCCCGCATACGTAATCCATTTCATGCTCCCCCCCCCCTCTTGTGCCTTTCCTGTTGTTCTCCCCCTTGTTCGGTGTCATTTATTGTGGCCAGTTGGTGTGTTTGGTTTATTGCTTATTTTTGTTCCCTGGTTTGTTCTGGGGTTGTGGTGAGGTTCTTCTTTTTTGTTCTTTGGTTTGTAGGTTTGTATTTTCTTTATATTCTTTGGTTTTTCTTCTCTTTTTATTTTTTAGGTTCATTGTTAATCCCCTCCTTGCTTATATATATATATATATATATAGATTATTATACATTCAATAATAATATATAATATTTATTATTATTAGGATATATTATAAAATAATAATATATATATTATTATATTTTAATAATAATGATATATATATATATCTATATATTTGATTATATATATACTAATAATATTAGTGTGTTGCTTTTTACTATAATATATTATTTTTATATTGTTTCTCTATTCATTATTGTAGTTTTTCTCCTTTTCCCTAGTTTTTATTTTTATTATTATTTTTCTCCCTTGGTTTATATACTCTCTTGTTTCCTTCCTCTCCCTTGTCCCCCTTTTAAAGGTATTTCCAGGTCTGCAACATCTCATTCTTTCTTCTTGTGCTCTCATGCATCCTAATGATGGATCACAGAGTGTGATCCAAAACGTTGATCTAAAAACTCGCACATGGTCTTATATGGAAATCTACTACAAGATAAAATATTGTAAAGATAGGTTTTGAATAATAATATCTATATTTATGATTAACGTAGATGCGTATATTGAAATAAATATGGAGGAAAATAAATTAAATCCATATTTGTGTAGATATGCTACCTATAGTCATAAAAATATTTGCATTCAAATAGATGAATAAGAGAAATTGCCGTTGAGGAAAGGTGTGTGGAATGAGTGAATATTGTGGAAAATATGAATTGAGGAACAAATAAATAAAGGTACAACACTGTAATTTGATAAATTTTTGTAGAAAAATAAATATAATAAAATTTATGTGTTTATATACACAAATAAATATAGTGACATGATTGTTGAATATTCAAGAAATAAATGAAGTCATATGAATGTGTGTAAACAAATAAATACAAGTACACAGATTCATCAACCATATACTTATTGTCATATGGAGATTTTTGTTCATTTTTGTTGCAGCTAGACTATATGCCCGCTATGCTATACGATATGATGTATTTGGCCAAGAATTATTACAGTTTATTTCTCCTCTTTTGGATGCTTTGTTGGGTATTGATATGTAGCTATTACTGTGACCCTATTACAGTTGTTTTTTAAATCTTTTTTAGTTTTAGGCAATTGTTATTCATAAACTATGGTGTACTCATTGCTATTGTTGATGTTGCCTCTATTTTATATTATTTTTTAAAGTAAAAGTTGATGTTTATAAAGATAAAAATAATACATTATAAAAATATTTTTACATAAATGTGTGTAAACAAAACTAATATAATATTAATTTGTGCAAAAATATTAAAGATATTTTCATGCCTAATGTTTCAAGTATAAAAGATTCTCATAACTCTTTGAAATTTTTTTTTATAAAAAAAATTAAATTAAAGTATTGCAATTATATTACATAATAATACAATTACAAGGATATATGTAGAGATATGAATAGACAATAAATAAGGAGAAATTAACAAATCCATATTCAAACATAATTACAAAGATATATGTAATTTGTTTTTCATAAAATACAATTAGAGAAATTTTTATATGCCCTGATTAAGAAAATAATCATAGCAATTTTTTTATTGAAAAAAAAGAACTAATATTACTATTGTTGCATAATAAAAATGTACTTGAATCATTCCAAAGGGCCAACATTGGAGCATTACATCCCTTATCATATCCCCACTTGTGACTGAGTACGTTACTTCCCTTCTACTTGTAAGGAAATTAAGTAGAGGAACAACTTCCTACACTAACCTTAGAGGAGGGTAATGCAAAAAATTTTACAGAACATTATAATAGTTACAAAAACTTAATAGAAATAGACACAACAACATGCATACCACAACACAATGATTTACGTGGGAAAAACCCTTTTGGGAGAAAAATCCCACACTCCAAAAGCCACCCAATATATTATTCAGCAATCAATAACATATTACAATATAAATTCAAAGAAATCTCTTCACAGGAGTACCACTAATTAGAGATTAAAAGGTAACTCAATAGCTATAAGACTCTTACACACAACCTCTATCTCACACACCTCATATATAGGAGATAAAATACATGAAACTATCAAACGGTATTACAAAACTATGGGCTAAAACCACCCAATAAAGTGGAGTCAACCTTATCTCCTATCTAAATTACCTATGATGTGTCAAAACACACATCAACACATTTCCCTCCCTTTTACATCTTATTTATGTGTTTGATGCATTTTATATTTCCTATTTCAGGAGTACAAACTTTCGGAGGCCATAACTTGTCAACTGTGTGTCCAATAGATGATCCGTTTGAAGCGTCAGAAAGCTCACAAAGTTCTCTATCAACTCATGAACTGATACACTATTTATGCCCATTTTTAGGGTATTTTGGAGCCACTAAATTCCTAAAAATTAAATTTAAAGCTTTCATCGCACCCCTCAAAAATGGAAACTTTCATAGCTTCAAAACTAGTTGTGATCTTGCGATGAAACTTTACTGAAATGCTTATCAATCCAATCAAAAGCTTTGGGGAGAATTTTGCACCATTTTATGCTCAAATGAAAATTACTATAAATAGTAACCTCATGTAAATGCAAGGTTGAGACACCATTTTTCCCAATATTCTCTCTTTTCAAACACCTTGCAAGAGAAAAAGGAGTATCGACACAAGAAATTAATTGCTAGGGGCCATGAGGCCCATAGACTCTAAACACCATCTGAACTTCTCCATGTGCATAGCCTTAGTTAAATAATATACAACATTCATAAAAGATTCTACCTTAATGAGCTTCACCCTACCATCTTTGTCCATATCTCTAACAAAATGACACTGAACATCACTGTGCTTGGTCCAAGCATGAAATGTCCAGTTCTTAGCTAGGATGATCGCACTCTGACTGTCATAATAAATTATAATTGCACCTTGTTTTATTCCAATATATGAGCACAGACTCCTATGTCAAATGGATTCTTTGCAAGCATAAGTAGCTTCCATATACTCTTCTTTTCTAGTGGACAAAGCAACCACGGCCTGTCACTTACTCATCCAACTAATTGCACCATCAAATAAAGTAAATACATAAGTACTAGTGGATATTCTATAATCAATATCACCTGTCCAGTTTGAATCCGCATTACCATTAATATCAAGGTAAATCATGTATCCAACCAAATTACCATGATAACACAAAGAATACTTTGAGGTGCTCTTAAACTATCCGAAGACTCTTGTGAATACATCCCAAAGAACTCTACCAAGATTTGACATATATTTGGAAAGACCTCACACTTCTTAGGCAGTGTCTTGTCTAGTACAGACCATATCATACATCTAACTTCCAACTGCACTCTACTAAGGTACTCTGCTCACATCTTCTATCTCCGATGGGAATGTAGGACAATCTAAAATAGATAATTTTATTTCAACTGTAAAGGGAACACACAATGGTCTATAATCTTGCATGTTGAACCTCTATAAAACCAAATTCCCATACTTACTCTAGCATAGCCATAGGTTTTTGTTCACTCTATCTCTTTTAATTTTCATCCCAAGAATGTGTTTTGCTGGACCAAGATCTTTTTTTTCAAATTTAGTAGCAAGATGAGACTTTAGTTCTAAAATCATACCTTTCCCTTTACCAATAAATAACATATCATCAACATATAATGCAATGTATAAGAAATGATCACCATTAGATTTATAATAAACACATTGATTTGATTTAGAATGTTCAAATCCTAAACTCAACACATATGTATCAAATTTCTAGTACCACATCCTAGGACTCTGTTTGAGTTCATACAAAAATTTATTTAATTTACAGACCAAATTACTTTTACCTCTTACTACTTAGTGCTCTAGCTATCTCATATAAATATCCTCCTCCAAATCAGCATGAAGGAAAATAGTTTTTGCATCTATTTGCTCAACCTCTAAATCATAAGCAGCCACAATAGAAAGTAAAAATCTAATGGATGTCATTTTTGCAATAGGAAAAAATATCTCACCATAATCAACACCCTCAACCTAAGAGTAGCCTTTTGCAACCAACCTCGCTTTATCCTTCTCAATGCTTCCATCTGATCTAATATTTTTCTTTAACATGCATTTTCAACCAATAGCTTTCCATCCTTAAGGAAATGGTACAAGATCTTGTGTATCATTCTTTTTCAAAGTTGTCATTTCTTCTTCCATAAAAATCTTCTAGGATTATGCATCATTCATACCTAATGCCTCTTCTATAGATCTAGGTTCATCCATATTAGTATTCAAAGAAAAAATATATCTCCAATCATGAGGTGAATACCTTTCAAGTGGTTTTCTATGTCTTGTAGAACTTTGAACAAGCTGAGACGGAGGTTCTTCCTCCTCTTATGAAGATTCAGGGCTAGATGATCTCTCCTCAACTTCTTTCCTATCAAGGGGTCTCGATTTAACTCTCTCAGACATAGAAGGGAATTGAATCACATCTTCCTACTTAGTTTTTTCTGGCTGCAATGTAACAGAAGGAGACACTTTCTCTAAAAATAACACTTCTACTATGAATTACCTTTTGTGCTACAAGGTCGGAAAGCTTGTATCCTTTCACATCATAACTATAACCAATGAAGATACATTTAACAACCTTGTCCTCCAACTTTATTCGCTTATGATTTGGTACAAGTGCATATACCTTGCAACCAAAACCTCTAAGATGTCTCAATGAAGGTTTGTCGCCTGACCATGCTTCCATAGACATTTTATTAACAAGAGCTGGTGTAGGAGACCTGTTAATTAGGTAGCAAGTATTGGCAATAGAGTTGGCCCAAAACTTTTGTTCTAGATGAGCACCACTTTAACATACTCCTAGCCTTCTCCATTAGTGTCATATTCATTCTTTCTACAACCCCATTCTATTGTGGAGAATACAGAGTTGTCTTATGTTTGTTAATACCATAGTCTTTGTAGGATCTATAAAAATTATTAGAGAAAAATTCACCGCCTTCATCAATCCTCAAACATTTTATTTTGTTTCTAGTCTACAATTTAACCATTACTTTAAATTCTTTAAATCAATTGAAACTTCATATTTGCTTGAAAACTTCATATTTACTCTTTAGAAAGTATACCCATGTTCATCCACTGAAATAATCAATAAATGAAACATAATATGTGTATTTTCCAAGGGAAGGAACATCGATAGGACCAAACACATAAGAATAAATAAGATTGAAAACACCACAAGACTGATGAGAACTCGAGTAAAACTAAATATAGTTTTGTTTTCCATAAATGCAATGCTGACAGAAACCAAATTCAAGATTACAATAATTCAAACCTTCAACAAGGTTTTTATTTTTCAAGTTCCTTAGACCCTTTTTCTCAATTGTGGCCAAGTATCTAGTGCCATAACATAGTCTTCTCTATAGGTAACTTTTTCTCAGAAGAAAAAGCACCCTTAAGTACGCAAAATCCATCTCCATCCATTGAAGAAAAAACTCTTAAATCTTTCGATGAAGTATCCATAGTTTACTTTTTATAGAAGTTATATTACACTCAACTATGTATGCCTCTATCTTATACAAAGTATCAAACCTGACACCTCTACCAATCACCATATCACCCTTAATCATCTTGCATCCTACATTAGAAAAGACTACCTGCACACCCGCCTCTATCAGTTTGCTCACAGATAACAAATTTTATTTTAATCCAGGGATATGCATCACACCACTAAACTTATGCTATCATCATGAAACCTAATTCTAACTTTACCTCAACCAACAATGTCTAAATGTGAATCATCACTCAAGTACACTTTACCTCCATTAAATTTTTCATATTCAGAAAACTAATCTTTATTGGAAGTCATATGAAAAGATGCATTTGAATCAAGTAACCATGCATCATTACCTACACGAGTAGCCAAAGATGCAATGAATGCATCACCATATTCCTTCTTGAACTCAGAATCATAATCAAACTTCTTCTTTTTCTTCTTCTTTTCTTCTTTGCAGTCCTTACGGATGTGACCTAGTTTACGACAATTCCAGCGTATGACTTTGGACTTTCCAAGATATTTTGATCTCCCTTTGGGTTTGGACTTATTACGCTTCTCATTCTTCTTTCCTTTTTTCTTAGATCTTTCTGGAATAGTTAGGGATTCCTTTGAACTAATGGATACCTTCCTCCACATCTTTTCGCCAAGTAGGGAACTCACCACATCTTCAGACATCAAAACAATAGAAGTAGTACCGGTAGTCATAACAAAAGAATCCCACGAATCAAGTAAAGAACAAAGAAAGATCTGGCAATTCTCCTCTTCATCCATCTTAACACCAATATTTACCAATTGAGCCACCAACATATTAAATTCTTATAGGTGGTCTGCAATTCATCCACCATCTTCCATTTTCAAGGAATACAATTTCTTCCTCAAGAAAATCAGATTCAATAAGGATTTCATTTGATACATTTTACCAAGCTTCATCCATAACTTCTTTGTAGCATTCTCTTCATGGAAATTGATTAGAACATAGTCTGCTAGGCACAATTTGATTAGACCCTTGGCATTTCGGTCTATAACATCATACTAAGTAGCTGTAGTAGGATCTAAGGGTCCTGAGACATTCGCATCAACAACATCCCATAGATCTGAATATATTAATATATCCTCCATCTTCAGCTCCCACATCTCAAAATTAATTCTATTAAATTTCTCTGACTCTATTCTCCCTGATGAACTTTCTATTTGAATATTCCTACAACAAGATCAAAAAGTGTCTTCTTCACAAGCTCCCACTCAAATATGGATTAGTTCAAAAAACCAAACAACCCACAACTGAAACCAAAGGTGATCAAGCTCTGATACCACTTGTAAGGAAGTTAAGTAGTGGAAAAACTTCCTACACTAACCTTGAGAGGAGGGTAATGCAAAAACATTTACAGATCATTAAAATACTTACATAAAGTTAACATAAATAGACATAATAGAATGCATAGCACAACACTATTCTTTACGTGGGGAACACCTTTTCGAGAGAAACAACCCACACTCCAAAAGCCACCCAATATATTATTTAACAATCAACAACATATTACAATATACTTGTAAAGAAATCTCTTCATAGGAGTACCAATAATCGAAGATTCAGAGGTAACTCAATATCCATAAGACTCTTACACACAACCTCTATCTCACACACCTCATATATAGGAGATACATTACAAGAAATCATCAAATGATATTACAAAACCATGGACTAAAATCACCCAATAAAGTGGAGCCGCCTTATCTCCTATCTAGATACCCTATGATGTGTCAAAACACATAGTAATATGTGTCCTTCCCTTTTAAAACTCATTTATGTGTCTGATGCATTTTATATTTCCTATTTCAGGAGTATAAACTTCCTCAGGCCATAACTTGTGAACTGCGTGTCCAATTGGCAAACCATTTGAAGCATAGGAAAGCTTGCGAAGTGCTCTATCAACTCATAAATTGATATTCTATTCATACCTACTTTTTAAGGGAGTTTCAGAGCCTCCAAAGTCCTCAAAATTAAATTTAAACCTTTCATTGCACCCCTCCAAAATGAAAACTTTCATATCTTCAAAAATAGTTGTGATCTTGTGATGAAACTTTACCAGGATGCTTATCTAGCCAATCATAAGCTTTAGGGTGAATTTCACTCCATTTTATGCTCAAATTAAAATTACTATAAATAGTAACCTCATGCAAATGCAAGATTGAGACACCATTTTTCCCAACACTACTATACTGAAAACAACATTGTTCTCTATATTACCGTTATCCCTACACTTTTGACACTTTTATGGATAAAATCATTGAAGAGTTGGATGAAAAATATAAGAACATTTATGATTTATTTTAATATAGTTGTGTTTCTACGCATCTTTTAATTTTGTAGGACATCATTTACGTCCTTGAAACTATTATTATGTACCAGCTATATCAAGAGATTCACAATGATTCTACCAAATATAGATTTTCTTTCTTGCATTATAGATTTATCAACTTTTAAGATCTTGATCAGAACCATTCAAAAGTCTACTATACATCATCAACATAATGACTGAAATAAGAAATAAATTAGATCTTGAAATCCTAATGTTCCAATGTTAAATGAATCAGACACATACCACCAAGATGAGAACATATGATAAGTATCCAAAACATATATAAATACCATTGTATCTCCACCTACAACTTGGAAACCCTTGTACACTAACCAATCTATTCATCTCCTAGTCTTCTCTCTAATAATTTTTTTGTTGGCATCTTAGTTATATACTGATTCAAGATTTTTAAAAAATATCATGGTTAGGTCAGAGACAATCAAATTAGAGTAGAGTATAGAGAGAGCGAGTACTGAACTGAAAATAACAAATTCTTGGTTTTATATTATATGCTGTCAGTTATATGGATTCTCTGGTAATATATTTTTTAAGTAGATCCTATTTATAAACCCAACTTTGATCACCATTGTGGAAAGTAAGGGAATACTATAGAGCTCCCTTCAAGCCAATTAAGGGTAATATATGAACACTACCAGGATGCAATGCAATGTAAGAACATGGAAGGATGGTGAAATTAATAAATTAGAAGTTCAATCAATTTGGTACATAGCCTTTGATTGATGTCAAAGGAGCTCTACTAATATATTCCAATAGCATACTTGATTCCTACTTGTTTGAAGAAGATTGGGAATTCACTAAGTTGCCTCCATAAGACTTGTAACATATATAATGTATCAGTAATAGTAAATATTTTAGAGTTCTTACAGTGAAAGGGCTTACATGGTCTATAATGTATATAATGTATCGGAAACTGTAAACATAAACATTTCAAAGTGCTTACAGTGAAAGGCCTTACATGGTGTTCATCTTCTAGTTATTTTATTTACATAGATAGTGTTATATATGGTTCTCTACATTTATAGATCTTGTTCATACTATGTAACTTTGAGAATCTATGACTTAACATCATTAGCCTCATGAGGGATTAAAGTTGGCCAACCTTGCCATCAATACTTGATTATTCATTTTCTTAAGGTTTTCAAAATAGCAACATAAACCCTATAAAATTACTAAAGAGGTGCCTCCACATGGTCTACTGACAATTTCTCCATTTTTTATACAAAGTATTTTGTTAGGGCTTTTTAGGAAGCCCAAATTAAATGCAAGACTTACAGTTAAGTACCTAGTAATTTGTCTTCTAGTATAAATTTTAAAAACCTTTAAAAGATACATTGTTTAAGGAATTCAAATTTAATGTAAGATATACAGTGAACTAACATATAATTTATATTTGGGGTGGCTAAGGGAAATCTTGGGTTGGTTGGGTGTGGGGGAGTGATTAGAGACGAGAATGGCAAGTTCATATTAGTGGTGGCATTTCCCTTGGGTAACTAGACCAACCACCTTCCTGAAGCCATTGGGGACTATCAGGCTATATTGCTAGCCCATCAAATTAATTATGAAAATGTATGGATTGAAGGGGACTCAAACAATATTATTCATTGCCTAAAGGGGAATAATAAGGCCTCCTAGACAATACAGGAATGAATAAATTTATCAAAAGAAATAATCATCTCTTTTGATGAATGTTTTATATCCCATGCTTTTAGGGAGTCCAACATGGTGGCAGACTTATTTGCCAATGTAATGTCCCTGAATTGATGAGCATACAAATCCCACAGCAAGATGTGAAGACTGCCCAAAAGGAATACAATGCCAGTCATATGGTGAGGTTGGTGCTAGTCGTACGGTGTTGTTTGTGCTAGTCATATGGTTAGGGTGGTGCAAGTCATACTATAGTGTTTGTGCCAGTTGTATAATGAGGGTAGTGTAACTGTATGATATGTACATCTTTGACCATACAGTTGGAGATGTTAGGCCGTACGGTGAGTGAATAACCACCTCGGAGCCCTCCAAACTCACATAGTTCAATATTGCACAGAGGAAGGGTAATGAGATGAAATATTAATATTCGAGACACAAGAGACTTATTTTCAAAATGGAGATTCACACTTACCAAAAGAAGTAATCTGATGATTCACACATGCAAAGATAAATTATATTGATAATATACGCACAACAGATTAGACAGACTCAGAGCAGAAGCAAAATAGGGTGAGGAGTTATTCCCATCAAAACTGTGGATGCCAAGTAGGGAGGATCTTGAACCTCCAAAATGTCTGACAACAAGAATTCACACATACAAGAAAATACCAAATTTGCATCCCTCCCTACAACTATGCCAAACTCGGCCTTATAAATGGGCTTTGAGAAGTTTCCTGAAAGGTTACAAACGACCGAGACCAAAAGTTTATCATTTTATTAATTTGGCCCCCTTTATTTAGTAATTAAATTAATTATTTAAATGTCCTTATGATATTTTTAAAATTTAGGAACACTTAATTAATTAACTTAATTAAGTCACTTCATTAAAATTGGAGACATTACAGTCCTCTCAGCCCAAAGATTACTTGCCCTCGAGCAATCTGTAACTATCTGCCATCAGACAAGCTTCGTAACCCTAGACCATGTGCGGATGTTGGTAGCTATATCCATTGAAAGATTGATGTTGCACCATAACTGTGAGAACTGCCTACAAATCTCCAAATAGCTTGCATTGCTCCACTCTAATATAAACATTTCCCTGCTCAGAGTTTAGAAATAACTCATCAAAATCCATCTTTCTTTTTCCATATAGATTCAACTCACAAGGAGAGATGACAATCATGTAGGCCTCATGCCCAAACAAAGGGTAAACTTTGTACTCAACCAATTGTAGAGGTTTCTCCTATAAGGGATCATTGCTAGAGTTTGAATCTCCATGAAGTTGATCAACCATTGTTGGCTGACAAAATTTATACAAACATATTCAGCTTTGCAGTTGTCATGAAAGTTTAAGTGTTCTCCACTTGAAGGGACAATTGTTGTCTCTAGCTTGTCCATATCCTTGTATCATTGGGGTAAACATGTGATCTTGTCTTTATCTTTCTTTGATTTTGATTGAGTTCTTAATTCAGGATCCAATTCCTCTTTTCCTTTCCTTACATAGTACTTATCAAAGGATTCATTAGCCTTGATCGCCTCAAGTTCACTTGAGTATTCATCAAAGATTCGGATAACCTGCTCATGCATAGGTATACTTCTTCCTCTTGTGATATTTGTTATACCACTTGGTGATTTTATTGGCAGTAATTTCATTATTCCTTTCTTCCATTTTTGTAGTCATACCAAGCATTCCATAGGCTAGCAGGATTTTATCTCTGATACTACTGTAATGTCCCATAACTGATCAACGCACAATGACCACAACAAGATGTGAAGATCACCAAGATGGCGTATGGTTCCTGCCATACAATCATGTTTGTGCTAGCTATATGGTGGTGTTTGTGCCAGTCGTATGGTCATGGTGGTGTAACCATATAGTATGTACAACTTTGACCATACAGTTGGAGATATTGGGTTGTACGGTGAGTGAATGACCACCCTGGAGCCCTCTAAACTCACACAGTTTAGTATTGCACAGAGGAAGGCTAATGGGATGAAATATTAATATTCGAAACATGAGAATTATTTTCAAAATGGAGATTCACACTTTACAGAAGAAGGAATCTGAGGATTCGCACAAGCAAAGAGAAATTATATTGATAATATATGCACAACATATTACATAGACTCCGAACAGAAGTAGAATAGGGTGAGGAGTTACTCCCACCAAAATTGTGGATGCCTAGTAGGGACGATCTTCCACCTCTGAAATGGTTGACAACAAGATTTCGCACATACAAGAAACTACCAAATTTGCATCCCTCCCTAAAACTATGCCAAACTCGGCCATATAAATGGGCTTTGAGAAGTTTCCCGAAGGGTTACAAATGGCCGACACAAAAAGTTTATTATTTTATTAATTTAGGTCCCTTTATTTAGTAATTAAATTAATTAATTAAATAAGTCCTTATGATATTATTTAAAAATTAGGACCCCTTAAGTAAGTCACTTTATTAAAATTGGCTACATTACAGCCAACAAGGGGGTGACAACTAAGGGGAAGATGGCATGGACTTATGAAGACAACTTGGAGGATGATGTCAGTGCTCTTCTTTAATATAATAGATCACATGGGATACATAATAGTATCCCATTACATTGCTAATTTCAATGATGGGTAGGGCCATTATTACTATTCATGGAGGCTATCATGGTGAGGTTAGAGGAGGATTTTCTCATTATTGCTTGCACGCTTTTTGGGTTATTTGTGACCTCTTCCAGTTTGTAACTTGCCTGCACATTATGCTAAACCACTCTTTTTTTGAGGACTCACGTTGTGTTAAATGTGTGGACTGTGTAGGGCTAAGGGCCAACCCAACTATTATCTCCTGAAATTGCACGCTCACCAAGTTGCCGAACTTGGTATTTCAGGGAAACATGGAAACACTCCTAGGTTGTCGTTCACCTAAAAATTGGAGTGAATCTCTGGATGAGGCCGGATCCTACATGTTCAATCTGGGTAGCACCTATAATACTAACTTGCAAGGGTAAAGGGTGAGGAAATGCATGAATTAAATCAACCTAAAATTTGGAAAAAAAAAAGGGTGCTATACCAAGATATCAAACAGGACCTGCAGATTAGCTTGCATACACAGGATAACCAATGAGAAAGTTTCATGTACAAAACTCGATCTTATATGTCTCTTGCATAAGTGTTTCATAGGAAGGCCTGAATACTTAACCTCTAGAAGGAAAGATGTCTCTCACAGCTAGAAAACCTATATTTAACACATCCTATGACCTACAAGATACATATTTTTTGGAAAAGGTGCTATCATTGAGACAAAAACTACAAGGAAAAAACAAAGAAACTTCACAAGTAGTCATATCAATCAACTATCATGCACACAATAGAATAGAGATTGAGAAGGCACAAATACTGCTTATCTCCATTAATCATCAAGGTATTTACTGTCATACATGTCCCAAAGAGTTACAAAAGAATGTCTCTGCAAGAAGGACTCCAAAGTCACTAAGTGCCAGAAAATGTATAAAAATGAGAACTTCCCCCAAAATAAGTTACAATTAGGAATATATCCTTCCAATCCCTCCAAAATATCCACTAAAATAGGATCAAGAAACTATATTCCCGTATGACTCCTAAAAGCCTAAAAATTAGCAACTAAAAACTTTCCAAAAGTACTCCAATGAACTAAAAAGGACAAATTGGACCATGTCCAACATAATGACACTTCAAAATGCCCACAAAGACTCCAATTTTCTCTCAAAAGCAACTAAAAACTCCTATATTTGCTCAAACAACCTCTAGATTCCCTCTTCATGTCTATCAAATTAGTCAACTTTCCCTACATGCTTAGAAGTTCATAACTATTTCATAAAGACCCCCTATGATTAGGCATTTTCCATTATTTTTTAATGACTTGAAAAACACATGTTCTTTTGAATTTACTACCTCATCATGTGACATTATTTACTAAGTACTTTAAGGTAACTTACTTAGTAGATACTTTTACATTAATATGAGGATGCAATAATAAGCATGAATTAATATCTCTCTATATTTTGTATCATTTGAATAATATTAATAAAATGATTTATAAACACGTCATTTACTAATCCTATTTACATATGAATCTGATACAAAATACAAATACTACAAGAATACTTAAGTGCTAAAAAACCTAATCATACCCATATGGTATTTGAAAGAAAAATATTTTAAACAAAGGACAAAAATAAAATACCAAAATGTCATATCAGCATATTAGGGAAAAGAAACCCTAGACATCTTCAATCTTTCTTTTGGCATGATATTCTTACTTTCCTCTGAGACTTGGCACCACCATGATTTTACTTGAAATTGAGGGTTTGATGGAGATTTCATGGAAGATTATCTAGGCCTTGCATGCACTGAAGCCACCATGGTAGGTTTCACTACTATTATTTCTTTAGATTTACCTTTTGTGATTCAACGTTTAGGTTCTACTCTTTACATAACCTCATTTGCTACGTTTTAAAGGTCGTGAACTTATTCTTTCTCCTATTTAGTATATTTTGCTTCTGAGAAGTCCTTTATATCTCCCTTTTGATTGCAATTTCTGAAATGAGGAGTATTGTGACTACTTTTTCTTTAAGGTTTACTATAATATGCAGGTTATTATTACCTCTGTGAGTGTCATTGTAGCTATCTCTCAGCAGTGGTTGGATATGCTTTGCATCTTTATTGTTGGTCTAAGATTGAGATACTAGTGTCTATTGTGTGTTACTGTTGTGGTATCCACCTGCAATATAGATGTATCTCTATGACTAAGATTATTACTGAGATATCATTTATGCTACCTTAGAACAAGCCCTTTGTGTTTGAATGCATGCTAATGACTACCTAAAAAGTGATATATATGAGTTCAATTTGATGGTTGAGAAGGTTACTTCAATCATTTTTATCCCTTTCTTCATATATGTTTCATGCATAACAACTGCCTTCAAGGCTATGGTCTTGATCACAACAAGATTTAGAACCTCAATGAATTCATATGAATGATAGATAGTCATGTGTTGCTTTTCAATCATCGCCTATACCTAAAAATTTGTCTCAGAGCTTCTATTAAAGAAGTCTATTTTCTTAGAGATCTTCACTATAGTTTTTTAGTGTCTCATGACAGTCATAACCCCCTTGCAGATTTTCGATTATTGCTTTGATCTTTTCTACTAAATTGGATTGTTAATGTTCCTATCACACTTTGTGGTTTTGAATTGCTGCTCTTAAATGACAGAAAGACTCCAAACTCAATGTCTTTTTCAATATTTATGGCTTCTAAAAGATGCTTCATGCTTTATACATGTTGGCTTGAGACCATGAATGGTTGCAATTGAGACTTTAGTTTCCTATAGCTCTGAGAATTATTGAAATGCCTAACTCAATTATGTGTCAGGATTTAAAAGGCTTCAATCTCTATCTTAACTATGTGAAGACCTTTTGATTGTGAATCCTCTTTATTTGGACCCTTTTGGACTGGTGAAGGTGTCTTTAAAATTGTGAACTAGTTTTTTATGATATTTTCTATTTTTTCGGCACTTTGTCTTCTAATTTATGCTAAACAATTAGCCCATTTCGAATCTGAGTTCTTGACAAGCAATCAAAACACATGACTGTATTTTCACTCTTTAGTCTGCATAATGACCTTATATGCTACTCATGGATGCTTAAGGGATGAATAATGACTTCTCTCGATGTTATTTACCTTGTTGATGTATGCCTTAGCTACTATTGAACACAACTGATTGAGATTTTAGATAGTATTGCTTGTTCATTGTTGAGATTATTCACATGATCTAGGTGCACTCAATGGAAAATACACTTTCAAATGTAACATTATTGCACCTGTAAAATCATTATGTGAAAGAGTAATCTGTCTTTCAAATTTATACTTAGCTCTACCCTTGTGGGAGACACATTTTACCCCATATGTAGAATATCAAAAAGTTGCACCTGTTACTGCACATGAAACAAACCAGTTAGAAAAATAAATACACATAGGGGCTAGCTTATGCATGTATGGGTAAATATTATTGTTTAGTGTGTAACCTTTAATCACTTAGAACCTTGTTCTAACTCATAATTCACACTCTATACAGGAAACATGAAACCCAAGGACCAAGGGAAGCTAGGAGAAGTGAGGCAACACCATCAGGAGAAGATCAGACGAACAGTACCAGTCATTCAGGCAATGACTGGTTACCCCCTTTACATGTTCTTCTTTTCAATGTTTACTCATTCATGTATAAATGATCCTTATATGCATTTATTTGAGCAAAGTCAGTCTCACGACTTGTTGTGTGAGACATATATTTTGTCATCTTCAATAAAGATTACATTTTTTAAAAAAGAGTTAATAAATCAATCTTTTTATGCTTCATACATATCAATGAAATGATTTTATTTTTGCATTTCTTTATTGATGTACTTGAATACAACATAGAGAGATTATAAAATGTACCATTTTTATTGAAAAAATGTGGTGGCTCTACTTGATTGAGATTGTAGGTGAAAATCTAGTAACATTTTTGGTGAATTTTGATGTATGTGTTCCTGCTAGACATGAGAACTAGTAGCCTTATCCGTCAACCAGGCATAGAGTCACTTAAAAATCCTGACTGAAACACAACTTACTACAGAAAGTAACTTTGACTGGCTTATTTAAGTACAGGTTTAGGATCTATGATAGTGAAGTATGAGACTATACTATCATGGGTTGTGAATATGCACTTGATAGGCTTAGTGAGGGCTATTTCTTGCATTAGGTTAACTCAAAAACTTCCTGCATGGATTGTTGCTATTTTTCCTCACTGATTGATTATGGATGTATGCTGTGTGACATTTAAACATAAGTTTCACTATCATAAATTGTATATGTATGATCAATCAGTTAGTAAGGGTGACATTGGTAGAACTTAACCAACCCTTTCAACCTGATAGACTGAAAACCTGGAGACTTATTGAAAACATGAAATCTAAACTAAGACTACTCTAATGTACATGGAAACATTTAGGGAAAGGGAACATGCGACTATAACCTACCCTATATTAACAAGGCAAAACCACTTAAACAAAACCATTTACTAGAAGACTGAAATAGCTGCCTTTTCTCCTTAGAATGCAATGATTTGCATGTATGATGGCATCTAGGAAAATTAAATATATTGAGAAATGATCAACTAGTTGATGCACCAACTTATAAAAAAGAGAAACAGATTCACTTACCTCCCTAAAATGATCATATCCAATGCTATTCAAGGGAGTATAAATGAGTTGATCATACTCTTGTTTAGCTACAAATGCATCCACAGTGTCATCTTCAGCTAAAACTTCATCTGCAGGTAACTTATTAGACTCCATGCTAGCTAAATATTTGATAGGGAAGCCTCTTGAATGGATGAAACTTGGTCTCTCCTTGATGATCTCCTAGTTGTCAAACAACCAAGGCACCTGCTCACGCACTTTCTTTACATACTGCTACTCTAAATGATCACGCATTCCTTCAATAGAGGAAGGAAATTATACAAACAATGAAGTGACTTCTTCTAGCATACTTTCAATTAAATTATCAACCTCAGGCTCTCTTATACACTAGAAAGGAAGCACTTATAATCCTCATTATCACTCAAAGAACACTGCAATTCAGGCTTGTCTTCCTTAATGAAGGCAATCAATTGTTCAAACAATGAAGAAGCCTCTTGAATCCAACCTTTAATGGGTATATCAACCTCCAACTCTTCTAAACAACAGAAAGGAAGCTCCTCCAAACAACTATGACCTTCCAACTCAGGTTCATGTTGTTCCACTTGTTGTTTTAGTACCTCTACAAGTTGTCATTATAGACCATTAAGGCTATCAAATTCTTCTAGTTCTCTTCCATCCAGCTTTGAACAAAATTGTTGAATTATGTCTATGCACAAATCTTCAAAAAGCTCAACATTAGCTTTCTCTTTTGTAACATGCTCAAAGACATCAAAATTCATATCCTGGAAGAAGGTATTAGATTTAGTTTTATGTTGTTCCTCCAAGTCTAATGCTCTATTATCTTGTTGATGACCATTGGTCAGTAGCTCACCACACTATCTTATGTCTTCTTGTTGCCTTGAATCCTCATCGTTGTGAACAAAAGCAGGTAATTCATCAATCCAAGCTAAAGGTTGGACCTCTATAACAACCTTTTCCACTTCATCACCCTGCTTTTCTCGAACAGGGTGCTCTCGAACAGTAGGAGTTGTTTGAAGCTTCTCTTCTTTCACATAAAATTTATTTGTTTTAAAACTCTCCTTATGTAGTTGGAATTGATACTCTGAGTAAGCCTGACTTCCTTGTACCTGAGCATATAAAATCTTTATTTTGTCCTCCCTAGAAGCTATCTCTCCTTTAATACCTTCTTCAAATTGTATCTTTTGCATGTTCAACTCTTGACCATAAAAAATGGCTTGTTCAACCATCTCTTGTTGTTCATGCCTAGGTTAAGCACATCGACTTCGATGAATTTTCCACTTGGACCTCTAATGATTGTCTATGAAAAAGAATTACTCAAACAATTATTGCCCTAAACACGATGCTAATCTTTTGTGTAGGGAGAAATTATTACTTAAATAAATGTTGCTGTGTTATGATAAAAAATACACACAATCGAATTCAGAAAATTTCAAAAGAATATAACATGGATTGTGGAAATCTCATAGCATTAACAAATAATTGTTATTTTTCTATTAAAATATTTAATTATTTTTCTCCCTTTCTACACCCACCTCCAAAAATCTATCTAGAGCTTCTATGTAAGGAGAAACAACTACTCAAAATATTCTTACTAAAAACTGAATCTTAATCCTTTGTATATGGAGAAACTATTACTAGGATAATTTTCAAAATTTTCCATGTCTACACCTCACCTCCAAAAACCTAATCTTGACCTTTTCTATATAGAGAAAGTACTCAAATATTTATTATTGGAAACACAATCCTTACTCTCTATATGAAAACATTATTACTCAAATAAATTTGTTATTACAAAAACAAAAATTTGACATTTTGTGTACAAAGAAACTATTACTCAAATAATTTTTTTTTTGATATAATGAATTACTTTTTCTCTCTCTACACTTACCTCCAAAAATTCAATCTAGACAAATAACTATTGAAATAACTATACTTTGTATTTGTCTCTGAGTTTGAGATTTGGATCCTTGTAAAACCAGTTTGAATAAAAATATTTTGTTAATAGAATATATAATTATTTTTTCCACCTCTACAATCACCTCTAAAAATCCAATCTTGGAAAAAAAATCTATTACTCAAATAATTGTTATCTTTTTCCTTTGCTACACTCACCTCCAAACTAACATTTTGACATATTGTGTACAAAGAAATAACTACTCAAATAACTATCCTTTGAGTATGGTAAAACAATTACTCAACAAATTGTTATTCAATTATTAACATAATTTGTATAGCTTGAGTTGGCCTAGTGGTGGAGAACTTGTATTCTTGAAAGAGAGGTTACAAGTTCAAATCCCACAAGGGGGTGTAGGGTAAGAAACTAATTAAAATATTTAATCGTTTTCATCTATAATTACTTTAAGAAACTCAATTCTTATCGTTTTTATGTAGAGAAATAATTACTCAAATGTGTTTCCTAAAAATAAAATATTAAATTCATCAGATAACTTTATTATTGTATATGCTTTGATATTTATAATTTAACCTATATTTAAATTAAGATGTTGTTGAACATTTTTTTTTAATCGATTATTTGGAGATTTTGATATAAAAAGGAAGATATTTGTATAATATTTACAACATTTTTACAAAAATTTTTATAAATTAAATAATTGTTACCTTGTGTGTGAGCTATTTTATTTTCTTTGTTATTTCAATAAGATTCAAAGGCAAGAAATAAGGCGATTTTTTTAGTGGTTCACATTAGAAAAGAACTTATATTTGATGAATAAAAATGGAGGAAAAATAGATTTTTATTTACTTATCATAAAAAATGTTTATATGTACATAAAGATAAAACATTAAAGTTTTGATTAATAAAAATTGCGTTAGGACACATGAGAAGTGTACACCTAGATAAAAACAAACCCATAAAACATGAAACAACCAAGAACCAATAACACAAACTAAACTAGAAACAAAACTATCAACAAAAAACTACACTAAAACCAATGAAACTAGCCAACCACCAAAGACACAACCAAAAACACAGAGATGACCACTTTTGTTTTGCTTTCCTTCCGTCCATTTCATCATATATGGCTTTGAGAGAAGTCAAAACTTTCAGCACCATTTCTTGACTTCGATTATACATTTCCTAAACTTTATCTTTTAGAATCTCCTGATTTTCATTCAATTCTAGAATAATTCTGTCCTCATTTTGTCCTCATTTTTTAGGACACGTTCATCCTTTATTTCCATCATCCATTTGCCCGCTCTCACCCCTGCCTTAGCCATCGCCTCTAGTCTATTAATTTTACTAATTACCAAATCAAATTACGAAAGAATCCATTTGATCACCATCTTTTGTCGGTCCACATTCTCATCTAGCGTTAAAATCGTAGCGTCTTCTACGGTCAAGGTCTCTTGATTAGGGGGCAAGTGGGCAACCTCCTTAGACACCACAAGAGGCCAATCAAATTTCGAATAATAAGATTCGAACTCCTCAACCTCACTAAACTCCAGCACCTCCACATTTTTAGGAGGTGGGGTAGAAGAGGGTTTCTGCTTTGCTTCTTTGTTAGGGTTAAAGAAGGTGGGGACAAGTTTTGGTTTAGAGGAGGAACTAATAACATAGGGATATTTAATCATAGGGCCCATAAATCTCTATCATCAAATTTGGGTCTGTCAAGGGGTAGGGGATTAGACATGGACCCATCTGAATAGGTTAAAGCAAGGTAGAAGTTATAGAGTCTAAGGATCAAATCTAATGGAGGGTATAAAACATTAAAGTTGATTGTCTACATGAATAGAAATGAATAGAAATAAATGTGAGATCAAAATAAAATAATGGACATAAATAGATAATAGTATTATAATAAATAGACAAGAAAATTTAATTACAAATATTCTAATAAATTAAAGGAAGAAACTCATAATTATTTGTTTAAAGAAAAGAAATGAATAAATAAATAAATAATTATAAAATAATGTAAGCTTACAAATAAAATTATAATTACAGATATATAGTAAATAAATATTGATTATATTATACAACCTAAAGTTGTAGAACTGTTAAGAATTTAGATCATATAATCTCCTCTATCTTAAATAATTTGACATAATTAAATTTAACTATACTAACAAATCACAAACCCCTACTTTCAAATTAAAAAACATAAAAATCTAACCTATCAAATTAAAATTTAAACTTAACTATTAATTATTAGTTTAAAATTATATATTATTGTAATCATTTTTATGTAATATTAATTAGGCATGTTAATGGGCTTTACAGGGCTAATCCTCAAAGGAAGGGTGAAGTAAGTCAGGAGTGGGTCTTGCCAGATAAGGGCTGGGTTAAAAGGTTGGTGGATGGTTCAAACAATGAGGCCAAGTTTCAAGAGGCCATAGAAGCCATTCTTCTGGCAAAGAAATGGCTCTTGGCTTTTTGGCACTTCGCAGTGTTTGGTTTTGGTTTGGTTTGTGAGTGTAGGTTTTGGACTAGAGTGTGAGGAAGCATGGAAGCCAATTTCTCTTTGTCTACAAATGGTTAGATGCGAGCATTTCATGGCTCTATTTCGTGTAATTGGTTATCAAATTTTTTCAAGGTTGATGGGGATGTGTTTTGGAGGGTTGTGCGCTTGATGGTTGGGGAAGAATTTCTGGTGTCTGATTGCAGACCACGAACAAATCTGGACATTTCATCATTGTTTGTGGCGTTGACCATGATGGTGGATGGTTCGATTGCGGAGTTGCTGAAGGTGATGTCCTTGGTGTTGAGACCTAAATGGTCGGGAGGGCTGGAGGAATTGGTGGCACGTGCAGTAATCAGCAAGGGTTTGAGGATGGTACAAGAACCGTGGCGGAGGATTGGTGTGGAAATGGGAGATGTGCAGCCATTGGTGCTTTGGTTGGCTTCCCGAACTGTGGAGGTCCAGATGGAGGACGCAAGAAAGGGGTGGATGGACGTGGTGAATTTTGTGCAGGAGTTGGGACCGGCGGAAAGAGCAAAAAATTGTGGTAAGAAGACCCCAATCAAGTCGGAGGTGTCATTGGATGATGATGGGCAGCCACTAGTCCGACATCAAATCCCTCGGAATCAAGCAAAGGTGGTGGAGCACAGTATGCTTCGAGATGGCAAGGCGGGAGACTCATGTGGCAAGCCCTAGTCAGGGCATTCCTAATTTCTCAAGGGAAGAGACCCTTGGTTGGTTTAGATAGGTTGGTTCCTTAGGATTGTCGGGTTTTGGGTGGGGAAGTTTTTAAGAATGGTTTGCTTTTGTGGTGGTAGGACTTGTAGGTCTAGTGTCTTTCTCGGGTTCTGGTGGTTTTGTAGGGGCGAGACCCCATGTAGCGGTATGTTGATGATCATCTTTATGCTTGTAATCTTTCCTTTTTAAGCAATATTAAATATCCAAGTTATCGATAAAAAAAAATATTAATTATAATTAATTTTAATAAAATAATTATCAATAATTATTAAATCATATATAAAAAATAAATATTTTTAATGAATAAAAAATATTTAAATTTATAATTAAATGTTATTAAATTATATTATATATAAAAATGATTAAAAAGAAAATTATGATTTTCAAAAAGTATGAATAAAAAAAAATAATTTTCCCAAAAAGTATTAATAAAAAAAAAATGATTTTCCCAAAAAGTTGAAAGCCATTAAGGGCACAGATTAAGTTTAAAACTTAACACTGGCGGTTTGTTTTGACGTGGAGATTCAATGCTTGAAGTTGTGTTGGAACATACGAGTGCGCTTCACAGGTGGGAACCCACAATTGAAATAGCTTGTTAAGCATAAAATATGTATTCGGCCACTTTGGGGGTGGAGGATGGGTTTGTAAAAATTAAAATTGTGTGTATAATTATTAATTTTAAATATTATAAGATACATTTATAAAGATATGGAAAAATATTAATTTAGAGGTGTTTATTTGATGATGATAGTTTGTAGATTGTCTCTTAGTTTTTGTATCAATGTTTGGAATCATACACTAGAATCCAAAAGTTATCCTTATTAATTTATAGATTGTGAAAAATAATAATACATTGTGAATTTTAATCATATTATTTTTTATGGATCAATAGAGGTTAAACTGTTTTCAATAAGTGAGGATTTTGTCATTGGCCATCTACACTCAGTAAAAACTAGCCCTGAAGCAGAAAATTTAAATAATTGGCATCTTTAGAAAAAAAATGCGGATTTTTCATAAGAAGAATTGTTCTTTGGAGGGACCTTGCACCCACCTCTTGTGTTGATAAACTCATCATCAGAAACATTGCTCTGCCTGTTGGCACTACTTCCTCTTAAACCAGTAATATTAAGAAGAAATAAATCTGTCATATTAATCCATCTTTAAAAATTCAATAACCTAGTGCCATAATCAAGAATTTGACCTTTAAAAATTTGAATTATGTTTCCTAGGTCAAGCTAACGGTGCATCTTAGTAACTAAAATGCAATGGATAGTGTAGCAAGAAATAATACACAGCACAGGTTTGACAGACTCATATATTCCTCATAAATTCTAAAATACAAACGAGGATACAAAATAAAACTTGCCAAGGATTCATTACATCCACGGTACAGGCCAGCAATACCATCTGTTCGTAAAATCCTTTTGTACACATCAATAAGGCCATCATATTTCGGCTCTCCTCCTTTGTTGGCAGACTTGGTATCATTAGCCAACCAGGTTCTGGCATAGCCTAAGGAATACAATAAAAGAGAGGATTTTGCACCAGCTGCACCTCCAGAAGCCATATTCCATGCCAACCATTTCCAGTGCCCATCATTGTCCTCCTTATAACTGAGGAGACTCTTGAAGTAATCTTTGAAGGCAAACTTCAGAGCCTGCAGTCATTTAAATTTCGTACAATCCAATTCCAATTGTAAGACAAAGTTCACAAGAACTAAACAGCACTAACATGAGCATTTCATAGGTGAAAGTGGGGATTTTACAATGACCACGACCTAAAATTTAAAAAAAAGTTAAATAATATCAGTCCTAACTACTGGATAGCACTCAAATTTTTTGAACCTCCTCCCTGTTATAATTCGAGTGATGGGATTACCCAGAGATGACGAAGGGTTAACTGTCAAAAACGAAAACAAAGTATAAATTAGCAAGAGTCACTGCTTCAATTTACATAAGAATTCGTTTGATAAACATGACTAGTTTAATACAAAATCCAAAATAAAACAAAAAACAAAAAAAAACATAAAATAGCTGTTAAAACAATGTATTTGTTGGAGTTAGTAACAGTTGACATTGCAGAGATAGGAATTGAAGCTTCCTCTTTCCTTTATCCCAAGGTGGATTAGCAGGTGAATTTGAAATGGGTTTTGGGGGACGCATTGCAGCTGAAACAAACTTGAAAAGTAGTGTTGGGAGAATCAAATGAGATCCCCACATCCATTTTTCTATGCAACAGCTTCGGATCTTTGGCTCTCAGGAAGTTCCTATTGACAAACATACTCAACTGTTTTGCTGGCTTCATTGGTCTGGCAACACTCAATTTGTATAAGGTTCTGCTGAAAGATAAGACATTGAGTCGATGTTGCATTTATATCTGGTTTTGAAAATTTTAATCCTTCGTAATTGCTATAGACTCAAAATATTGAAGATATGTTCAGACAGTCTTATTTCTCTCAATCTCTCCTCTTAGATCAAAGCAATAACAGCAAATTGCTCACAATTGGTGAGCCTTATATTAATACACATATGATATACCATCGTTGAGATGAAATTCCACTTGCCAGCATGTTTAAGTCCCTGTATAGACATCAAGCAACTTAAAGAGTCTATATAAAGTTAAACATTCTTGCAAGTAGAATTCTATCTCAGTGAAATCATAACATATGTTTATTGAAATAATAATCACCAATTGTGGGCAAATCACTGTTATTGCTTCAATCCAAAAGAATAGATTAAGAGAAACAAGACTGTCAAACCTATCTTTAATCTCATGCATCCAATTATGAAGGATTAAAATTTCCAAAACTGAACATAATTGAAAAATCAGATCTCAAGTCTTTATCTTTCAGCAAAGTCCTAATACAAATAAGTGTTACTAGGTCGGTGAAGCCTTCAAAACAGTCTGGCAAGTTTATGAGAAGGAAATTCCTAAGAGCCAAAGTTCTCATCATGTACATAAAAAAATAGAGGTGTGGACCTCATAAATAGATGGAGTACATTTGCGCCCGTTTCTGAAGCAATGTACTGTAGTGTCTCCGTAGTACGCATGAGAAATTGTTTGGCATTGATGGAAATTGAAAGCCGATGACAGCTCTTTCCATTTCCCGTGTTTGATCTCCTGCCAACAATCAAAATTAAGTCTAAGCAATTACATCATGGCAGCAGATCCCAATAGAAGTGATCATTCGATTTATCTCACACACAATGGATGACATACTAGACAGTTACTTCACCTAATTTTATCCATAGTCCAAGAAAATATCGTATAAGATGAACGAAGAACTCTGAACATGTCCCATATTCATTACAATGTCAAATAGAAACTTCGATTTAGATTTCCAGCAGAAGAGAAACAATAACAAATGATCATGTCCTTATCTATATAAAAAATTATATAGTGTTATTTGTGAAATTCTTCCCAAGAAGCATCAGACAAAATATTTACGTGGGTGAAGCTGTGAACGTATTTTCTATCGTAGGAATAAGACCATGAAATTATATAGACAAAAATGGTAAAGATACAGAAAAGAATAGATTAGATTTGGGTATTGGTATATAAAGTATTGGTATAAGGATTTAGGTATTGGTATATAAAGGTATCGGTATAAGGTATTTTCTATTGTAGGAATGAGAATATGATTTGGGTAAAAATGGATAAAGGATGCACGAAAAAAATAGATCAGGATATTAGTATATAAAAATTGATAAGGTTTATAACTAAGCTATAAAAATTGATAAGGTTTATAACTAAGCTATTGGGTTCGTCTGGTTCCAAGCATCTGGTTAGCTGGGGTTCATCTGGGTTGGCCTTGGGTATGTACCCGAGGGTTTGGGTTTGCCAGTTACAAACTCAGGTACAAACCCAAGTGTATCCAAAGATGCTGAGCATCAAAACACAACAAAAACATATATATTTGACTTTTTATTGGCATCTAAAAATTCTAAAATGTCCTTAAAAAGCTTCTCACATATTGTTCAATGATGAAGTAGCATACTATTAATTGTTTTCTTCTCCCATTTTGTCCCATCTTCCAGTTCAATTGTGAACTATCAATTGACATTGATCAATAATGAAGTATTGTAATATCAAATGTATTTAATTTTATAGTTTTGTATATTTCTTGAAATATTTTTGTATATTTTATATATATATATATATATCTCAGACTTAGACTATCAGACTTACAACAGGGCTTCTCGCTTCAATGCAATACATTCAAATTTTTAAAAGAGACAAGAAATCTCAAAATTTTAATTTACTATTTTATCAATTTAATTTGTCGAAGCTGCATTAGCATGCCAGCACAATTTCTATGCATCAGGCTCTCAAATTGCCAATCAAATAGCTCCTTGTTCCAATGCAATGTGTTAGGCATAAGGTTTACTCTCTTCCCCATTTAAAAATAGAAATAAAAAATCTCAATATTTGAAAATGTAATCATGCTATTTCAATAGGAGAAACAATCTGGCTGCTACTTCATCAATTTCATTTTGTTGAAATTTTATTAGACTGCAAACGCATAACCTATACATTAGGCTCACAGGCCACCATCAACAGGAGCCACTTGCTTCAATGCAAAATATACAGAATCATTCCCAAATATCCGTCTCATTAATGATTGGGAAAAACATAACATCCGCAATCCGAAAAACCAAAGAAAGAAAAACTAAACCAGAAATTTTCGTCATGCTGGGATTCAAGCTGGCCTACCTCGCCATTCGGTACTCGAACAGCAACTTCTTTCAGCTCATAGTGCTCTGACAAGGAACTTTCTTTAAAACCCTAGCAAACAACAGCATAAACCCTGCGGAGTGCGAAGTTTCTTTAAAACCCTGAGCGCATAGTGCTCTGACAAGGAACTTTTGGAAGTGACGTGTATAATAAAGTTTTGACTGAATATGACAGACTGGTTTAAGCGTGGATTAATTTAACAATACTTTACTATTAGGGGAAGCTTGTACGAGGGGCTTTGATTTGTCCGATGAGTTTCATTCATACATTGTGAAATATTAGTACCTGGAATAATGACATTCGGAAAGTAATTGTGCAAATTAGGGTTTTTATTTTAAGGCACCGTGTATTTGATTAGGGCTCCCCAAATTACAGAGAAGTATTTGGTAATTGGAGTTTCCATGCGGCAACAGCAAAAGGTGTTGGAAATTACATGATTTAATCGATTCCCGCAAAGATTTAGTGTGGGTTGTTACAGTGTTGGAACTCGGATTCGTTCTTCAATTTCTGGCGTTCGCATTGTAAGACGTTTCGATCGGGAAAAGTTGATGCAGGTGCGTACAACTGGAATTTGCAGCTGCGTACAACTGGAAATGGTTTATAGGGTAAGGCATGCATTCTGCCGCGCTCTATTATTTTTAATATTAAGGATTTGTTTTTTAAGATAAAGATTTTAATTTGTTTATTCTTATGACGAATCATGGAAAAAGTTTTCACTAGTGAATCCAGAAATAATATATAAGTTTTATCATAATTTTTTTAAATTACTAGATGAGGAGTAGGAATGGTTGAGTTTTGTAATATTATACTATATATTTGAAAGAGGTCCAGAAATGATAGTTTAGAGGTGTTGCATCAATAGTCTATTTTAATATTTTTAATATTTAAGTCTTAGAATTTTTTTACCAAAAGAAGAGAATAGAATTATATAGTTTAAATATTTTGTCTTGCTTTCAAGAAACACAATCCCAACCCTTTGTATATAGAGAAACTATTACTAGATAATTGTTATTTTTTCCATCACTACACTCACCACCAAAAGCCAAATCTACAATCTTGATCCTTTTTGTACAAAGAAACTATTACTCAAATAATTGATATTTTTTCCATCACTACACTCACCTCCAAATTGACCTTTTGTGTATGGAGAAACAACTACTTAAATAAATATTACAAGAATCCTTTGTGTATAAAGAAACTACTACTTCCATAATTGTTAACTTTTTTCCATCTCTCCACCCACCTCCAAAAACCAGAGAAACAACTACTCAAACAATTTACCAAAAAAACAATTATTGGAAGAAATGCAATCTGGACCCTTTGTGTAAGAGAAATCTCTACACTCACCTAAAAAAATCTAATACTAACCTTTTGTATATAGTAGAAACAAGAAATTATTAATTAGATAATTGTTTTGGAAACACACTCTTAATCCTTTGTGTACAAAGAAATGATTATTCAAATAATTATTATTATATTTTATTGCTACACTAATCTCCAAAAACCTGATCTTGACCTTTGAATATGGAGAAACAACTACTCAAATGTACATGAAACAATTACTCAAATAATTTTTTATTATTTTATTAGACTATATAATTATCTTTTTCATATCTAAACTCGCCTCAAAAAATCCAATCATGACCATTTGTTTACCAATAAACAACTACTCAAATAACTATCCTTTGTGTACAGTCAAATAATTACTCAAATAATAATTATTTTGTTATTGGAATATATAATTATGTTTCTTATCTCTACACCTACCTCCAAAAATAAATTCATGACCTTTTGTGCATGGAGAAACAACTACTAAAATAATTATTCTTGAAACAAAGAAACTACTACTCAAATAATTGTTAACTTTTTTCATTTCTTCACCCCACCTCCATAAATTTGACCTTTTGTGAGGGGAGAAATAATTAACACAAAGAAAGAAATGTGTGTGTGAAAAGTGGACCTGTATCTGTATCTGCAAGACACAACACTTCAATCAAGTCATTACATGCATGGTTAGACAGATATAATCATGAATATTAAAACCATAGCAAATCGACCCATTGCCTTCTAAAAGATGCGAGTATAAGATTGCTCTTAGATTATAAGCAATACCAGTGACTAGACAACATCAAGATGAAGGATTTTATCTATATGAACATGATGAATGCTAGATGGATGCAATATTAATCTAACAATATTTTTGCAATATTAAACTAAATGATTTAATCAATATGAAATAATTAATATGCAATATATCAATGAGTCTAGAGAAAAAATAGTATAATAACAATATATTCTCCAGCCTCTCTTTGAATGAGAGATGAGCCTGAATTTATAGAAAATTCAGAAAGAAGCCAATGGTTGAGATCAAATGATGATGAGCGGTCAAGATTTTCCAAGAGGAACCACAATCCAGGTGAATTGATATGATTGGCTACTTTTCTCAGTTTTAAAGGAAATTGAACTAAAATTAAGATTAAATCAAGAAAAAACTGATTTAAAGGAAATTGAACTAAAATTAAGATAAAATCAGAAAAAACTGATTTATTATCTATTTCATTCAATTTTGAGATTTAATTGTTTTAATTGCTTTCTTTGAGATTATTTATCAATTTTTAATTTGTTTTTTTCAAGATAGTTTCCAATTGATTTCTTTTCTCAATTAATTTTTTTTGTCAATTAATTCCTTTTTTGATTTATTTCCATTTTTGAAGATTTGTGCTCATAATTGATTTATTTAATTGAATTAATTCCTCTTTCTCGATTTGTTTCCTTTTTTGAAGATTTATGGCAATTTGATTTATTTAATTAAATATGATAGGATATTTAATTAAAATAAGATAATTGTTTAAAATGATTTACTTGGAATGATTAATTAATTAAATAAATATTTAATTAATATTGAGTGATTGATTTTGCCATGTGACATTTGATGATTAAAGAATTAATTGTGAGCTCAAGATTTATTTAATTGCCTTTGATAAGGACTTTGGTGACGTTGTCGAGATTAGGGGCTCATGGTTTATATGACCATTTTTAGGGTATTACATTTGCCCCTGTTTGAATTAATGTGCGAGCAATGTGTTAGTTCAAAGAAAATTTGATGTCTAGGAGATACTAGTTCTGAACTTGATTGATCACAAACTAGATGAAAGCGAGGTGTTTAGTTTGATTCGAAGCGACAAAGCTGAATAAAGTCTGATTAACGTGATACCATTCCAGAACTTGATTGAACTTGGGAATGATAGAAAATAAAAGATACCAAACTTGAACTTGATTGATCAAGAAGCGGATCTTACTGATCTAGAACTTGATTGAACTTAGATATAGTGAGTGATGATAAAAATCAATCTTGAACTTGATTGATCAAGATACGATGAAGATAAACTGTTCAGCTTGATCAAGAAATGAATAAACTGTAACACCTATTTAGATTTAGCATGATTGAAGATACTCTTTAAACCCTTGATTGAGTTTAAACGAAAAATCAAATTGATGAAAAGTGATGGAACTGATTAACGTAAAGAGATTGATTCAGATAAAAGACAAATATTAGCTTGATATGAAGCGATGAAACTAATATGCCCCTAGAGATTGATTTGGTTCAGATGATCGAGAAATCTCAACTTGATATAAAGCGATGAAGTTGAAATGCCCCTAGCGATGAGTTCTTATTTGATTGATTTTCTTTAGTTGGAAAAGATTTTTGCTCGTCTTTTGGTGAAGATTTGAAAATTTTCCTCGACATTTGAAGATGTGAGGTCATAAGGTCACGAGTATGCCCCCTCAGGAGCGAAATCAAAAGATAGCGAGGGTACATGATGATAGGCAAATTCTTTAGCAATGATAAGTTGTTTTGAACATAAATTGATTCAGAGGAATTTTCAAAAAATTTGCGTTGAAATTGAGCGCAAAGTTGATTTGTAGAAATTAAATTGAGATTCATCGTTGATTCACGAGAAATTGAGTGCAAAGTTAAAGAAAGAGCATTTGATGAAAAGAGTGCTAAGTGGTCCAAATTTTTGTGAAATTTTGATGAGAGAGTTGATGTCAGATTTTGATTTCAATCCTGAAAATGGACTCAGGATAGCTGATTTACAAGCTCTTGATTTGATTTCATCATACTTGTGTTGATTGATTATGAGATGTTCTATATACTTTATTCTATATGTATGCATTTCTTTTCAGCATGAATGTATGCAATGCAAATGATCATGGATGTCTATTTTTGTTTCTTTTCATGTGCAAATAAATGATAATGCAAATGAGTAATGAATAATGAGTAATGCAAATTTTTTCTTTTTTCTATGCAATAAGATGAATGCAAATGAATGATAGTGAATGTATGAATTGATATAATATGCTTATGTATGTAGCTAAACATCTCAAAACATAAGTACTCGATTAGAGAAATGATGAAAAGAGACCACTTAGCGAAGAAATGATGATGCTCCAACTCTCATTTAGCAGACAAAGAGGAAGCATTGTTACTATATCAAAATCACTCCAAATTCACAGAATGCAGAATGAAATGCAAGATGAGATGCAAAATGAGATGCAACCTAAACCTAGTCACTGGACTTTGAAAAGCTTAATTGTCATCATTGAGTATTTTACAATTATAGCACGCAGAATAGAGTTCATTTCTTTTCATGTGCAATATTAATTATCTTGTCCGCAATGACCCTTTTTTTCTCGTTCATATCCTTGGACAGATTACGCATGGATGTGGATTGCAAAATGAAGAAATTCCCTCAAAATGAACAAAGGAATGATGGGAACCTCCTTCTAGCATTCAAATAAGCAGAGTCAAGGTATGTGAGGCGATTCCACCTTGATGTGAAGACTCTTATCAAAGACACCCAGCTAATTTAGATGTTTCCAGATCATTGGGATCATTCCTACAAGCAGAAAACAAAGAAAATATTATGCCCCCAATCCTTGCTCCTCTTAGTCAAGGTAGACTTCCTTGAGTTACTCAGAGGGAATAATAATCGAAAACCAATATAGAAGACGACACACAAATAAAATTTCCATGCACAGCTCAAATTGTTTAGTGATTGTTTTCCGTTATGTTGTTTTGCTTGTTAACTCAGTGATAAAACTCTTTAGTAGTCAGGAGACAAGTAACTGACTCAGATTGGATGACCAGGTTTCACCGATGTAAGGTTGACTTGGTTGATACTTCTTAGGACATGTAATGTGCTCTTGTTGATTAACCTAAGACTATGAAAATGATCGGTTTCAAGCCATGAGGGTTCCAGCAAACTAGGATGTCACGAAAGTGACCAAAAGATATAGACAAGTGAAAACAAAGATGCATGAAAGCAGGAATGTCAATGTTGCGTTGATAGATGGAGCGCTTGAGTACAAGAGGCGTCTGTTTGCCAGGTTTTCACCTACTTGGCAAAGATTCATATATATATATATTTTACCAAGGTGCCTATTTACCAGGTTTTCACCAAGGCATTTTCTCTCTCTTTTTTCCTTTTTTTTCTTCTATTTTTCTTTTTCTTTTTTTTTTTCTTCTCTTTTCTTCAGTACTTTTTCTGGTTTTTAGGATTTCTTTAGGACATGTTCTGATTTTTATGATTTCTTTAGGACATTTTCTGATTTTTATGATTTCTTCAAGACATTTTCTGATTTTTATGATTTCTTCCGGACATTTTCCATTGTAAAAGCTACTGGAACAAAGAATATCTAGGTGAAGAATTTCTTCAGATGGATGGTGTTAATCGATTCACGAAGCTGTTCTCCTTCCGATGTTGAGAGTTGATGGGCACCAGAGCCGAAAGCTGCAGTGACGATATAGAGACCTAGCCAGTTGGGTTCAAACTTCCCTTTGTTATCTCGAAACTATTGATTTTTTAGGATTCTCTCTAAGAACTAGGTCACCAACCTAAAATTCTCAGTGTCTAAATTTCTTGTTATATCCTCTAGACATTCTCTTTTGATACACTCTGAGATGATCAAATGCCACTTGTCGATGCTCATCCAGCAATTCAAGCTCTTGCAATCTAGATATTCTGTAGTCTTCATCAGTAACAAGACTTTGTAAGGAAACTCTTAGAGATGGTGTTTCTACTTCAATGGGTAATACTGCTTCGGACCCATACACCAAAGAATAAGGTGTAGCCCCAGTAGGTGTTCTGATACTTGTTCTATAAGCCCATAGTGTAGGATTGAGTTGCAGATGCCAATCCTTCCTAGATTTGTTCACTGTTCTATGCAAGATAGTCAGTAGGTTTTTGTTAGATGCCTCTGCTTGTCTATTACCTTGAGGGTAATATACTGAGGACCAGCGTTGTTTGATTTTAAACTTCTCACAAAGTTCATCTAGATCTTTGTTCTTAAACTATCCTCCATTGTCTGTTATAATTGATGAAGGTATACCATACTTGCAGATGATATAGTTAAGAATAAATAGAGCTACTTGTTTTCCTATTGCCTTGATGAGTGGAACTGCTTCTACCCACTTAGTGAACTACTCAGTGGCAGTGATAATAAATTTATGTCCATTAGATGACGCAGGATATATTTGGCCTATTAGATCGAATGCCCACTGTTGGAAGGGCCAATGCATTACAAATGGTATAAAATCCCTTGCAGGAGAGTGGATAAGGTGCCCATGTAACTAACACTTTTCACAGGTTTTAGCAAATTTTATGGCTTCCTTTTCCATGTCTAGCTAGTAGTAGCCAGCCCTTAGTAGTTTTCGTGCTAAATTTAGACCGTTCGAATGAGATCCACAAACACCTTCATGAACTTCGGATAATGCGCATTGGGACTCCTCAGTTTCTAGACATCTAAGCAAAGTATTATCTAAACCTTGCTTGAATAAGTCATTAGCAATAATGATGTACCGTGACACGTTTCAGATTAGGTTTCTTTTTTCATTTCAGGAAAGATTGGCAGGGACAACTTGGTCATGTAGGTAAGAATAAATGTGGCTATAATGAGATGAGTCATGTCCAATAATAGAACAGACTACCTGGGGCTCAGAAGAATCATAGGCAGGGTAATGTAACTCTTCCACTAGGAATTCAAAGCGAAAATTAGACTCCTGTAACTGTGGTATAGATGCCAAAGTGGCCATTGCATCTATCACTCTATTTGTTGTTCTAGGTATCTGCTGAAATGATATGGAGGTGAAATATTTCTTGACGTCACCCACCATCCTCTTGTAAGGCATCAGTTTCTCATCTTTCATCTGATATAGGTCATTAATTTAGTTGATAGTGAGTTGAGAATCTCCATAGATGTGTAATTCCATGATCTTCCACTCAATGGCCAACTTGATCCCATTTACCAAATCTTCATACTCTACAATATTGTTTGTGCAAGGGAAGAGAAGTTTGTAAGCTTTTGGAATTGAGTATTTCTGGGGAGTAATAAATAGTATCCCGGCACCAGAGCCATGTTGAGTAAAAGACCCATCAAAGAACATCTTCCATGATTGTTCAGTAAGGTGCATGATTGATTCATCTAGGAATTCTATATGCAGGGGTTGATCATCTTCAAGTGGAGCTTCAACAAGTTGGTCTGCGATAACCTGTCCTTTGATAGCTATACATTCTACATATTCAATGTCAAATTCTGTAAGGACCATGACCCATTTAGCCAGTCTTCCTGTAAGCATTGCTTTACTGAGAAGGTACTTAAGTGGATCAATCTTGGCTACCAACTTAATAAAATGTGCCAACATATAGTACCTTAATTTTTGTGATGCAAAGACTAATGCTAAGCATGCTTTTTCTATTATAGTGTAATTTATTTCATATGACACCAATGTTTGACTGATGTAATAGATAGCTTGTTCCTTTTTATTGTCATCCTATTGTGCCAGAAGTGCACCCAGTGAAGTATCTGTAGCTGATATGTACAGGGTCAGGGGTTTACCTTGAATCAGTGGCATTAATATGGGTGGATTAGAAAGATATTCTTTGATTTTCTGTAAATGTAGTTCACAATCTTTATCTCAGTTGTATTGAATCCCTTTCCTTAATACCTTCATGAAGGGTTGAGCCTTGTCAGCTAGTTGAGATATAAAACACCTTATGGACTGAAGATGACCTTGTAGACTTCTCATTTGACTAATATTATTGGGTGGAGGCATGTCCATTCTAGCTTGGACCTTTTCAGGATCAACCTCAATTCCCTTTTTTGAAATTATGTAACCAAGTAATTTTCCTGATGTGACTCCAAATGCACACATTTTTGGATTTAAGAAGAGCTTGAATCTTTCCATTCGATCTAATATGAGGCCTAGCTTTTGAATGTGTGTAGATCTCTTCATAGTTTTTACCAGGGTGTCATCTACATAATCTTCCATGTTTTTATGCATCATAACATGGAAAATAGTAGTTACTGCTCTTTGGTAAGTTGCTCCTACATTCTTTAGACCAAACGACATAACATTCTAGCAGAAGGTTCCCCACACACATGTGAAGGATGTCTTCTCTTGATCTTCAGGTGCTATCTTGATTTTATTGTAACTAGAGAATCCATCCATTAATGAATACATCTCATATCCAGCAATGATATCTACTATCATGTCAATGTTGGGCAATGGAAAATCATCTTTTGGACATGCCTTGTTGAGATCCCTAAAATCTGTGCAAACTCTAATAGATTTGTCTGCTTTTGATATAGGTACTATGTTGGATATCCATTCTGCGTAGTCTATAGCTCTGATAAATCTAGCTTTTAGCAATTTGTCTAGTTCAGCCTTGACTAGTAGTGCCACATGAGGATGCATTTTTCAGAGTTTTTGTTTGACTGGTTTAACTCTTGGCATAACAGAGAGATGATGCATGATGAGATCAGGATCTAGTCCTAGCATATCTGAGTATGTCCATGCAAAGTTAATCTTCTTTTCTAAAAATAGATTGGTGAAATCTTTTAACTCTTCTATTGACAGTGATTGGGCTAAATGAATGACATGCGGTATCTCTTGACTCCCAATGTTCACTGGCTGAGTTGGTTCGATCAATATGGAAGATCTCTCTTGGAAGTGGCTTGGCAGTATATCAAGTACCTCACCTTTAGGTGCCTCATAGAGGTTTTCACCTTTGGGTACGTCCTTTATTTTCTCTTTTTTAGAGTCTGACACCACCACAATGTGGTTTTTGCTATCAGATCTTTTATTCTTATTTTTCTTGTTTTTGCGACTAAGATACTTGATATCTGCTTTAGTCATGTTTTCATTTTGTTCGCTGGTGGAAGAGTACATGGGTTCAACTGCATTGAGATAGTAGGCTAGTGTATAGTCATTGGCAAAAGTAGGCACGTTCAAGGGTTGGTTATAAAGAGTATTATGAATCAGTTCTGGATGTATTAAGGATAAGGTTGGTACAGGCTCAAGAGAGTTCATGGTACTATCATCATTGTTTCAAATTGACCAGTTGAGTTCTAGAATACTACCTTGCATATGTGTCTCGAGACCAGGAAGAGTTACGACATGATTATCGTCATTCATGTTAGTATTTATTGGACCTAACTCAACTAGCCTACTTCTAGCATCATCATCTACTTCAGACTGGGCTACATACTATGGTATAATAGTAGACAATATTTCATTATTCATGATAGAGTAGTCATAATGCGTTGTTGAATAGTTGTTGTCATAGATAGAGCTCCTGTCTGAGCCATCAGAGTCATAGGATGGAGTTGCTGACTCATCTTCAAGTGGTTTAGTGAAGGTATATATAGTATCAACACCCACATCCTTGATGTTGCAAGTTCCTTCTTGATTTGGTTCATTGATTGCTTGCATTTGACACACTTGTGGACATGACTTTGATGATTCTGTTAACCCCTATCATCTGTTCCATTCAACTTCTTCTGGACTGATGACTAGTTCTCTTGCTCTAGCTTCTAGTTCTTCTTGTGTGATTCTGTACTTGATTTGTCCTATCTCATTAGGAGAATTGGTAGGTGAATGACTTGCTTGTGTCCTTTCTTTCTTCAGTTGTCAGTCATAGTCTTCTTGTCATTTTAATCTGATTTCTTCTATTTCCTTTTGCATTCTTAGGCATATCAACTCTTGTGTGTCATTTGCGGTATCCCTGAGTTCTTCAAGCATTTCTGTAGTAGATGTATCTAAGATGTGATCTTCACCCCATTCATACTCATTTGAATCAGTTTCTGAGTCATCTACTTGTTGTCTGCCAGTATATGTGACCAGAATGTTCAGTAGTGCAAACAATTCTCTGATTCTATATATTTCATCTCTCATATCCTCTGGAGCATCTACTTCATGTGGTATCATAGCTGATACAACTAGAACTTGATTACCATCTGTTTCCTTTCCCTGCGTGGGTAATTCTTTTTGTTCACCATCACATTCCTCCTGAGTTTGTTGAGTATTAATTTCTTGTGCTGTTAGAGGTAGTACCTTTTGCTTCCACTTACATTGATGGCAAGGTGTGTGCTTCTGATCTGATGACTTTCTTGGATCATATCCCAGTCTAGCTTTATCATTGGCCGACTTAGTTTGTAGCTGAATAGGTTCAACAATACCTTTTTGACATTTGCTGAGAGGACCAGTACCTGAATATCCCATGCGTTGAAGCATCTTATAGCCTGGACCATATTGCGTTGGAGAAATCTCACAATGTCATATTTCTTTATCTGCACTGTCTTCTTTGAAGAGCGATTTAAGGACATCATCCCCTTATATTTCATCTGCAAGAGAAGTAGAGGAATATATAAAGGTTCCATCATAAATGACTTTTGGAGTTGAAGTTTGTGGCCTCATGCCCTCTGATGGTTTTCCTGACTATCTTGGTGATGGAGGAAGAGACGTGAGTGAGAGATAGGCTCTATCTTGTAACCATCCATGCCAGTGTTTGTGATTTTCAGTTTCTTTTCCAAATCTTTTAGCAGAGATTCTGAACTTTCAGCTATGGAAGCTGCTCTATTATTAGGAACAAAAGCATCAGCACCTTGTGTTAATGCATTGTAGGGATAGCTTGTATCGGCAGGAATACTGACCTCTACTCCATTATAAGGAAACTTCAGACATTGATGGTACATAGATGGTACTGCTTTCATTTCATGAATCCATGGCCTACCTAGTAAGATGTTGTATGAAAGATGAAGATCCAAGACTTGAAAAATGATATCTCTCTCCACAGGTCCTACTCTAATTGGTAATGATACCAGTCCCTTAGAAGTTCTTTCTTCTTTATCATTAGCCTTGATTGTTATCTTCTTTGTTGGACCAATAACATTTTCAGAGAATCCGAGCTGTGTTAATAGATTGTAAGTACAAATATTCAACCCAGCACCTCCATCTATCAAAACATGTTTAATGCAGTGTTTATGGATCATGGCTTCAATGTGTAATGGCTGGTTATGTGGATGACTCAGTGAGTTATCATCTTCTTTAGAGAATGTGAGGTAATGAGGGGAGGTCAAGTGACCTACCATAGATTGAAACCGATCTACTTCTAAATCTTTAGGAACACTGGTGGTAAGTAGAGCCTTGTCTAGGACTTCTTTATGAGTAGAAGAGATCTTAAGCAGTTCTAGAATGGAGATTTGAGCATTGGTTCTCTTTAATTGTTCAACAATACTATAGCCAGGACAAAATGATGAAACTAGTTGCTTTGATTTGGCCATGATTGTGTCTATTTGTTTATTTGGTAGTTTTAATGTTGTTTGATCAAAAGTGGAGGAACTATCTCATGGGAGAGAAATCTTCCTTTGAGCAGGAGTCACGGTATTAGCAGCTTGTGCTTGATTTTGATGATCCTGGACTATGATCATATTGCAATATTTAGGTTGAACAGATTCAATCATGTTGATCACATTATCATTGTTAGTGTAAGTATAATTGACTCTATCTCCTCCCTTGGATTTTGAGGAATCTCCTTGTTCATAAGTGGGTAAGGGATCTTTAAAGGCCTTATGATTAGCATTAGTTTCATGATTTCCCACAACGATCTTGCCTGCGTTAATGAGATCTTGTATTTCATGTCAAAGTTTCATGCAGTGGTTTATGTTATGTCCCTTGTTCTGATGGTAGTCACAGTACTCATTTTCTCTCCACCATTTGGGTCTAATTTCTAGGTCATAGGGTCGGGAATTGTCTGGCAGTGTTATCAGATTATTTGCCAATAAATTTTTAAAAGCCGATTCACATGACTCATCTAGAGGAGTAAACTCACGCTTAGGCTTTGAGACCCAAGGTTTGTCTTTAAACCACTCTCTTGTTTTCTTTGGGGGATTCGCTATTGTAGTTTTAGTTGCCTTGAGTGCTTGTGTGCCACTAGCTAAGTTAACTATTATGGATTTTTTTTTTGCTTGAACAGTATCTACCGCTCCATCACTAACAACATTCTTGTTGTTGTCTTTGCTATATTACCTATATTTACTCTTTTCTTTAGAGCTAGAACCTTGCGATGTTTCTTTCCAAAGTGATATATCTCCCTTTTTGATAAGTACATCTTCCATTCTGAGGGCGTTATGTACCATTTTGTTGAATGAAGGGTACACTTGCATTTGGACACTGTATTTCAATTCAGGGACTAAGTTGTTGACGAAGATGTCCATTTTCTCAAGATCTGGGATAGTCCGTGAATATCTAGAGAACATCTTTCTCCATCGTTGGAGGAAAGTGAGAAAGGGTTCTCCTGTCTTTTGTCTAGTATTGCAAAGCTCTATCATAGTGATTGGGTGATGAATGTTGTATGAGTATTGCTGTAAAAATAGTTGGATTAGTTCTTCAAACATTTTTATCCCTTTGGGTAGACTTGCGAACCATTCCATTGCTTGACCTCCTAAACTCCTTGGGAAAAGGCGCATGAGGTACGTTTGATCTTGCATGAACTCCATACAAGCAACACAAAACTCTCTAACATGATCTTGAGGATCTGAGGTGCCATCATACTTGTCAAATTTTGGTATCTCAACTCGTGAAGGAAATGGAGACATGTAAAGGTTTTTGTCAAATGGGAATGGGCATATTGTGTCCAAAGAATATTGTTTTGGTGTTTTATCTTTGTTTTCTATTCTTGTGACCGTAGTTTGTAATGCTTGCATTTGTTTGCTCATTTTTCCCCATGGTGTCTCTTCCTCTTTAGCAACAAGGGCCTCCACATTATAAGCGGTAGGGAGTTTGGCACCTTGTTTTTCTAATTCTAGGAAATAGTCTTCTTTTTCCCTAGCCATGATGACCTTCATCATTCTCCATAATTCTTTATTATTCTGAAATCTATGTACTTCATCTTCTGGAGGTTCAGGAAGCTCAGACTCAGTTGATGAATCGTTGTTAGTGGCATGATTGCTAAAGTCATTGTGAGTGTTTTGTTTATTAGCTTCTCTTTCTTGTCTTTCCTCATACATGATGGGAGATAGGGGCTGATCGAAGATTGGCATATCATAAACTAGTATCTGTGATGAGGATGGTATCTGTGACGAGGATAGTTTATTGTAAAAGGGGTTTTCTTTGAAGAACAGATTGTCTTTGGTTGAAAAGGTGGTTTCTTTTTCTTTGTCCTTTTTATTGCGAGAACTTCTGGTTTGAATAGGCATTTCCAATCGACAAGACCGAGAGAGAGATGTGTTGCAGAAGTCAAGATCAAATTGTAGCTAGTATTTCATTTAACATAGTGATTAGGAGAAGTAACTTAAGATTTGGTCTAGTTTCAAGAATGATCTATCCTATGTAAGACATTATCCAAGTTGAACTAGCTTAGAGATGATCAACAAAATCATGCAACACAATTGCAGAGGTACACTATCAAGGTTGTTTATGCTCAGGAAGATGATAACCAGTTTTAGGCTTGCTGTAAACTGATCTAGGAAACTTTGACTATTTTGACTGACAAGATCAGGATTTGATATGACAGAGGATTGGACAGAGATGAGATTCTAACAGACAAAGTTTCAATGACTGACGACTACCATTTTTTTGATAAGGATTGATGTTTCGATGACTGACAAAGACCAGTTTGGACACAAATAGAGTTTATCACTAAATTGTTTGATATTGTTTCATTTTTTTTCTCCAGTTTTAGTATTTTAGTTTTAGTTTTAGGGATGAAAACATAGAAAACACGCAAGATATATAATAATTCAATCATAGCACGCTAACCCTATGGAAGTGGTCTTAGAGAAGAAAACCTTTGCTTGCTGACTTAGGTACACACCCAATACCTAATCAGAATACGGCCATTGAGTCTCAAGCAATGGATTCTCAACACCGTATTAGCTGACTCCAAACTATAATGGGGGCACAATATGGCAAGTGTCTTGGGAGAGTTACTATCTCTCTTGCACAAAGATTATCAACCTTTTAGAGGTGAATCAAGTAGCTTCTATCTTATAATTCTTAGTCAATAATTCTATTCGAAATTACCCCTTGAAGTCATGCAAGCATGATTGAGGCCTCTAGCCTAACAAGGTACTGAAACAAGATGTAGTCATGTAAATGTGATTGAGACCATGAAGCCCTACAAAATGCTTGATATGAGAGATCTCAAAGAGAAAACTCAAATAATCCCATCCTCTGAGACTTTAATCACCAGAGGCCTATTTATTATAGTGAGTTGGAATGCTCAGGTCCAGCTGTACTCACTTGGGTCATTCTCACAGGGTGATTACTTTTTCCCACTATGACAGGCCCGCTAAAGGTACACAAATCTCAAAACTTAGAAAAAAGCTTCGAGGGTCTAGATTTCTGATTGTCTATAAAAGACAAGAGCATACTCTCCTACCTCTTAGATTTTTTTGAAAACACGAAAGCTAGATTTATTCTTTAACCAGATAGCAATTTAAGTGCCTAAGAAAATACTAAATGAATACACAATGTTTAGTCGATTCTCCTTAGGCAACCTACAAAACCAATATGCTAGTAGTCATTTTCTTCTTGATTCTTTGGCAAGCGTATGTTTGATTGATAGATTCTTTGACAAGCGTCCCTTCGAACCGAGACCATTTTTAACTATCATTGAAGAATAGGTAAAATGATAGTCCTGCACTCTGTCAATCATAACTTTCAAACCCAAAATAATTAGGAAAATCCATTTGGTGAACCTTTAGAAAACTTGGTTTTCAACAACATATAAAAAATTGGTTGAGATCCAATGGTTAAATAAAAGGTTATGCTCTCCAAACCGAGACCCTTTTTGGACTATCATAAAAGAACAAACAAAAATAAAGATTTTTATCTGCAAATTTAACACATGTTTATTAGTTATAAAAACCAAACATTAAATTTGTTCAAGAAACATTAGAAAGCTTGTAGTTGTGGGTTTGAGCCCCACGGTGGGTGCCAGAAATGTGTGTATGAAAAGTGGACCTGTATATATATCTGCAAGACACAACACTTCAATCAAGTCATTACATGCATGGTTAGACAGATATAATCATGAATATTAAAACCATAGAAAATAGACCCATTGCCTTCTAAAAGATGCAAGTATAAGATTTCTCTTAGATTATAAGCAATACCAGTGACTAGACAACATCAAGATGAAGGATTTTATCTATATGAACATGATGAATGCTAGATGGATGCAATATTAATCTAACAATATTTTTGCAATATTAAACTAAATGATTTAATCAATATGAAATAATTAATATGCAATATATCAATGAGTCTAGAGCAAAAACAGTATAATAACAATATATTCTCCAGCCTCTCTTTGAACGAGAGATGAGCTTGAATTTATAGAAAATTCAGAAAGAAGCCAACGGTTGAGATCAAATGATGATGAGCGGTCAAGATTTTCCAAGAGGAAGCACAATCTAGGTGAACTGATGTGATTAGATTCTTTTCTTAGTTTTAAAGGAAATTGAACTAAAATTGAGATTAAATCAAGAAAAAACTGATTTAAAGGAAATTGAACTAAAATTAAGATAAAATCAGAAAAAATTGATTTATTATCTATTTCATTCAATTTTGAGATTTAATTGTTTTAATTGCTTTCTTTGAGATTATTTATCAATTTTTAATTTGTTTTTTTCAAGATAGTTTCCAATTGATTTCTTTTCTCAATTAATTCTTTTTTGTCAATTAATTCCTTTTTTGATTTATTTCCATTTTTGAAGATTTGTGCTCATAATTGATTTATTTAATTGAATTAATTCCTCTTTCTTGATTTGTTTCCTTTTTTGAAGATTTATGGCAATTTGACTTATTTAATTAAATATGCTAGGATATTTAATTAAAATAAGATAATTGTTTAAAATAATTTACTTGGAATGATTAATTAATTAAATAAATATTTAATTAATATTGAGTGATTGATTTTGCCATGTGACATTTGATGATTAAAGAATTAATTGTGTGCTTAAGATTTATCTAATTGCCTTTGGTTAGGACTTTGGTGACGTTGTCAAGATTAGGGGCTCATGGTTTATATGACCATTTTTTGGTTATTACAAGAAAAAAAATTACTCAAACAATTATTATGGGAAACACAATTGTGAGCCTTTGTGTATGGAGAAACTATTACTCAAATATTACCAAAAACATAATTGTGACCTTTTGTGTACAAAGAAAGTATTACTCAAATGATATTTTTAGAATATTTAATTAATTTTCTATTTCTACACTCACCTCCAAATATTTGATCATGAACTATGTATGGAGAAACTACTCAAATAAATCCTTTGTGTACAGTGAAACAATTACTCAAATAATCTCAAATAATTATAACTGAAATTGTAATCCTAAATTGAAACACAGTCCTAACCCTTTGTGTATAGGGAACTTATTACTCAAATAATTGTTATTACTGAAAATACAATCATGATCATTTGTGTAAAGAGAAACTATTACTCAAACAATTATTATAATAGCTTTTTGTGTATGGAGAAACACCTACTCAAATAACTATTACCAAAAATAGAATATGACTTTTTGTGTATGAAAAAACAATTACTCAAATCATTGTTATTTTGATATTATAATATTTAGTTATTGTTATTTTTATTTTTATTTTTTATTTTTTTAATTTTTTTAATTTTTTTTTAATTTTTAATTTTTAATTTTTTTTTCTGATTTCTTATTGACAGTACAGAATAATGATTGGAATTCATTAAAAATGGATATTGGGGTGTCCAAAGTTGAAGGTTGCAACTGAATTGAAAAATTGAAGGTTTACAAAATTGCACATCACTTAAGCCCTAAATATTCCTCGCCTTTGTGGTGACACAAACATCAGTACATACGCTTGTTCGACCAACACTACTGCAAATCCATCGTTAGCTTATACCACACCTTTAGCACCTGCTAATACCGACAACAGTAGCGGCAAAGGCGCAACTTCTTTGCAAATATTTTTGCCTCTTCTACCTGTCTTTTTTCTTGGCGTGTTGAAATCATTTCCCTGAATCTTTCAACAGTGGCCGTAGCAGAAGATTTATAGCTTGTTTTCCATTTCTTCTTGTCATCAGAAGGCTTTGAGTTTTATAGAGGAGGTGTGAGTGTTCGAGAGGAGCGCTCGCCATGCAGTCGTGGAGGTGCTGGGGAGATGAGGCGGTGGTAGATCCACCTCCTCCCAAAGATTCGTTTGGCAGGCACGTAGGACACACTCCGCAGTGGGTTTTTCACAAAGGAAAATGGGTTGATGCCCTAGTTTTGCCTGCTTGCAATGGCTGGGGAGTCACATTTGAGTTTCCTTCCTCTGTGTATTTCAAAGGTTTTTTTCGGCAAAATGGAAATCGGGGTAAAAATTTGAGAAATTGGCAGAAGAATGGCCAAAAGCAGTTTCATCATGCTAAGGTTTTTGATAATAAGGCTTGGCTTGGCCTGCTCGGAGACTCTGCTAATTCACAGCCATTAAAAAAGAGCTCAGAAGGTCAAGATTTGAATGTTGTTTTTCCCTCACAGCCTGCTTTGGCCCCAGTTCCATTAATTGATGCCTTAGATGTTACTTTACAAAAGAAGGCGCATGATCTTCGAGCTTTGGCAGATGTTATCCAGGTTTGGGGTGACTCTCTTCCTTTGTCTAAGCTCCATTATAAAATACATGCACATTGGTATGGCACTTTATATTTCCATGTTCTCTCTGCAAGTTCGTTCATTGTTATTTTTGATTCTACATCTGCTAGAGATAAGACATTGTGTATTCCATTTTTCTGGCTTGGAAAAAATCTGATCTTTGTAGAAACTTGGAAGCCCTTTCTCGCTTCCTATAGGGTTGGTCCAAAACAAGTCCCCACCTAGTTTAAACTTCCTTTGTTGCCATTAGAATTTGTTGAATCTGATATTTTAACTAAGATCGGCGATTCTTTTGGCAAATTTTTGTTGTCTCATTCAACATTTGAAGATGGGGCAGTGATGGTAAAAATTTGTGTTTTAATTTCACCTAAACTTTCTCCACCGAAGTTTTCTAATATTTGTTCTCCTTTTGGTCTTTGACATCAAAATTTGTTAAAAGATTCTGGGAATTTTGGTTGTTCTTCAGTGACTATGGACTCTCCTCTATTTTTTCACATGAAAACAATACAATTTGGCTCAGGTGTTATTGATTCCTCTTTTGATAGGGATGTAGAGTTGTTTGTTTGGAGTAAGAACCATTTAGATATCTTTGTTGCTAATTTACCTCCCCCTAAAAAGGCTACATTCATTCCTGAAGCTTCGGCAGAGGCTTCTCTACATTCTATTCCTCCCCCAAGGACTAGGTGTGTCAAGGGTTCTTTTATGAATAATTCTAATGTTGCTAATGATGCTTTACTTACAAAAAAGTCTTCTGCTGAGCTTGAGAAATTTTTAGGGTCTGAGATACAATTTCCTGAAGGGATGAATTCCTCAGAACATCCTAGGGATGTTGATGTTGTCCCAGATGAGCAACTTATTTCTCAGGTGCAAGATATTGCTAATACAAATAAGGTCTCTCTCTTCTCTGATCTTGCCAATAAAGTGATCTCTTCAATCTCAGTTGATTTGGGTACTTTGGAAAATGATCTGGCTGCTTTTCCCAATACAAACTCCTTTGATGTTCTTAATCTGGATAAAGCCATAGTGACATCAGATCCTAGGCCATCTTCGACTCACATTCTTCTGGATAAGGTAGAGGGTCAGGTGGCTTCGACTCTAGAGAATAGATTTCCTCCTGACACTTCTTTGGGCAATTCTGGTCTTCCTATAGTACAAACCCCTCTTTCTCCCACATTGTCAACTCCTGGGAAAAGAGGCTGTAAACCCAAATCTGTTAAAACTAATCTTGAAATTGATGCGGGAATTCAGTCAACTCTTCTTTCCTCTTTGGAAACTTCTAGAAAGAAGAGATCCAAAAAACCCTTTAGTCCACCAGTCACAAGAGGCTTGGTGACTAAGCTTAGTCTTCACAAGACCTTTTTGGCAAGTAAGGTTTCTCCGGTTTCTTTAGAAATCTCGAAGGGAGCAGATGCCTCCCCTCAGGGCCAATGAGGATTTTATCCTAGAATGTTAGGGGCTTAAATACCCCTAACAAGCGATGCTTGATTAAGTCACAATTGGACTTAATGAAGTGTGATGTGTTCATGATTCAAGAAACTAAGTTAAATCTCTCTTCGGCTGATAGGTTATTCTCTTCTTGGAAAGCATGGAATTTTTGTGCTTCTCCCTCTTCCGGTGCTTCTGGGGGTCTTGCGTTTCTTTGGAAAGATTCAAGTGTTCATTTCTCATTAATTGCTTCTTCATGCAACTGGATGCTTGGTCTTGTCAAAAGTAGGATATCTAACTTAAAATTTTGGATCTTTAATGTTTATGGGCTATCTGGCGTTTTAGAAAAAAGAAACCTTTGGGAATTTTTGGCTTCCCTTGCTGCCCCGCTGCGCAATGTTTTTCTAATTTTTGGGGGGGATTTTAATACAATTACTAGTTTGAATGAAAAGGTTGGGGGAATCATCCCTAATAAGCATTCTATGTTAGATTTTTGCTTCTTCATTCAGTCTTTAAATTTGGTTGATTGTAAACCACTTAATGGGACATTTACATGGACCAACATTCATAGGGACTTTTGCTAAATTGTTGAGAGATTGGATCATTTTCTAGTTTTAGAAAATTGGTTTAGTTCAGCATAGGACTTTGTTTCCTCAGTTCTCCCCATTTTTGGCTCTGATCATCTTCCTATTCAGTTTACTATTTTTGAGGATAGGGCTCCTCGGAAGTTACCCTTTAAGTTTGAGCCAATGTGGTTTCGGGATCAATCTTTCCTACCTTCACTAAAGCAATGGTGGTGTTCTACTCCATTCTTTCCTGGATCCCAGATGTTTCAGCTTGTTAAGAAGATGGGTTTCTTAAAACATAAGATTAAGGTGTGGAATGTATCGCATTTCAAGAACATTTTTGGGAAAAAGACTAGAATTCAGGAAAAAAATGAACAAATTAATAAGACCATTATGGCTTTAGGAATGTCCTCTCTTTTGTATGATAGGTTGAAGTTGTTGAACTTTCAACTTTCTGAGACTTTGGCTAGGGAAGAATCTTATTGGAGGCAAAAGTCTAGAGATCTTTGGCTTTCCGATGGGGATAGAAATACTAAGTTTTTCCATTCCTCGACCAAGCTCAAGAGGCAACGTAATCGAATTTCCTGCATTACTGACTCTAATGGAAACAATTTGGTAGATGAGGAAGAGAATAATTTTGAAGCTATTAGGTTCTTTAAGTCACTTCTTATAGCGGACCCAGTTGTGTTAGATAATGAGATTGTGCAATCGATCCCCTCTTTAGTTTCTCAAGAAGATAATAAGAAGCTTATGGCTCCCTTTACTCTAGCTAACTGAAAGAGATAGTCTTCTCCATGCATCCAGAGAAGGCCCCAGTTTCGGATGGGTTTACAACACTATTCTTTCAAAAGTGTTGGGAGTTTATAGGGAATGACATATTGCTAGCCTTGGAGGAATCTAGAAGAAATAGGTCTATTCTTAGAGAGCTTAATACTACTCTTATTGCTATCATTCCGAAGGTGGACAATCCTACTTCATTCTTGGATTTTCATTTGATTGCCTTGTGTACTACTTTATATAAAATCTTTACTAAGGCAATTTCGGTTAGGCTATTTAGGCTCCTCCCTCGGATTGTCTCCCTAGAACAGGGAGGATTTGTTCCTGGTCAGGAAACATCTGAAGGTGTGATTGTAGCTCACAAAGTTCTGCACTCCATTTCTCAACAAAAGGTTTCGGCTATGATACTTAAGCTGGACATGCTAAAGGCTTATGATCGGGTCAATTGGTAGGCTCTCAGGGTTGTTTTATATCATTTGGGCTTTTCGCGCTGCTGGGTTAAGTGGGTGTTTTCTTGTATATCTTCTACTCACTTTTTAGTTTTGATTAATGGTTCCCCATCAGGGTTTTTTGATTCCTCTCGGGGACTTAGGTAAGGGGATCCTTTGTCTCCTTTTCTATTTATCCTTTTGGTAGAAGCATTAAGTAGGGCCATCTCTAGTGCTACAACTTCTAGTTTGTGGTCAGGTATTAGAATAGATGGCCTCCCTTCTCTGCAATCTCATTGCTTGTTTGTGGGTGATACGCTTCTGTTCGAGGCAACCTCTCTAAGGGAGGTTCATGTTATTAAGAAAATTATCTATGATTATGCATCTTTTTTTGGACAAAGTGTTAATAATCATAAATCCAAAATCTCTTTTGTGAATGTCTCCCCTCTAGTTCAAAATAGACTCGTCTGCTTTTGGAGTTTTCAAGTTGGGACCCTTCCATGTGTATACCTGGGCATTACTTTTTTTCTAGGGTTGGATAAGGCTTCCTTTTGGAACAAAATTGTTCATTCAATATCCTCCCGAATCTCTTCCTGGAATCATAAGTGGTTGACGATGGCTGGTAAAATTCTTTTAATCAAGTTAGTTTTGAATGCCATCCCCACATATTTGATATCCATTTTGTAGGCTCCCCCCCAAGTTATTAAGAACATTAGGGTCTCCCTTAGGACCTTTCTTTGGAGTGATAACTTGGGTGATAAGCCAAGGATTCCTCTCTTGGCTTGGGAAAAAATTTGTCATCCCAAAGAGCTGGGGGGTGTGGGCATTCCTAGTTTAGCTGCTCAGAATAAGGCTTTGGGGGCAAAATTGGTTTGGAAGTTACATGCTGACCCTCATAGTAAATGGGCTACCATCATGTTTGCTAAGTATTTAAGGGGTGCTTCCAAAGAAAGGATTTTTACTGCTTCATCTCTTCCAAAAGGTTCAGCTTTTTGAAATTTTTCGGTTTCATGTAGGATGGTTTTTTTACCACATCTATCCTGGGTTGTTAATAATGGGAAGAAAGTCTGGTTTTGGGATGAAGTCTATAATGGGCACTCTGCCCTTTCAACTATCCGAGACTGGTCCCCTTTGTCTGGTATTCTATTAGAATTATGGGGGCCTTTTGCTGTCGATTATTTTTACATTGTCTCCTCTGGTCCTTGTGTGATTGCAAAATGGAAGATTATCCCTCCCTTGTTGGTTGATATTAATCTTATTCTAGCCTTTGTGGAAGAACTTCACAAAAGACCCCTTGTTTTCCAAAATAAAGAGGACTCCTTGGTTTGGATTAAGAGTGCTACTGGTTCTTATTCAGTTAAAGAAGGTTATAATTCTTTAGTTCAAACTTCTCCATCCCCTTGCCAGCCTACTAAGCTTTCTTGGGTCGTTTGCTTGGTTGGCAGTCCAAGATAAGGTTCTCACCAGAATGCACTTGGATAGACTTGGGATTATCCTTGTATTTCCTTGTGTTTTTTGTGGTCATTGTATTGAATCCATGGATCATCTTTTCTTGTTTTGTCCATTTGCTTCTGAGTGTTGGTATTGGTTATTTGGCATACTTGGCTGGTCTTCTACAATAGATCCCAATCTTCTTTCGTATTTCATGGCCTAGCCCTTGTTGTTTTCCTCATCATTCTATTCATCCCTTTGGGTTGTTCCCCCATCACTGGTAATTTGGAATATTTGGCTTGAAAGAAATTGTAGAATTTTTAATCATAAAAATGCCACTTTCTCTAAAGTAACTGGTAAAATTCAAACCTCCATCAGTGAGGTGGTTCTTTCATTCATTCATAAAAACTTAGATCATCTCAGTTCTTTCTCTCATTGGGATAATCAGGTTACTTGGAAATGGTCCGTACTTCGTCTATTGCCTTCCCATGGGGCTGTATCAAGAGGTCTATCTTCTTTGGTTAAACAAAAATTGGTCAGATGGAGTCCCCCTCCATTCCCTTCATTCAAACTTCAGTTTGATGGATCCTCAAAGGGGAATCCAAGAAAGTTTGGTATTGGAGTAGTTATTTTTTATCATTCTTCAAAAGTCATCAAAGTTGTGGGTAAACAAATTGGACATGGTAACAACAACATGACTGAGTTTGAGGCTTTATCTTTTGGGCTTGATATCGCTCTTTAATTAAACATTAAAGACATTGTTATTGAAGGTGATTCCATGGTCATGTTTCAAGCAGTTGTAGCCAAGAAATGTCTATCTTGGCATCTTCAATATTTCTTAGATCACATTCTTCAGCAGTAAAAATGCTTTTCCACTTTTTCTATTTCGCATTGTTTTAGGGAGATCAACGTCATTGCGGATTTTTTAGCAAATAAGGTTGTTGTGGAGGGTGTTGATTTCTTGGAGGTCTCTCCCTCAAACATTCCTGCATCTTGCATGAAGATGTTTACTTTATAGGTGGTCCTGCTTCTTGAAATCCTACTTCACTATCTATGCTTCGTTAGTATATGTAGTAAAGATGTTGGCTTTATGACAATTTTGTGCTATTGATATCTTATGTTAGATTTCATTCATGGGGTAGGAAATTGGTTGGCTTTCTTCTACTGGTCTGATTAAGAACTTATTTTTTCCTCTTCTCTTCATTTGGTTTCTTGGTCTATCAGTGATTTAGGTAGTTGTTCTAATGATTGGGGATATTATGCTATTCATTGGCTTTATCATTGTGTGATCATCTTCATATTAGCAAGTTTCTTTCATGATGTGATAATTATGACATGGTGATCCCGTTCTTAGCTATATCGATTATTGATGGGCACTTATGGCTATCATTCGATCTTTGTCTTGCTTTTCACTCTAACATCATGTTCTATTTTCTATGGAGAATTCTTGCCAAATTCGGTGGATGGTGGCTTTTTTTTGAGGAATTGGAAAGAGAAGTTAATGTGGTATTGCAGAGGTTTTCTTATTTTGATATTATTCCTTTGGTTACTACTTTGGATTATTCTTTGGTTTGGTCTCATCCTCCTCCCTGAGGGTCTTCAATATTCTTTCCTGCTTCTTATTTGGATTTGTCTATGTTTGCTCACCATATTTGTGATGGCAGGATCTCTTATTCTTGGTTCTCTCATGGCTCTAAGTTTTGTTTTCTTTAGAGCTTTGGATTCTTGTGGTGTTTAGACAGGTTGGATTTTAGGGTGATGGCTTTGATTTATTGGTGGACATTCTTGACTCTATCTTCAGATGCTCCCTGTTAGACTGATTCTTACAGCTTCCTTTATATCTAATGCGGATGGCTATGGGCTTTTTGTAATGGGTAGATAGGCTTATGTTTTCTTGAGCAATACTGAAGGGTTTTCTTACTGGTTCTTTCCCTTCAGTGCTCTTTGAACCAAACACATGTAAAAATATATATAATCAATATAATTTTAGTGGTCTCATCCACTTTTATCAAAAAAATAAACAAAATATTTAGTTATTTTTTCTATATCCACACTCATCTCCAAACATTCCATCTAGGCCTTTGTGTGTAGAGAAACAACCACTCAAATAAATATTCTTTGTGTACAATAGAAAAGTTATTCAAATAATTATGAATTTGTTATTAGAATATGCAATTATTATTTCTACCTCACTCAGCTTCAAAATTGAATCCAAACCTTGATAGTTTTGATACTTGATGTAAAGTACAGATGGCAATAGCTAACAAGATGAGAGGGGGGGGTGAATCATACAAACTTAATCTTCCATAAAAATGACAGATTCAACCTTGGTAACATATGCTTTAGCAACTTAACCAAAACTGCTAAACATGCAAACACATCAACACATAATCATAACAACACTCATAACAATAGATTTAACGTGGAAACCCAAATAGGGAAAAACCACTATGGGATTTCGGACCCACTAAGAAATATACTATTCTAGAGTATGCTCGGTTAAAAGAAAATCCTGTTAAAGATTACAAACACATTGCTAGATGTGACCCGGTTAAGGGATTTCTCTCAGATCTGTTAGGATCTTCACTTTGTTAGAAGTGACCTTGTCAAAGGATTTCAAACACTCATTTAGAATGTTACCTTGCTAGAGGGTTTATATATAAGACTGTTAAGTCCACTTGGTTAAGAGATTTTCTATCACTTACAAAATAATAGTAATAAAAATCTATCTGCAACTTCACATCTAAAATGCTAAAGCAGATTCTTATTTGCTCAATACAATCTAGTCATAGGACTTATCTTGTCCCTCTACTAGGCTTTCTACTCTGTTATTCAAATAGGTCTTCAAGCTTCTGTGCTCGATAATCACTATGTAGCATCCTTGTGCATACACTTGCTCGCATGCATTGTTTATCAACAATTCCTTATTTATAAATAATTGCTAACTGCTTAATCTCCTTGATCACATTTCCAATGATCAATCTTAGGCATCAGATCTTTAAAATTGACCAGGTTCAATGTATCCTTCCGATCTGAAAATGTTTTACCTTGCCTTGAGACTTGTAGTCCTTTCTTGAAACTTGCACAAGGTTATTGCAGTTCAATTTGTGCTGTAGATCTTCTTGCCAATTTTCCTTTGCCATAGATCCTTAACAAACTTCATGCATGACATTCCAATCATTTATACATCTCCAGCTAATCATTTTCCTTCATTAAATAATGCTTTTATCCATCCCATGTGCACTGTCATAACTCGGTTACAACTCGATAAATACTAAACTTTACTTGGTAGACATTTCGCCTTCATTAACCGATAGTGATAACCTTAGGGTTTACCGACTTGGTTCCTTAGGGTTTACCGACTAGGTTCTTTGCTCGGTGACATAGTATAGTATATACCTTACAAAAAATAGCATATGTAGGATATCAAAATAATCTAAACAACATGATCTCATCATTGTCTAACTCAGTAGTAGTTGCCCATTGAATAACTTATTCCTCCCCTTATTCATCACATTCTTTCTGTGTCTTTTACCAACATCTTAATTCTCTTCAAAACATGCTTCTTAAGATATGGCAACATCATACTAAATCAGAAAATCAATTTCTTGACATCAATGACAAAATAATATTGTGAAGACAGTAATCATCCTTAATCAGTTATATCCATAATTATCAACAACCTTCTCAATATCCTTACTAAAGATCAACAATCTCCTAATATTGAAATGCTAACAATCTTTCTTACTGTTATGCCAACAAACCTTTTGTGTATGAAAAAACAATTACTCAAAAAACTATCCTTTGTGTAGAGTGAAATAATTACTCAAATAAGTGTTATTTTGTTATTAGAAGTTATTATTTTTTCCATATCTACACTCACCTCAAAAAATCTAATCCTGAGATTTTGTGAATGGAAAAACAATCATTCAAATAATTATTATCAGAAATAAAATCCTCATTGAGAAGCTAGTAGTATATAATTGTTAACTTTTTTTCATTTCTACACGCACCACCATAAACCCAACCTTTTGTGTATGGAGAAAAAATTACTCAAATAATAATTATAGAAAACATATTCATGACCCTTTGTGTACAAATAAACTATTACTCAAAAAATTGCTATTTTTTAATTAGAATATTTAATTATTCTTTCCATCTCTACACTCATCTCCTAATAATTATTGCCAAAAACACAATCGTGACCCTTTGTGTATGGATAAATAATTACTCTAATAATTTTTATTTCATTATTATAATATATAATTATGTTTTCCATCTCTACAATCACCTCCAAAACTCAAACCTCACATTTTGTGAATGGAAAAACAATTATTCAAATAATTATTATTAGAAAGACAATCATAATAGAGAAACTATTACCAAATAATTGTTAACTTTTTCCATTTCTACACTCACCTCCAAACACCCAACCTTTTGTGTATGAACAATTACTGAAATAATTATTACAGAAAACACAATCTTGACCTTTTGTGAAGGAAGAAACTATAACTCAAAAAATTTGTTATTTTGTTATTAGAATATTTAGTTATTCTCTCAATCTATAAACTCATATCCAAATAATTATTAACAAAAACACAATTGTGACTCTTTGTGTATGGATAAATTATTACTCAAATAATTGATATTTTGTTATTAAAATATATACATGTTTTCCATCATAATTTTATTTTTCCAATTGCAGTGCCCTAGATTGAAGAGGAAACATTTGCATCTGTGTCATGCTCCTAGGGTTTGACGCGAGGCTGTAGGGGTCATAGCCACTAACGTGGGGGAGTGCAGGCGACCTCCTCCATGTAGGTAAGTTCTACTACAATTTTCTTGCTTTTTGAGTTTTCTTTGTTCTTGACTGTCCTTCCCGCCATTGCTCACTCTCCTCTCTATGTGCATGGGTTAATGCACATTTATGAAAGGCTCATCTAGAGGCATCTCCAATATGAGTGGCAAAATGAGATTCAAAGAGGTAAAGAAGAAATCCTTCAGAGACATCGTTAATCAGCCTTCCTTCGACATTGCAGAGGGTGCAAGGTTTGTGTCTCTTGATAATGGCGGCCCCTATGGAGAAGGTAAGGACCATAACTATATCTTGGGCTCCATCTCCATTTCTCTAAATGAATTGATGCGTATTGAAATTTCTATGGAAAAGAGTAGGTTAAAAGATATTGCTATTTTATTTACTGCTATTGATATAGATAAATGTTCGGCCAAGAAATTTCTTGATGACTAGTTTAAAAATATCTGGAATATTAAATTAGGTTACCATGTCTCATTCTGTAGAGTAATTCAAAAAGGTTTATTTGTAGTGTTTTTTAAGGATCACAAGGCCTAATAAGAAGTCATTAATAAACAATACTAGACGATGGGTAAATGCACCTTCTATGCCCTAGGGTGGTCTCCTGAAGCGGTCAATGAAGAAATTTTGGCACTTTCATGCGCTAGATGGCTTCTGGTTAAAAATGTTCCCCTACTGCTATGGAGATTCATACCACAAATGCTTGAACCTATTGACAATACCATCTGGTTGGATAATTTGGCCTCCCTTATTCTGCACTTGGATGCTAGGGCTTTGGTTTCACTCAAGCCTGGCCGAGACCTTCCCAACTTGATAAACATTGATTTAGAGAATGAAATTATGTCTTGCCCCATTGAAATTATTGAAGGAATCAATGTGTGCTTCCTCTGTAGAAAATAGGGACATGTTCAGAAGAATTGCCCCATTGTTAACAAGCACAAAGGAATGGAGAAGGCTCGTAACGATACTAATGACTCTCCACTAGCCCACATAATCATGCTCTGATCATGGATAAAATTGATTCCCTTAGTAAAAAGATAAACATAGTTATTAATGGAGAGGGGAATGTTTCCCCTAATCTTGACAAAATTCCTAATAGTGGGAACCCCAATGAAATCCCTGCCCCCTATTCTGCAATTTCGGAAGCCCTGAAACAAATGGGTGAAGATTAGCAGGATGGTTTTCAAATGGTTGGAAAGAACCCTAGGAAAAGGAGAAGGAAAAATGCCAAGCAATTGGCTCTGGAGAAAATTAGAGTGGCTAACCCTAATAGTCTTAAACATAGAGAGGCTAAAACATCTATCGTGAGCAATTTGGTTTCGCCTATGGATGATGATATACAGGAGATCTCACCCGAAATGAGATTTTTGAATTCGAATGCAACCTCCACCCCTGTTAGATCCTTAAATGAAAACTTTGAAGAGAGGGACGGTGTCAGGAGTGATTGTGATAAGGGAGGGATCTCTAGCAGGACATTGAGCTTTAAGGCTTCTCATAAGAGCTCTGCAGATATGGATGTCTCCTATGAGCTTGCCTTAACATGTGTCCCTGATATTGCATTTAGAGACCCCTCTCTTACATAATCCACTCCTGAAATGGCCATCTCCCTTTCCCCAAGAAATTTGTTGAAATTGAAGATAACTATGTAATTGAGGTCATTGTTGCTTACCCTAATAATGGTGATGCCAGGCCTATTAAGCCTTTAGCTCTTGAGGATGAAACCCTAGGTAGTAGTAATAGTCTAAAGGCTCTCAGACCTTGTTGTGAGATTGGAGAGGACCCCAGTCAATTTGATCCCAATAAGAATCCTGATGGTGAGGATGACTCTCAAAATGAGGAGTACACCGGCGAATAAGGGGAGTGGATGACTGATACTGAAAACACTGAGGTCATACCCAGAAGAAGAAGAGTGGTGCAGGAGCACTTGAGAAATTTTGTTGTGTAGGTTCCACGAGTTTGGAATCATGTGATTTTGGTTTGTAATAAGGTCAATATGATTTTGAATAAGTTCTCAGATGATGCAAGGACCCCAGGAGTTATTGTTTGACAAATGTTGGTCTATTAGCTCTTAAGGGTGCCAAATAGAGAATTTGGTAGAATAAGTTGGTATAGTGTTAGAATAGGATGGTTTGATGTAGTTTAGGAGGTTTTAAGGTCATTTGAACCTTTAGAAGTGACCTAGGTTTTATTTGGGCAAAAGTTGCTCAACTATGTAAAAAGTTGGAAAAAGTTGTAAAAGTTGCTCATAACAATTTTGCAACATTTGTATTTTCTAAACACCAATGACTAGTTGGTTATATTTTTTACTTAAAGAAATTTTTAAATAACCCAAGGCTGATATAAGGCTTGGTAAAACTAATGAGAATGTTGGTTGAAGATCTAAATGAAGAAAAGCAAGTTTAGTCTTTCAAAAATTGTGTTTTCAGCGAGTTGAGTTGAGTTTCATTGACATTGTATGGTTTGTATGGATTTCTAAGCCTAGACCAAGGCATGAATTATTAATGCAGAGACATAACTTTCATTTCATGGTGATTTGAGGTTTTTAAGTGTTATAGTTTGTAAGCTTTGTCATTTTTGTTGCAGGTGGGTCCTAAAGACCCTAAAACAAGGGTTTTGAAGACTGTATGGCTCATACCTAGCATTCCATGGTGAAACTCCATAATGAAACCTTGTGGAATGCTAGGAGGCCTTGTAAAGTATGCATTGAATTCATTTTTAAGACAAGGGAGGCTAAACTACATATTTGTCACCATACTGAACACTTGACACGTTGAGTTGGCAAGTAATGGGGATCATGGACAATAGGCCCTAAATGGGTAAATCCGTTGGAGGGATTTGAATCTGAGTTGGATTGGACATCCTCATGGGTGTAAAGAATTGAGAAAATCATCAGAATCCTTGGCCATTTGGACTGGTGAAGGCATTTGAGCAAAACCCTATTTTGTAGGCTTAAAAGGAGGAATTTGTTAGGATTAATGATAGTCCCAAAGATACTGAGAGGGGGGGGGGCGGTGAATCAGTATCTTACCGCTTAAAATAATATTTAACCTTATTAAGTATTTGGCATTCTAAAATAGTGTACCAATAAATAAGAATTAATGCAGGTAAACAAGAACAAGAAAGACAACATAGAAAACACACCATAACACAAGATGTTTAACAAGGAAACCCCGTGTGGGAAAAACCTCAGTGGGATTTGTGACCCACAATATTTACTCACTGGCCAATGATTAAATATTACTTACTATGAGGGGCCTCCACATGCAGGAAGGCCAACTGCATAGAGCTCACTGCTCAATCTACAAAATAAAAGTCTCACTGACTTACAAAATGGATTATGAGAATCCAATACAATGTACTGCTTCAAATCAGCATCAGCTATGCAAGGTTCAATACCAGTTTAAGCTCATACTATAACCATACACCTTATACAAAATCTACCTTATGCATTCATATATATCTTCCTTATTATTTGCTCATTCCTATTCCATCTCATATCTCAAAATGATTTACAAGATCTCATACATATATGAGTCTATTACAATATGCCATGTCGGCTTTACAAAAGATAATTACATTAAATACAAAAGCTTATTCCCTATCAGCTAGGGTCTGATATGCATTGTTGCCACTATCGGTGAAGTGTCTATCGGTGTTGGTGTCTGCCGGTGGTTTACCGAATGAATGTCTGGTGGTTGCCAGAAGGTTGCCAGTAGGTTGCCATCAATGAAAACACCATCATTTCTCATTAGAGTGTAGAATGCCAACAATCTCCCCCTTTGGCATTGATGGCAACACTCATGAGAAAAATAAAAAAACTATTTCCAAAAGGTGAAGTCAAAAAATTTACCAAAAATATGTGCTCCTCCTGAGCAGATGATCTCCTCAGAATAGCCTTTTTTCTATATCCACTACTCCCCCTTTGACATCAATGACAAAGTTTGTCAAGAATTGTCAAACAAGTGCAAAATTTCACCTTAAGGTTTGTAACCAGTTGGTTACAATCTGAAATATATCAGCCAAAACCGAATTTAAACTCTGCATGAATCTATTGCTATCATTCATGGTTGCCTAGGTCATTGGATCGTGCCAGTGAGATGATGCATATACTCTTCTGGTGATCTTTCCCCTTGAATTAATGCCTTAGAGATCTCATTTCTTAGAGAGATAAGGTTATCCAATTTAGGACTAAGTTTATACTTAATCTCTCTAGCATTTGCCTTTATCCTTGCTTTTTCCTTCTCAATTTTTTCCAACTTTTCCTCAAATCCTGCTATTTCTTTCTCAATAACTAATATAGGTTTGGATGAACCAATAATGTTATTAGCTATATCATCATTTTCCTTTTGTACTCTGCTTATTTCTTTTTCAATGTCCTGGGTCAACAGATGTGGCTTGCATGTTTCTCTGTATAGTTCCTTATACTCCAAAATTATTGTGTTCAGTGTCGGTAAAGGTGTGTTAATATGTTGACTGCACTTCTTTATTGTATGCTCAAAGAATTTTTCCTTTCCTTTTTCTATTTTCTCTTTGAATGTATCCTCATTCACCTTATCAATTGTTATTACATTTCCAAAAATAAATTTTGACAATGTGTCTAACTGACCTAAAGAATCCTTTACGTGATCTACATTACATTTTGGTGCAATCATCTTACAAATAGGTATTGTATCATCAATTGCCTTGTAGGCCAATGCATTACAGTAAGTTATCTTCTTAATAGAGTCCAGAAGTACCTCTGTCACATTAGTAGGTTTGAATTTGGATGTTTGACCAACTACCTTTATTATTTTAGTGCTTCTAGTATTAGTAACCAATTTGCTTGTATCAACCTCTGGTGGATCAGTCTGAGTTTCCATTTCAGCTAGAAATGGTTTGGGTTTCTCAGTGATTACCGATTTCTTTGCCTCAATGTGTACCTGTGCCTCTGTCAGTTTCACTGTTGCTTTCTTTGTGTTATCAACTACCGACATCTCTATCTCTATTTTTGTAGGTTTCTTAGTGCCAGCATCTATACTACCAATAGTCATTGCACTGTCCAAAGGTTGATCTATATTCTCTATTTTCTCTATTTGTATTTCAACCTCAACATTTTCTATTGGTTGCTCAGCAATGTTTCCGCTATTAGGAATATCATTCTATACCTCTGTGTTGTCCTTGTCCACAAAAATGTTCACTTCCTCCACATTAACATTCATGGTGAATAGAATTTTTGATTCAGGGTTAGTGTCATCATGTGTTATGTCCACATTTTTACTAGCTGCTGTATCATCAGTTTGTACTGGTGTAGTATCCAAGGGTGGTGGTAAGTTGTCAGTTATTTTGATGTTTTGTATTCCACCAACTTTACCTTTCCCTTCTTCTTTGTCCTTCTGATATACTTTGAATGTTTTCTTAGGTCAGTTTAATTCTTCTTAGTTTTCCTTTTCTACAGAAAAGATATCCCATTTATCAGTCATTTCCTCTACAATTTTATTAACTCTACCAACCATTAAGCTTACTTGCCGGTGACCGCTAGAAAAAACTGATTTGTTAGCTTCACAGATTAGGTCATCAATTTCCTCTTTTGAGTTAACTAGATGTACAGCTAGAAGTTTTTCAACCTTAAGTTTCTTGTCTAACTCCATTACTACAATCCTCTTTGCATCTAACCTTCTATATAGATCATTTGGTAAGTCATCTACCACTTCAATTAACACTTTCTTGTATATGTCTAGATGTAGAATAATATTGTTTTCAACACTTTCCTTTTCTGAATAAGTGAATGTGTTATACAATTTGCTCACAATTGCCAAGTTACTGTCATCAATGATTTCATTCAGTAAATTATCCAAAGATGGTATAACCCATTTCTATTTCTTCTTGGTTGTTAACTTCTTTGCTAGTTGTCTTATCACTTGTTTCTTCTTTCTCCAAGTTCTTTTTTTCTTAGGTGAAGGAGAGGGTATCGGTGAGGGTTTTCTCTTCCTATTAACTCTCTTAAATTCAGCAAGTATCTCACCATTAGATGATGTACCAACTGGTGAAACATGTTCCTCTAGTTGCAATCCTTCCAGTTAACTTTCCTTCATTCGAGTAAGGTTCATAACATTTTCTTTTATTTCTTTTACCTATTTTGATGCACTCCTTATGTACTTTTCTCTTTACTTTCTTTGTCTCATTGTTTGTAAGCCACTCTCAATTGTTTCTGCACTACCATAATTTTTTTATATTGGTTCTCTAGATGCTTCTAACAAGGATTTAGCATAAGTCTCATTAATATTCACATCAGCCTCATACCCCATTTAAAATACCCATACAATTCTAGGAAGAACTGCTTCCATCCATAATTCATCTTTCTTAATCACAAAACAAATTTCCTTATCATATTTATCTACTATACTCTGTGGTAGTCTCTTTCTGGTTTTTATTTTAGCTTGGAAAAATTTAAAATATTCAGTTATATTGTTTTCCCTAGCAGTACCAATGCCAATGAAAGCTTCTTGCAATTGTTTGCCTACTGGTATATCATATCCACAATCATTCTATCCAATACCGGGAATTTGTTTTGAGAAATACAACATAAGGCATTCCAAAAGATTAACAAAATGAAATGTCCCTTTCTTTTCACCTTTTATCTTTTTCAAGTTATCTACTAGTTCATCCTTCAGCCATTCACACACATCTATTTTGGCATTATTATTTACCATATCATAAGCACTTTTAATGCAAAGAATAGAAACTGAATTACGTCGGTTTGCATGTGTAGTCTTGTAACCTCAAATCATACTTATTACAGTTAAAGCATTTCCCATTAAATTTATAAGCATTAGGTTGTCTTACCTGGTTACTGTGATCATGATTGTTTGTATTATCGGAACTTTCACCAACTTCAAATCCAAGTCCATTAGTATCTCCATTAGGTTTCTGACTTTTTAGTATATCATCAAGTTCTTCTGAACTTTTCTTGAATTTCTCTTTATGTTGATTTACAGTAGGCAACTCATTTTCTGGAATTCCCATTTATCTCATGAATTCAGTTTTATCATGTTGCATGTGAATCAGATATGTCTTTAACATACCATTTTCATGACTGAGTCTTAGATTTTCATTTCCCACATCATTGAGTCTCTTAGTCAAGTCATCTTCATTCTTCTTCCTAGCTTCAACATCTTTACAAAATCTCATAGTCATATCTCGCATTTCATTCCTCATAGTCATGTTTTCTTGCCTCAATTTGTTCACAAGCTCATTAAGAGTTTCCTTTTCATCATTATCATTATGCATCTTCTCATGAAGTTATTTTCTTTTATTTCTAGCAATAGTAAGATTTTCCTGAAGTCCTTCAATGAATTCTTGTGCAGTCCTTAGATCATCTTCAAGTTTGATATTTATCAACTTCTCTAAATCATAGACTACAAGAGCTCCTTCCAATTGCTTTCTTAAGTTCTCCATTTGTACCAGTGTCAGAATCCTCCTCAAGCTATTAGGCTTTTGAAAATAGAGGACCAGACTATGATACCAATTGTTAGGATTAATGATAGTCCCAAAGATAGTGAGAGGGTGGGGGGTGAATTAGTATCTTGCTGGTTAACATAATATTTAACCTTATTAAGTATTTTGCATTCCAAAATAATGTATCGGTAAATAAGAATTAATGCAGTAAACAGGAACAATAAAGACAACATAGAAAACACACCATAGCACAAGATGTTTAACAAGGAAACCTGGTGTGGGAAAAACCTCGATGGGATTTGTAACCCACAATATTCACTCACTGGCCAATGAATAAATATTACTTACTATGAGGGGCCTCCACATGCAGGAAGGCCAACTGCCTAGAGCTCACTGCTTAATCTACAAAATAGAAGTCTCACTAACTTAAAAAATGGATTATGAGAATCCAATACAATGTACTTCTTCAAATCAATATCAACTATGCCAGGTTCAGTACCAATTTCATACTATAACCATAAACCTTATACAAAATCTACCTTATGCATTTGCATATATCTTTCTTATTATTCACTCATTCCTATTCCATCTCATATCTTAAAATGATTTACAAGATCTCATACATATATGAGTCTATTACAATATGCCATGTTTGCTTTACAAAAGATAATTACATTAAATACAAAAGCTTATTCCCCATCGGCTGGGGTGTTGGTATGCATTGTTGCCATTGTCGGTGAAGTGTCTGCTGGTGCCTGTCGGTGGTTTACCAGATGAATGTCAAGTGGTTTCTAGAAGGTTGCTAGTAGGTTGCCATCAATGACAACACCATCATTTCTCATTATAGTGTAGAATGCCAACAGAATTAGGCCTAAAAAGGGTTAGGATGGTTAGCGACCAAACCCATGTCCAATTTTGTGATATTGTATGAAGATTCTAAAAGGGTACCTGAAAAAGCTAAAGATTTCATAGTTGTGCTTAGGACTTGAGGCAGATAAGTGCAAAATATGTCACCGGTAGGGCTAATTGGACTAGGTCTTCTAGTAGGCCTAAAAGAGAAAATTGGTCCTAAAGCTTGAAACCAGTAAACACCAAAGTCCATAAATGAAGGGTTAGGGTTGGACAACTAAGGAAAATCATCCCTAAGTGTTTTGGTCATGTGTAATGAAGATCCTATGGTAGAGAAGGTTGGCTCTTGGTTAAAGTGTTGAGTAGGAAGGTCAGTAAGGGTTGGCCCTACAACCTTTGAAAGGTTGGAAAGAGTGAAACCATTGGATGGTGAAAAGAGACAACCTAAGGAGACATCAAGAATAAGAAAACCTGGTAGGAGTGAGCATTATCTCTACATTAGATTGGTATCAGAGCCAATTGATTAAACAAAGTGGTGTATGATAGAACAAGAGGTAGAATCAGAAGCCAATAGCATGCCACCTAAGGTAATGAGTCAAGAGGCCATTAGGAACTTGGTCCAAGACATGCATAGTGAAACTCAGGAGCAAGACACCAAGAAAGGTAAGGGCAAGATCACAAAGTGGGGTGATGGATCTGATAATGAAGATGTAAATGTGATAGGAGTGGTCACAGCAAAGGAGTTGGAGAAAGATCGGCAAATATTCTTGGATGCTCTTAAATCACTCAACAAAGATAGCCTAGATGGTTTGTCGGTCAATAGTGGTAGCCTAAATGGAGAAGAGCTATTAGATTGGATAGAAGCTTTGAACAATAATTTTGAATACAAGGAGGTTGTAGAAGAAAAGAGGATTAATCTAGCTAAGACAAAGTTGAAAGGATCAGCTCTAGTGTGGTGTAACATGATGCTAGAAGAAAGGGAACAAACAGGGATAAAGAAGATCAACTCTTGGGAGATAATGAAGATCATAATCAAAACTCAATTCCTACGTCTAGATTATGAGGTGCAGATACACAAGAAATTGATGAGTTTGAAGAAAAGAGAAATGGATGTGACTTCCTACACAGAGGAGTTCAACAAACTAACTCTAAGATCAAGGAAACAAGAGGAAGAAGTGGAGAAAGTAGCAAGATAACTAAATGGCCCAAGACAAAACATTCAAGATGAAATTAGCATGCTGGCACCTGAGACAGTCCATAAGTGTTTTGAGTTGCCATTGAGGGCAAAGGACAAGATCAAGAGGAAAAGTGATTTCAATCAAAGAGGAAGACGTGGTAAAGGATTCAGAGGAAGAGGCACCTTTGGAAGGGGTCATAACTATGGAAAGAATGAAGAAGGCAATCAAACTAAAAAATAGTAGGCATAACTTCAGAAAGAATGGTCAGTTTAGAGGCAACTCTAGAGGAAAACACAACTTTAGAGGTAGATTTGGCACACAAGGAAGAGGAACCACGGTCTTCACTGGTAAATGATTTCATTGTCATCAAGTGGGCCACACAATGAACTGGTATCCTGAAAAGACTTCAAGTTCTTATGTAGGTGAAAGGAGAACTCAGTTGGTGCAGGAGGAAGACAATCAAAGTGTTACCTCACCAATCAACAGAATTGGACCAGTTCTAGATGGAGAGAACCTGATGTTAAGGAGGACCTTGTTGAAGGTACCATAGGCCAAAGAACCTTCTCAACAGAAGACACTCTTTAAAACCACTTATAGATCATATGGTAAGATTTGTAGGGTCATAATAGATTCAGGGTCTACTAAGAACATTGTAGCAATTGAGATGGTAGACAAACTCCAGTTGAAAAGGTTGCCACACACCAATCCCTATAAGGTATCATAGTTGAGTAAAGGACATCATGTGTTAGTTGATGAGCAAGCTTGGATAGACTTTGAAATTGGATAGTATAAGGATAGAGTACTATGTGATATAATACCCATGGATGCATGTCATTTGTTGCTTGGATGCCCTTGGCAATATGATGTCAAAGCCATACATGATGGGGAGAAGAACTCTTATGTTATCACCAAGGAAGGGAGGAAGTTCCAAATGGATCCTTTGGTTATTCAGGGAGAAGAAAGACATGTAGGTTCAAGTGTTATGTTACTTAGTGGGAACGAGTTCCTAAAAGAGTTGAAGCATGAAGGGAACTAAGGATATGCCATCATAGTGAAACCAAAAGAACAGGCAAAGACTGAACCCAAACCGATAGTACCTCAAGAAGTGAAGACCTTATTGGGCCGATACAAAGAAATTGTTGTAAATTAGATACCAGATGCTTTACCCCCATACAAAGATGTGAACCATAAGATAGACCTCATACCTGGAGCTACCTTGCCAAATAAAGCTACTTACAAAATGACACCTACTCAAAATGAAGAAATAGCAAGACAAGTGCAAGAATTGCTAGATAAGGTGTTGATAAAGAAGAGTTTAAGCCCATGTGCGGTACCTAATAAAGATGGAAAATGGAGAATATGCAGTGACTCCAGAGCCATCAACAAGATTACCATCAAATACCAGTTTCCAATGCCAAGAATTGAGGACCTAATGGACTAGTTAGGAGGATCTTGTTACTTCACAAAGGTGGATTTGAAATCAGGTTATCATCAAATAAGGATCAGACCTGGAGATGAGTGGAAAACAACCTTTAAGGCCAATGAGGGGCTCTATGAATGGTTGGTGATGCCATTTGGACTCACAAATGCACCTAGCACCTTCATGAGACTCATGAATGAAGTGCTTGTAGAATTTATTGGTAAATTTATGATTGTTTATCTTGATGACATTCATATTTTTAGCAAGTTAAAGGAGGGGCATATCAAACATTTAGAATAGGTCTTGAGGAAGCTACATCTAGAAAAGTTGATGATCAACTTAGACAAGTGTGAGTTCTTTAAAACTGAACTAGTATATCTTGGTTTTGTAGTTTCTCAAGGTTGTTTAGAAATGGATCCAACAAAGGTAGATGCAATAGTTAATTGGCCTACTCCTAAATCAATAGGAGATGTGATAATTTTTCATGGGTTAGCTTCATTCTATAGGAAGTTTATTAGAGGGTTTAGCCATGTATGTGCACCCATATTGAACACCATCAAAGGAGGAATGAAATGTCAGTTTAAGTGGACTAGTGCAGCAAACAAGGGGTTTGAGTTGTTGAAATAAAAAGTAGCATAACTACCTTATCTTAGCCTCCCTTATTTCAATCAACTCTTTATAGTTGAGTGTGATGTTAGCAAGTTGGCAATAGGAGCATTTTTGAGCCAAGAAGGTCATCCAGTAGCATTTTTCTCTGAAAAGCTCAATGAGGCAAAACAAAACTATTCTACCTATGACCTAGAGTTGTATGCCATGGTACAAGACCTTAAGAAATGGTGACATTATCTACTTCCCAAGGAATTCATACTTTATATTGACAACCATGCACTTAGCTTCTTGAATGGATAGGAGAAGTTACATCAAAGACACATCAAATGGGTTGAGCACTTGTAGGCCTATACCTTTTCCATCAAAAATAAGAAAGGAGTCACCAATAAGGTAGAAGATGCCTTAAGTATAACAGTTCTTACCATCCAAGAGGTGCCTCTCCAAAGTGTGGGATTAAATGATCACAAAGACCTATACCAGGGTGAAGCATATGATGTTTGCACCAAGTTTACTAATATTTGTCATGTTGTATATTCTGATTTCATGTTGTAGGAAGGCCTTTTGTTTAAAGGATGCTTACTTTGCATACCTCAGTGCCCTATGAGAGACAATATCATTAAGGAGAAGCATCAAGGCAACTTAGGAGGACATTTTGGTCTTGACAAGACCTTAGAGAAGGTTGGACGATTTTATCATTGGCCTAAACTTCAGTCAAATATTAGAAGGTTTGTGGAGCAATGTCCCTTATGTCAAAGAGCTAAGGGAACCTCCAATAATGCAGGTTTATATCAGCCATTGGCCATACCAACTAGACCGTGGGAATGTTTGAGCATGAATTTTGTGCTTGGTTTGCCTAGGACTCCAAGAGGGTATGACAATGTTTTCATCATAGTGGACAGATTAAGAAAGATGGCACACTTTGTGCCTTGTAAATGTACAAATGATACCTCTTACATAGCAAGGATATTATTCAAGGAAGTTGTGAGGATTCATGACTTACCGCTTAGCAATGTGAGTGACAGAGACACTAAATTTGTAAGTCACTTTTGGTGAACCTTATGGAAGAAACTAGGCACACAACTTTCCTTTTCATCAACATACCATCCACAATCAAATGGTCAAACTGAAGTGGTTAGTAGATCCTTAGGTAACTTGTTGAGATGTCTCACCAAACAACATGGACAAGCTTGGGATCTAGTATTGGGTCAAGCAGAGTATGCCTACAATAACTCAGTTAATAGAAGCACAGTCCAGAGTCCCTTTGAAATTATTTATGGATGTCATCCTATAGGCATCTTGGAACTTAGAGACCTCAGTCCTATGGCCCATAGAAGTGCACAAAGGGAAAAAATTGCAGAGAATATAAAAGAGCTACATGAGCAGGTCAAGAAGACATTGTGGCAACACAATGAGAAGTACAAGGCACTAGTAGATAAGAAAATAAGAGAAGTACACTATAAGATTGGTGATCTAGTTTTGGCCTACTTGAGGAAGGAGAGGCTACCCAAGGGACAACCTAGTAAGTTATGCACAAAGAAGATTTGACCTCTTAAGGTGATGCATAAATTTCCCAATAATGCATATGAGTTAGAGTTACCTCCAAATTTAGGCATATTCCCAATCTTCAATGTATGTGATTTGTATCCATACAAAGGGTCTTAGATAGATACAGATCAAGAAGAACCTATGGCTATAGAAGATGTAGACTGGTTACAAGATTTACCTCCAAGCCAACTGGTCACATTGGAATGCATTTTCGATTCTAAGGTTGTGAAAAAGACTAGGAGAGGAGTCTATAGAGATTATCTGATCAAATGGGCAGGGCTACCAGAGTTAGAAGCTACATGGATGTCAAAGAGAGACATCATACAACATGGTACCACTATCCAAGCTTTATCCACTCAAGAGACTTGAGTTCTTCTTACCCCAGGAGCATGGTGCAGGAGCACTTGAACAATTTTGTTGTGTAGGTTCCTGGTGTCTGGAATCATGTTATTTTTGTTTGTAATAAGTTCATTATAATTTTGAATAAGTTCTTAGATGATGTAAGGACCCTAGCAGTTATTGTTTGACCAATGTTGGTCTATTAGCTCTTAATGGTGGCAGATAGAGAATTTGGTAGAATAATTTGGTATAGTATTAGAATAGGATGGTTTGATGTAGTTTAGGAGGTTTTAAATTCATTAGAATGTTTATAAGTGACCTAGGTTTGATTTGGGCAAAAGTTGCTCAACTATGTAAAAAGTTGTAAAAAGTTGCAAAAGTTGCTCATAACAACTTTGCAACATTTGCATTTTCCAAACACTAATGGCTAGTTGGTTGTATTTTTTAGTTAAAGACATTTTTAACCAGCCCAAGGCCAATATAAGGCTTGGGAAAATTGATGATGATGGTTGTTGAAGATCTGAATGAAGAAAAGCAAGTTTAGTCTTTCGAAAATCATGTTTTCAGTGAGTTGAGTTGAGTTTCATTAACATTGTATGGTCTGTATGGATTTCTAAGCATAGAAAAAGGAATTAATTGTTAGTGTAGAGACATACCTTTAATTTCATGGTGATTTGAGGTTTTAAAGTGTTATAGTTTGTAAGTTTTGTCATTTTTGTTGCAGGTGGGTCCTAAAGACCCTAAAACAGGGGTTTTTAAGACTCTATGGCTCATACCTAGCATTCCATGGTGAACTCTATACTAAAACCTTGTGGAAATCTAGGAGGCCTTTTAAAGTATGTGTTCAATTTTATTTTAAGACAAGGGAGGCTAAACTCCAGATTTACCACCATACCCTAAGCTTGGCACGTTGAGTTGGCAAGCAATGGGGATCATGAACAACACGCCCTAGATGGGTAAATCCGTTGGATGGAATTGAATCCAGGTTAGATTGGACATCCTCATGGGTGTATAGACCTGAGACAATCATCATAATCCTTCGCCATTTGGACTGGTGAAGGCATTTGAGCAAAACCCTATTTTGTAGGCTTAAAAGGAGGAATTAGGCCTAAAAAGGGTTAGGATGGTTAGCCACCAAAACCATGTCCAATTTTGTGATATAGTATGAAGATTCCAAAAGGGTACATGAAAAGATAAAGATTTCATACTGGTGTTTAGGACTTCGGGCAGATAAGTGCAAAATACCTCACCAGTAAGGCTAATTGGACTAGGTCTCCTAGTAGGCCTAAAAGAGAAATTGGTCCTAAAGCTTGAAACCGGTAAACACCAAAGTCCATAAACTAATGGTTAGGGTTGGAAAAATAAGGAGAATCATCCCTAAGTGTGTTGGTCATGTGTAATGAAGATCCTATGGTAGAGAGGGTTGGCTCTTTGTTAAAATGTTGAGTAGGAAGGTCTCTAATAGGGAGTGTTGGACACTCACTAAACAAGAAGAGGTCACCTTAGTCTAAGGACCTTAGGAAGGTTAGTAAGGGTGGGCTCTACAATATTTGGAAGGTTGGAAATAGTTGAACCATTGGATGGTTCAAAAGATAACCTAAGGAGACATCAAGAATAAGCAAACCCAGTAGGAGTGAGCATCTGCTCTACATAAAAGAGGCAGACCACTGGGCTCCAAGAACAAGGGATATTCCTATAGAAGGAAAACTGAAGAAAAGAAAGACCTCCCCAGGTTTTTTAATAGCTTCAAGGTTGCTAAAGAACAAAAACTCTCATTTAGTTATGATGAAGTGCATCTCTTGGAATATTAGAGGTTCAAAGTCACCAGACATGAAGCAAATAGTTAGGAATTTTGTTAACTAGCACAAGGATGTGGATGTTGTCATGTTACAATAATTAAAAGTGGTTAAATTTACCTTGGAGGTCAATCTAGAATTCATTTGGAAAGACTCTATCAAGATTTCTTCAGACCATGATAATGGAAGAGGGAGAGTTGGGCTTCTCATCAACTCCAAATAGAAAAATCACATTGTTAACCAAGGGTGCTCACCATGTAATAGAGTAGTGTGGGCCTCACTAGACATTAATAATACTGTCATTGGTGTGTGCTCAATATATGTTGCCAATGACTATAGGGAAATTACCAAATTATGGGACTGGATTGCTTCCCTCCCTGATATTCTGTGGGTTATTGGGGGAGACTTCAACATGATTGAAAGCCATGAGGATAAATGTGGTGGTGTAGCTATGGAGTGGAAGGGAGCAAAGAAATTGCATTGGGAAAGAATGAAGAATTGTAGGAAGCTCTTTGATCCACTGCTTGGTAACAAGAAGGATGCTAAATTAATTTGGTTCACATGGTGCAATTACTAGAGAGAAAAGAAGAGAATATATTGTAGACTAGATAGGTTCTATTCGGATAGAGAACATTTCTCCTTCATACTAGATAATCAGGGTAGTGCTATGACAGTATGGTCATCTTCACTCTTAGACCATCACCCTGTGATTTCCCTTATTAGGTTCAAACGTACTCCAGCTAAGCAAGTGAAAGAAGGAGATAAATTCATCCTCAACACCCATATCCTTAAGGATCTGGATGTGCTAGGTGCCATTAAAATTATTAGATTATTCAATAAAGGAAATAGGGAATTGAAATTTCATGTAAACAAATGTAACCAAAATGATAAAAGCTGGCAGACCCTATTGCAGACTATTGGACAAAAAAAAGCCAAAGACTATAGATCAGAGGAGAAATCACTCTCTGATGAATTGTACCCATGTCAGAAGGATGTCTAGAACAACCCAAGCAAGGTAGAATTGGCAAACAAAGTTTCTTGAGAGAGGGATGCTCTCAAGAAGCATCAATAGGTTAATATTAGAGGTGCAATGATCAGGGCTCGAAGTCAATGGATGCAATTCGGCGATAAAGGATCAATTTTTTTTTTAATATTGTAAAGCAGAAGCAATATAGAGAAAAGATTGATAGGATTTGGGTAGACAACAAAGAGTTAGTGGATTTAGAAGAAGTCAAAGATGCATTTTGCTTGTTCTAAAAAGGACTCTTCTCCTTGGAAGACTCCCCTAAGTCACAGGAAGCCAGAAAAAAAATCAGAATAATTATTCCCAGTAGGATTACTATGGAGGATGCTCAAGCATTGAAGGAAACAATCTTGGTGGGTGAACTTAAAAATGTCATTACAAACATGAACAATGACAAGGCTTCGAGCCCAGACAAATTGCCTGTTGAGTTTTATAAAGCTAATGAGGAGTTGATCTGCAAAGACCTCCAGGAACTATATGCAGAGGCTTATGGGAGTGGGTATCTAGGTGAATTGATTAATAAAGGGACAATTAAGCTGCTACCCAAAGATGGGGATAAGTCACTCATTAGAAATAGGAGACCCATTACTCTCCTCAATGGGTCCTATAAAATTTGGGTTAAGGCTCTTGCACTCAAGTTAGAGAATGTGCTACCCAAACTCATCTATCCCACTCAAACATGGTTCATAAAGGGACGATTCATATTGGAAAATCTAATTACCAGCTGGGAGGCGATGGATTGGGCAAATGTATTAGGACAAAATGTGGCCATGTTTCTTTTAGATTTTGAGAAGGCGTATGATATGGTTGAATGGGAATTTATTTTAATGATGCTAGAAGCCTTTGGATTTCTCATGGAACTATGTAAGTGGGTAAAAAATGTCCTTAAAGATGCATCTGCACAGGTAGAGATCAATGGATCTCTCACTCAGGTTATTAATCTCGAAAGTTCTATTAGATAGAGTTGCCCTCTTGCCCCTACGCTATTTGTTATAGCCTCTAATGCCCTATACTATATTTTAAGAGACTATACCATATCCCCTAAAATAGGAGGTGTTAAGCTTCTTGATGGGCCTAAATTGATTAATACCCAATTTGTCGATGGCACTACACACTTTATAGAAATCGCCAAACAAAACATGGAATCCTTGGAGTGCAAAATTAATTTCTTTGGTGAGATTTCAAGGGCAAAAATCTCTCAAGATAAATCTAGCCTAATTGGGTGGAAAGAGGAGCCTCCGGATTGGCTACACCATTTTGGATACTAATGGGAGGGGCCTAATAAGATTGTTAGATACTTAGAGATTCCCTTCACCATCTCTCCCTCTCTCAAGGAGATGTGGATTTGGGTCACAGGCAAAATTGAAAAGAAGCTTAATAAATGGAATAACAGGTATCTTTCGCTTGCTGGTAGAGAGAAAGTTTGTTAAAAAAATTTATCCTCATACATGTATTATTTCTCTGCTTGGATGTTCTCCAACTATCAAATCTTGGAAATACAAAAAGCTATTAGAAAATTCATGTGGTTAGATAGGAAAGGAACTAAAAAGATGCACTTTGTTAAATGGGGATGGTGCCACATAGAGAAATTTCTTCGAGGACTCAGGTTAAAGGACCTGAGAATACAAGGGGTTGCTCTTTCTACAAAATGGACCTTTCAGACATTTGAGAGTAGTGAACCATGGAAAATTCTGGTAAGGAACAACATCATGAGAGATGTCCCAAAGAAGGCTAAGTCCCAGAAATCTCTACCCTTTTGTGACCTAGTGGCTGGGAGATTTATAGTCTCAATGCAAAGTTCAAGTATCTTTAAGTCTATTTGGAAAGCTTCGGAAAGTATTAGACCTTTCATCATCAATAGTAGGGCTAGCAACAATGACTAGGTCCATGGAAAAAGGTCTATCTAGTGGAACCTTCTCCACTCATCTAAACCTCTTGCGCTTACTCAAGGGTGCTCCATCAAATCCTGGTCCAATAAAGGCATCCGTTGTTTTTAAAGATATTTTGGAGAACAATAGGCTTATTACCTGGGATATCCTTAGAGATATATATAATTTGCAGGAGTCCCAAAAGAGAACCTACAACATGATGAAACATGCTTGTATTGAACTGCATCTAGCCAAGAACTGCAAGATAAATAATGAAAGATGCTTTGATCTTATGTGGAATAATAATAATTTTGTGACCAATATCAAAGCTATTACTATTTATAATACCCCAACTTATAATGAATCTATTATAAGGTATGCTAATACTCTGTGGTATGCAGACTTCTATGTGAAACAGTGACGGAAGATATTCTTGTGGCTTTGGAGTAGCCCCATTGCACCCAAGAAATTTTTTTTTAAATGGCTCATGGTTATTAATAGGCTGCCATTCAGAAAAGATCATAGTAATAGTGATATATGCAATGTGTGTAGAATACCTGAGTCTATTAGGAACATTTTCTTTGAGTGTAATATTGCTAGAGAAATTTGGTTGTTGTTTGATATCTCTATTCCTATTCAGTTTCCTATTCTAGATATTCTCACTAGGTATATTAAGGGTTTGAAAAAGGATACTAACCTATTCTGGCATATTTTATCCACTGAAATCTTATGGTATATATGGAAAATCATAAATGAAGATAAGTACCAAGGTAAATCTAGGGCCCTTACTGAGTCATTTCATGGACCCACTCTTCATCACATTTTTGTGTAGGAGGCTGACATGATGAACATGGAGAAGAACAAGTTTATTAGATTTCTAAGAGACGGACAAGCCAAGATGTTCTTGTATGAGTTGGACAAAGGCTACAAGTGGAGGCAGGCTGCAAGAGAACACCAGTTTGTTGATCGAGAAATGGAGAGCCTTGGGCTAAAGATTGGAAAAATATGAGATCCAGTAAAGGAACACATACAAATCCTCAGTCTACTACTTGAGGGTAAGCAGGTCGTGTGGATGGAAGGCCCTCTTGGATGGAAGACCTTGATAGAGGTCTTTCAGAACCAAGAGAAAACATGATATGGCTCTTTCATGTGATTTGGCTTCTCGAGTTCATTTAAGATACTTGCATAATCTTGTATAATCTTGCATAGTTTCTATTATAGAGATCTTTAAGTGGTTTGGATCAGCGATCCATATCTAGTCAGTAAGTTATTGGTTAAGACAATTTTTTTGTAACGGTTATCTCCTTATATGCAATATAAAAAAAATGTTTTCCATCTCTATAGTCACCTCCAAAAATCCAATTCTCACATTTTTGTGAATGGTAAAATAACTATTCAAATAATTATTATCAGAAACACAATCATGATAGAGAAAATATTACCAAATAATTGTTAACTTTTACCATTTGTGCATTGATCACCTCCAAAAAATCCCAACCTTTACCTTTTGTGTACAGAGAAACTCACTCAAATATTTGTTATTTTGTTATTAGAATATTTAGTTATTCTTTCAATCTCTACACTCATCTCCAAATAATTATTACCAAAAACATAATTGTGACCTTTATGTATGGATAAAGTATTACTCAAATAATTGTTATTTTATTTTTTATTACATTCTTAGGTAGATTACCTTGAACAAAACAACATAATTAGAGAGTAGCATCACAAAATATGACATCAAATAGCTCGAGCAAAGGACCACTTCAACCTCTCTTAGAAGTAATAAAAAATCATCATGTCCATATAAATAAATATACTATTCTGATCAAACCACCATCTACCTAAATTATAGCTATGAATAAATAAACATAAAGAGTCCATGAACATAGCAGAGCAAATAGTTTTAATAAAATTCTAAACTAAATGGCACACATGCCTATTCAATCCCAATCTTTTGATCCTTTGTGTATGAAGAAACTATTAATCAAATAATTGTTAACTTTTTTTTATCTCTACACTCATCTCTTAGAACCAAATCCTTAGCTTTTGTGTACAAAGAAACTACTCAAATTATTATTATCACAAACATAATCCTAACTCAAGTGACTATCCTTTGTGGACAATGAAAAAATTACTCAATTAATTACTATTTTGTTATTACAGTATATAATTATTTTTTCCATCTCTATACTCACCTCCAAAAATCCTATTCTAACCTTTTGTCTAGGGAGAATTAACTACTAAAAATATTATTACTAAAAACACAATCCTAACCTTTTGTGTATGGAGAAACTATTACTCGGATAGAGACTCATTGGAAGCCTCATCCTTGTCTATGTGGCAAATTTTAAAATTCAAACTTCAAGCATGTTTGAAGTAGTAACTATTTATCATGGGTTAATTTTGACCAAGAACAAGGGGCTTAAGTGCATCATTGTTGAAGGTGACTCTAGAAATACTATCATGATTCCCAAAGGGGTAGCAAAACAAGATTGAAAATCTAACCCTCTCATTGCCTAGTGTCATGTTCTCCTTCCTTCACTGGGAGACGTCAGGTTCTACCACATGATATGGAAAGTAAATTATGTTGTAGACAAGTTGGTTTTGATGAGAACATATGCTAATGATTTCAAAATTCTGATCCACTTGCTCGAAATCCCAATGGAGGCTAATACCATGATTTTGAAGGAATCATAACTTAATGAAGAATAATCCCAATGTTGGAGTTTTTCTACTTGCCCTTTTTTCCCTTTCCTTTCCCTATTGGTTCAGGTAGAGGGAATTAAATATTATTGTTGGCACCACCTATTATTGTATTCCCCAAGCTTGTCGCTTTCTGAACCTGGTCTCCTATTTTGTGATTATAGGTGGTGATTTGATTCACACTAAACTCGATGAATGCTCTGAATTTAAGAATAACAGGGAGCTATGGGATAAGTTGATGAAAGGAAATCTGATAATTATGTGGAAGGAAAGATCAAGCATGATCGTAAGCTCTGTGCTAATTTTTTTCATGCTTGGTACAATGGGAATGTGAAGATTCGTAGTGTTAATTTCATTGTTTTGATGGAGACTATTGTAAAGGTGATAGGGCTAGCGCTTGATAGTGTGTCCTTTCCCAAAGAAACCAAAGGGAATTACAAAGTTGAGTTTGAGTAGTTTTTTCAATTAAGAGAAATATTTTCCAGTCTTCAAAGTGGATACAACATGGAAGAGGTCCCCGAAATTTGGAAGGATGCGGCTCTACTGATAATGAGATACTTCACCTTAGACAATAGGAAAAGAAGGTTTTGTACATAGATTTTTCCCATGTTAAATCATCTCCACCATGGGATAAGAATGAATTTCCAATTCTAGATTATTTCTTCTTTGTATCAATCTATTTCCAAAGACATTGAAAAAGGAAAACCCCCTCTCCACCAAGTCTCATCAGAAAAATGTATAGCTTCCACTTGGCTTTATCCCCTTCTATTGGAGTCCCTTTTGTTGTAGTTGGATCTACTTATGATCCTAATCTATTTGTCAACCTTATTGTTACCCCATCTAATTGTAGGGAATAGATTATGCCTCAATCAGGTTCTAAAATGCCCACTACAAAAACCCTACTAGAATGGCCTGATTTAAGGCCATCAGTGCCATAAAAAATGATCAAGATGTGGTTGTGTAGTCTAAAATGCAATAGAATATGGTTAATGAGATTTGATGATTTTGGATTTCAGTCTCATTCGTTAGAGGAGTTGAAATCCTTAGATTCTTCGAGGTCGCTTTGGTGCCCCGCTAAAATAGATTGTAACCCTAACCCTCCCTTCTTTGGTAATCCCAACCCAATTGTGAAGGACTTCCATGAAGATGTTCAAAGGCATGAAGAGTTGATTAAATGGCTCTTCGCACAGATGAATGTGGCCATTAAAAAGATCAATTGATTGGAGGTGATGACTTAGGTTGTGGCCAGGGCCAACGCTTCGGTGTATGACTTGGATGAGGAATGTGTTTGGAAAACTGATAATGATCTTGTTGGCATGATCAACCAATGGGAAACGATGGGAAAGAAGATTGATGATATGGACTCTAGGATCAAGATGGTGAGTAGTAATCTTGAGCTAGAAGAGGTCAAGAAAACCTAGGAGACCCTTAATAAGAAAATTGAGGAGGTTAATTTTGATGAATACTAAGAGGGGCGGGGGGGTGAATTAGTATGCCAACAATCTTTGCACTTAAACACTTTGCAAGACTAATAGTAAACTGGTAAAATAGTTTAGTAGACAAACTGGTTAACACACATGCAAACCAAATAGCTAATAATGCATTCACCGACAGAAGCAAAAACACCATGACACAAGAGATTTTGACGTGGAAACCCAAATGGGAAAAACCACGGTGAGATGGAACTCACAAGTAACTATCTGCAGAATAGGAACCAGACCGGTTAAGGTCTTACAATGTTCTATACCAGAACAGATCATGTTAGGAATCTCAATCTCTGTTAGGAGATAAGTCCAATTAAAGACTACCTTGCTAGAGGATTTTAGATCCACAAATGTGAACCACCTTGTTAGAGGATTTACAAAAGGCTTTTGGGCCTACATGGTTCAGGGCTACAGACTTGTCAAAGATGTGAGTAGTCAACAAGTGTTTGATCTAACTAATAGCACAGACTGCTCAGTTAGATCCTTGATAGTTCGTTCCTAATGCATTCCAGCATTACTTCAATCTTCTACACATTCATATTCTCTCCAACTCCTCAACCACTATAAACCCTAGAAACAACATAAACTTCTGCTACAACCACATCAACAACCTAAAACCCTAGACATGATGTCCTTATAAAGGAATCTGATTTCATGTCGGTCCAATAGGATTACATAACAATTTCCTAGGTTCAATGAGCCTAGACATACTTGGTACCATGACACAAAAAACACTGTTTAGGTGTCGACACCATCAAACAATTGGTGGATGGTAACTCATCACAAAATACCAGTTGGTAACTCATCACAGAGTATTACCGGTTCATATAAAATGCTGGTTGTCGGTTTGACAAAAATGAAGACTGGTAAAAATGTGTTATGCCGCTTTAATCCCTCATACCGCTTGGGGTCAACATGCCGCTTCAGACCGGGAAACACATTCTGAAAAATACCAATAGTCTAAAGACTATAATACAACATACCGGTTGGAACAAATGTCATTTGTGCTCTAACTCATACATATAAAGGAGATCTCAATGCAAGTGTGTGTCCATCAATGACAATCACAACATAAACATAAAAAAAATGCCAACAAATTTTCCTTGCAAGAATGTGGCCATCAAATAATGCATCCCTAAAGGCTATCCATGATGAAATGGAAAGAAGAAGGCAGAATAAAGAAGATGTACACGGTCCCTAGATATAGGATTTGGCATCACTAATTTGATGGTAAAGGCCACCCCTAGCTCCACGCTGGTTAAATTTGGTTCTGGGATTCGATTTAGTAAAAAAATCTTTTTTTTTTTTTGATAAAGCGCTTAGTTTGTGCCAAGATTGGTAAGAAAAGGGTACCCCCAATAATAGACCATCTCTTTGTGTCTATGTTGGGTGGTTGTTTCATGTTTTGGAGTTCCTAATTTTTCTCTATTTGCTGGTCTTTTAGTTTAGTTGTTTGCTCTTTTTTCATTTATTTGCTGGTCCTTTACTTTAATTGTTCACTCTCTATTCGCCGTGTTGAGTTTTTGTTGTGCTTTGGTGGGGATTTTTTTGTTGGTTGTGCATCCCTCAAGCGCTGTTGGTGTTGCTCTGCGAACATGTAATTGTACGGGCCTATCTCACTTGTATTAATAAAAAATACTCACACAATTATTACTAGAAACATAATCCTAACCCTTTGTATATTAAAAAAACTATTACTCATATATTTTGATCCTTACCTTTTGTATATGGAAAAACAACTAAGTAAATAGTCTTTGTTTATTGAGAAGATATTGCCCAAATAATTGTTAATTTTCTCCATACCTACACTCATCTCTGAAAACTTGATCATGACCTTTTTTGTATGGAGAAACAACTACTCAAATAGCTATTACCATAAATACAAACTTGACCCTTTGTATACAGAGAAACTATTATTCAAATAATTGTTATTTTGTTGATTAGACTGAATAAGAATGTCACAGTTATAATATTATAAAATATGCTAAGTCTTAAAATATTATATCACAATAAGAATATAATATTATAAAAAAATCTAGCTTATTAAATTTTTTTTAAAAAACATTTTAATACCAAAATAAATTACATGAAAATACCGGCACCCTGCCATAGCCATCAAATAATGAACCATCACCACCATCAGTTTACGGGATTAATTTGATTGGAAACTTATTTGAAGGGCTCTTATTTCCCGATGAAGTTGCACCCAACTATTGAGAAAATTGGGAGCAGAGACTAGTGATTCGTATTCCCAATGTTTAAAGAGGTTAAGCAAAGCCAATTTTATATTAGTGTTTTGGAGGGGACAGATTAAATTTAAGTCTTAACAATGGCGGTTTGTTTTGACGGTGGAGACTCAATGCTACAGTTATAATATTGGAAATTTAAATGTTTATAGTGCATTCCCCAAAAGGAATATTAAATGTGAGATTTACAGTGAAGTGACTGGTAATTGGAGCTTCCATGCGGCAACAGCGAAAGGTGCTGGAAATTAGATGATTTAATCGATTCCCATAAAGATTTAATGTGGGCTGTTATAGTGTTGGAACTCGGATTCGTGATCCAGTGCGCTTTCGCAGGTGTGTACAACTGGAATTTGCTGTGCGTTGGAAATGGCTCATAGGGTAAAACATGCAATCCGCCGCGCTCTATTATTTTTAATATTATTGATTTTTTTCTTTTTAAATAAAGGTTTTAATTGACTATTTTTATGATGGATCATGGAAAAAGTTCTCACAAGTAAATCCAGAATTATCATATCAAAGTTTATCATAAGTTTTTTAAATTACTAATGAGGAGTACAAATAATTGATTTTGTAATATTATAATATACATTTGAAAGAAGTGTAATTAGATAATTGTTAATTTTTTCCATCTCTACCGTCACCTCCCAAAACTCAATCATAAATTTTCACATACAGAAAAACTACTTAAATAATTAATACTGGAATCATAGTTGTAGTTCTTCGTATGGGAATAAATTATTACTTAGATAATTGTTTTACTATGAGAAACACAATATTGATCTTTTGTGTACAAAGAAACAATTACTCAAATAATTGTTATTTTTTTTCATTGCTAGAGTCATATCCATAAACCTAATCTTGTCTTTTTGTATATGGAGGAACAACTACTCAAATAACTATTATGGAATATAGAATCATGACCCTTTGTGTATGGAAAAACAATTACTGAAATAATTATTATTTTGTTATTAGAATATATAATTATTTTTTTCATATCTAAACTCTTACTGGCCCTTTGTGTATAAAGAAACTATTACTCAAATATTACCATAAACATAATCATGACCCTTTGTGCATGGAGAAACTATTACTCAAATATTACCATAAAAATAATCATGAACCTTTGTGTACAGAGAAACTATTACTTAAATGATTGTTATTTTTTTATTGATGTATTTAATTAATTTTTTGTATCTCTACACTCACCTTCAAAAATTTGATCATGACCTTTGTATGGAGAAACAACTACTCAAATAACTATTCAAATAACTATTATATTTGTGTACACTGAAACAATTACTCAAATAACTATTACACTGTTATTATAATATTTAAGTATTTTTTTCCAACTCTACACTCACCTCCTAAAAACCAATTCTTCCAATAAGCTATTGTACCTTGGTTATTCTTCACCTAGGTTATAATTACACATCAGTTAAGCTTACCTAGGGACCATATAGGAGGTTTTAGGAGCATATCCACTTTAGGTGGTGTTATCATGTTATCATTCTCCACTTTATATGGTGTCTTTACCTTTAGTGATTTTATCACATTATCACATCCACCTTTCGTGATTTCACTTTTTCACCTTAGATGGTTTATCCACCTTTAGTTGGTGTTATCACACAATTTGCTTTCCACTTTAGGTGGTAGGATAGGTTATCACTTTTTATCTTGTGTCATATATTATGATACTTATCATATTCTTATGCACTCCTATGTTCTCACCTTTGCCTATATAACCAAGGGGTCTCCTATGTACTCTTGATTCCAACTCAATCCATTTGTTTGATTCTATTGCATCATTGATGAGAATAGAATTTATTGTTGTCACTTTTTGACTCTCTTCTTTTTGTACTTTTCATTAGGCCTCTAGATCTTGGGTGCCTACCTTCCTAGCCAAATCTTACATATTTTAAGGGGCATACTTAACAAATACAATATTCATGACAAATATAAATTTTTGTCTTAATGTAAAGTTGTTAGAGGAAAAAGCTTCATTTTGCAAGAGAAAATCTTAGTATTCAATAAAATTGTATTCTATTATACCTTAAGAGGAGATAAGTACATCACTAAACTAGAGATGCAGATCTAAAGAAGAACAAATTTTGAACAGAGTAGCTCACTAGGTGGCTCCATATAGATTGAGATAATAACTTAAATACAAATACTAATATCTATATTATTTACCTTCCTCATAAAAGACATTACCTTTAGTCTTTGTACCTAACACAATTTCAGTTCTAGAGCTACCCAAGATTCTACACTTGTCATTTTTGAATTGAAGATCATACCCTTTGTCAACCATCTGTCCGAAACTCAAAACATTATGCTTTAGACCTTCGACATACAAGACATCATTAGTGTAAACCCTAAAATTGTCCAGTCTAATTAAATAAATATCTTTAGCCTAATTCTTCTATTAATTAAATGAATATTTATTTATTTAATTAATTCATTTATCCTCTTCTAGCCTTATTTCTCATTTAAATAAATACTTTAATTTATTTAAATAATCATATTCCTAAATAAATAAATATCTTATTTATTTAATTGATCCCACTTCTTCTATTAATTAATTAAATCTTTATTTATTTAATTAATTCATTATCCTATTCTACCCATGACACATGTCATTCATCTCTGAATTCCTACACTACCTACCCTCTAATCATAGCCAACCATTTATCTTTTACACGTCTCCATCTTATCCCTTCATTTCTTATATTGTCTTCTATATAAGGAGAGGATTCCTTCATTATCAAACCCCCCCACTGACTACCTGACTACTCTAGCATTCGAACTTTCACATGCGATCAAGCCTACTTGCAACCACATTTCCGTTATTTATTGAGTTCTTGTGCACACATAAAATCTGAGAGCAAATATATCAAGCAAGATCAATGGAGATAGGAAGAATGGAGATTGAAACCCTATTGGACATGTGATGGTATAATCTTTGTGATTTCATTTGATTTGCATTGTCTTAGGTAATCTTCATATGTTATGATGGATCTTTGTTGTTGTTAGGCTAGGGTTTTGTGGTTGAATTCATTTAGTCTTTCAATATTGTTGTTTCCATTTTTCATCATATACATTTTGGCACGCCTGGTGGGACTCTTGTCCCTTTTTGCATTTAACATCTTTTGTTGCAGATTTTTTGTTTTTGGAGTTGCAGATCTGACATTTCTGACAACATTTTTATATTTTCACATTTGCGCATTTTGAGATCACATTTTTGATTTTCTACTGCATTTGTGACATCTGGAATCACATCTGTGTCTTCGACATTATTTCACTTTTTTTTTGTAGATTGCAGGATTGTATCTGTGTTCCTGAATCATGTATGTGTTCCCTAATCATGCCTATGAAGCATTTAGACACGTCTGTGTTCCCTAGTCGCGTTTGTGTCCACAAGATGCGTATGTGTCGAATCTAGGCGCGTTTGCATATTTCTGTAGCATTTGTGTTAGTGTTAACCGCATTTGTGATTCATCTTTTGCATTTTGGTTTCTTGCGATTTAGTTTTTGGTCATTCGGATTTCAGATCTAGTTTATATTGAGCTAACATCTTCTTATCTAGCTAACTAAATTGGTGCAGCTTGTCTTGAAAGAAAAATTGTTTTGTCGAAGGCCCCTATTTCACAAAGTCTTTTGGATCTAAAATTTACCTAACTTGTGTGCTTGCAGGAAGGGGTGATCATTTGAAAGAATCCAAACTACTAATAGATCTGTATTGCAGGACCTTGGCAAGGGTTTTTTATCTTTATTGTGTGCCTTGTTTTCATAGACTAGCAAACACTTCAATTGGTGCACTAAAATTGAACCCATGTCTTTTGTGTCTTGAGCAATAGGCTCTTTTGTTTAATCTTTAGAGGGCATGTCTCCCCATGTGGTCATTAGGACTACTAGTGACGAGAGAATGACCCAAGTGGTAGCGAGCAAAGCCCACCTCTTCTGAACCACTATAAACAACTGTATCCATTGTGAAAACTATGGATAACGTGTGCTGATTAGTTCATACTGACACTATGTCTCCCCATAAACCCGTTTGATCAAATTTATTCGATCAGTTGTAGGGTGTAACCCCTACCGACTGAGAGCCTTCTGTATTTATAGAGCTTAAAGTGTCACATATATGGCCACACAAGCGGATGCCCTTACTAGCACCTTTCTATTTTAGAAGCCAAAATCCTTCTAGTTGTTAGGGTAGGAGGTCAGACCTCTGGAGTGGCTCACACATATACAGTTCTTAGTAGAGATACAAAGTTTGGCATGGGGAGTTTTCATGGGGACTGATGCTTGGTTGTCCCAAGAAGTGAGTGGCGAGGGTGGAGCTAGTGGGGTCAAGCATCTAAGTATCTGCTCTCAATAGCGTAGCCTCATGTGGGATCAACAACTATTGTCCTAGCCAGCCATAAGAATTGTGCTTGTCTTCTTTTGAACAATCAAACATTCAAGATCAAACATCAAAACATTGTGTCTTTTGTGTCTTCAAGTGTATGCAAAACAATTTTACATCAAACAAAACACTTTTCTTGAAGTCATTTTTGAGTCTAAACACTTGCAAACATTGAGTCTTCATCAACATTGTGTCCTCTTGTCATGAAAAATAGTCAAAAATTTAGATTGGGTCACAACAAACCAACTTCACAAATTGGAAAAATTGCACCCAGTTTTCATAAACACATCTGTGTCTGACAAAACCGTGTCTGTGTCATCTAACCGCATCTATGAAGGTCATAAACACGTCTATGTTCTCTTGAGCAACATTGCATTTACAAAATATCATAAACACGTTTGTGTCTGACAGAACCACGTCTTTGTCATTTACGAGCATCTATGAAGTATACATGGATGTCTGTGTTCAGAATTGGAAAACTTTACAGCCTAGCAAACAAGAACAATCAGTTTCAGACTTATTAAGCTTCCTAGGTTATCTCTTCGAGTTTTCATCTAGCATTCAGCCTATTTTTGGGTCCAACAAAGTCCATCATTGCTTTACATCTTGCATTACATTCACATTTGTCTAAACTTGAGTCAAAAGGTCATTGTCTTGTCCTAATCATACTTTGTCAACATACTAAATACAACAACATTTTGCTAAGTGGTCCCTCATCAAGGTCTATCACCTTTGAGTCTCATTTGGTCTTACTTAGAGTCAAGGTCAACTTACCTCATCAAGAGAAACTATCGTATATTTGGAAGCCACACCTACTCTACTACATACATACTTGGTCTTACACTTTGGAAATTGCAAGTACACCTCAGATTCATTTACATTCCATCCAACTCTTGGTCCTACATACTCTTTCCATTTTCATCTAGTTTCAAACATCTTGGTCAATACCTAGTTCATGGTTGAAACCCATTCCCAAAAATCTAGGAGAGAAGCTAAAGAGGCTCAAGAGTCTACCAACATGAGTGCTTATGAGTATGACAATGATGTCTTTTTCAATTTTGACTAGACTACATTACTTGACATGGATGTCTACAGAAATATTCCAAATGTTGAGAACATGGACACTACAAACAACAATGATACACACAATGACAATATGGACAACATTTTAGTAAATTCAATAGAAGTGGAAGACTCCATTATGGATCCCCATTTCAATCAACTGGTTGAGGAAATAATGAGGAGAGATAGACAATACTTCTTACAAGTGATGGCACAAAGTGGAGCTAAGATCCCTCATGATTTTGACATGTCTCAAATAATGGAAAATCGACCTTTGCAACAATGTGACCTGAACATGGATCAAAGGAGGCCTAATAGTGGAGGCAATAGAGGACCACATCTTGTGCCTGAATCACCACCATCTTTGTTTCAAAAACTAGAGGTCCCATACACACATGGTCAAACATATGATACTCACCTTCACAGACCATTATGGAAGTCTTATGCAGAAAAATATATTCAATCACATGCCAATGCTAAGGACATACCACCAAAGTAATTGGATATCCAAAGGCATGTTCAAAATTTGGACACAAGGAAACCCCTCATCAAATTTGGGGGAAACACAATAGAACAAACTCATGACATTCCTGTAGAGTATGGTATATGTGGACAAAATAGATATTCTATTCCTCATCATGGCTCTATACCAGGTGGTCCTTATACACAACATCATTATAGACCTCCTCCATATGAACATGTGTATGATCAATATCATCCATATATGCAACATGCTCCTCCTCCACCCGGTGCCTCAGGTATGGGATATGGTTCAAGAAGTTGATCTCCACCTAAGAACAATTTGGAACAACAAATCAAGGACTTACAAAAGAAAATGGAGGACATAAATACACTGAAGCCAACTTACACAATGAGAGACATATGTCCCTATCCATTTGACAAAAGGATTCCAATGCCTCCATTTCCTACACACTTTGTGACACCTAAGTTTGATAAGTATAGAGGAAAAGGGGATCCTAAGGAACACATAAGATAGTTTTTTACAACCTGCATAGAGGTAGCAATAGAACAGACATATTTTGATGAGATTATTCCCACAAAGCTTAGGTGATCAAGCTATGGAATGGTTCTCCGAATTCCCACCTGGAATTAAGTCATGGGGTGACTTAGCAGAGGCGTTTATCCAAAATTTCTCATACAACATAGAGACAGACATATCAGTCACTACTTTGTGCAACACCAAACAAAAGGATGGAGAATATTTTTCATCATTTTTAAAAAGATGGAGAAATCTAGCCAAAAAATGCTCTTGTGAAATTCCACAAAAAGAAATGGTAGATATGTTCACCTAGAATGTTAACAAAGACATTGGTTATGATCTAAGAAAAGCTTTCTTGTCCACCTTCAAGGACGTCATTGAAAAAGGCTTAGCAACAGAAAAGTTCCTAATTGAGCAAGGCATTATCAAAATATTCAAAGAAAACAAAGAGGACTATAAAGGAAAAGACAAGCCAAGATTTTGGAATAAAACAATAACACAGTCAATGATGGTGTTGTGGATGCCAATACAGTGCAACCCAAAATCATTTTTTCTAGATCAAGCTCTACAAACAATTAAGTGAATACTCAAACAACTTCAAAGTCACGAAGGAAGTACACCCCATTGGGAGAACCACTAGAGTTAGTTTTCAAAAAGCTAGTGGCAAACAAAATAATAACAATTTCAGATTTGCCTCCATATGAGCCAAAGGTTAAACCAAATTGGTGGAATGATAATGAGTATTGTGGATTTCATAAGAGAAAAGGTCATAAGATAAGAAATTGTCATCGACTGAAGAACATCATACAAGATCTTATTGATAGAGGTGACATTGAGATTGAAGGACACTCATCAAATCAAGAACATGAAATGTTTAAAGAACCATTCCCAAAACATGACAAGAGAAAAGCCAAAGCCACAAATGACCAAAGCAACTATACCAAACCATCTTATAGCTATGATTCAAATATCAATCAGATTTCGATGGACAATTATGTCTCTACCATTATCATCAAGGACAAATCGCCTGAGAATTCTACCCAAAGAGCCAAAATCATCCTAAAAGGCATTGGATCTTCTTCCGAACATACCTCTGAATATAATGTCACAAGTCATTGAGGTAAATTCACTTTGCAAGGTGCTCCAACTAGAAAAACCACTTCCTCATCAACAAAACCTAAGTATGACCTTGTAGAACAGTTAGGTAAGACACCCGCGCTTATCTCCATCCTAGAGCTCTTACGCATATCTCCCGCACATAAAGCCATTCTTGACAAAATCTTGAGAGACACTTCTATTCGTACTAATCTGAACATGGACCATTTTCAAGCCATGGTGGGATACCTTTCCATTCTACACTCCTTGACATTCACAGAAGCTGATGATGCCTCCGTGAGCCAACCACATAATGCACCTTTACACATTGAAACCTTCCTACACAAACATCAAATAAAATGAGTCCTGGTGGATGGAGGAGTAGGTCTAAACATTTGTACATTGAGCACTATTAAACAATTGGGATATTCGGATAAAGCTGTGAATTCCAAAAACAAAATTACCATCAAGGCATATGATGATGAAGATTGTTCATCCAAAGGCACAGTCACCTTGCCTCTTAGAGTTGGACCATTTACTAAGGATGTGGTTAATCAAGTCCTAGACCTTGATCTCACATACAATATATTGCTAGGATGTCCTTGGATTCATGTGATGGGGGTAGTCCCATCTACATACCACCAATGCATTAAGTTTCCTCACAATGGAGTTGAAATAACAGTTAATGGTGATCCTAATCCATTTATATATTGCAATAACTTGAGATCAAAAACTGAGATGATCATTCCAAGTAATAGGGAAGCTGTCCCTTCTTCTGCATACATTTTTCCCAAATCATTAAAACCTTCGACATCAAAACAAGGTGAGCTTAAAGGGACATATCAAGACAAAGGCATGGGTGAATACACTTTGAATAAAACCATGTGCTTACAACAAGTTATGAGTTCACCAAAAGAATATGGATGACCACATCCTTCCAAACAGGTATCTATCATTATATTCAAATGGGATCCTACTATCTTCCAAAGGTGGGGTGAACTGGAAGAAGAAGACGTATACAAAATTCTTTACAAAGACCCCGAAAATGGTACACAAGATCACATCAGTATACCATGTGAAAAATATGGCATAGGATTGAAGATCTTACAAAAATTTGGGTATGATGGTAAAAGTCCTCTTGGCTTAAGAAAGGAAGGTATCATCCAACCTTTGCAACCATAATTGACATTTAAAAAGGAATGCTCAAAAGGACTTGGTTTCATGCCTTCCAAGGTAAATACTCAAAAGGCAAGAGAAGTATTACAAATCACAGCTATCAAAGATCAAGAACAAAATCATTATTCCATAGACTCCAATGAATGGGAATGGGGTTCAGACAAATCCTCCAGCAACTATGAACTCACCAAGACATTCAGAGAACCACATGAACCCATAAAAGAAGAGGAATTTAATAAAACATTCAAAATTGGTCAAGAAAAAACCCCTGAGGATCTGACACATTCCTTGCCTCTAGGTTCTAGGTTGATATCACAAAGAATGAGGACACCCGTCCTAGAATGCGCTACTAGTGATGACAATTTGGATTTGTTCATGATAGAGATAGATAAGGAGAGTGCCAATGATGACCTCGATAACTACCTCAACATACCTGAATATAAATGCATCTTTACCCTTACTCCCATTGACTTTGAAAATATTGAAGGTTTCCCCTTGTCCATCACCAACTTATTGACTCGGAACATGAAGGAGATGTACAGTTCGACACATTCCAAAATGATGAAGCCTTTATTGACTATCTAGGCATACAAGATGACCTTCCCCCTTGGGACAATAAGGGAGTATTGGTGTAGGAGCACCCTTCCAAGCTCTTCCTCCTTCTTTTTTTTGTTTCTATTATGCTTCTTTTGAAGCCATTGTATATAAAATAAAGAGCCATGTGCTCATTGGTCCTAGTTAGGGTCCTAGTTGAGGTCTCAGGGTCATGAGTCAAAATTGAGGATATCTTTGAAATAGGCAGTATGTGTGCATTTGAGGTGTTTAGGGGTCCCTCATAGCATGGTGGTGTCCTTAGGTTGGCCCAATGTGGCTCTAGGAGTCAAGAAAAGCAACATTGAGAAAGTTGCTCAAAAGTTGCAAAAGTAGCATGACAACTTTTAAAAGTTGTCAAGCAACTTTTCCACCATGAGGTCAGAATATTTAGTTTAAGCATGGAAAACCCTAATATGGGCACACAAACTGAGGAGAGGGTAGTATAATTAGTTAAAAACCCTAAGTTAATGGGTTCGATGTCAGACATTTTACGGCCCAAGCAAGGTGACTTGACTGTGACTGCAATTTTGTTGCTAGTTGGCACAAAAGGAGTAAATAATGATCATCAATGGATTGATTTGCATGAAAAACTATGTGGAGTGTCTTGTATGGTGTACTTAATCTCATTTTGAGCATTTATATTACGTTTTGATTTGTAAGGGAAGTGTGTTTGTAATTATTTTGTGAATTTGCTCCTTACTGTCCAGTTTTAGACTGGTTTGTGTAAATGGCTGCATAACTCCATTCCCTATTGTGGAACCACCATGAAACCATGGGGAATGAGAATGTAGACCTTTTACTATATATCAATGCAAACACGGCCCTTTAAAATGCAAGGAGGCCATTTGAAGACCTATTCCTAGGCGAGACTGGATAGTGCTCGGCTATGAAGGATCAAGTTGCAGAGGTCTTGGAGAGCAAGGAAGGACAGAGGATGAGGCACCCTTTGGAGGAATTGAAGAGGAGTGAGTGAAGAACCATTGGTGTGAAGGAGGAGCTTCCACCAATCTAGACAAGGTGGAAAGAGCACCAAATCCACACTGTCACCCTGGTAGGCCTAAAAACCCTCCTAAAAATTCTTAAAAACCTTAAAATCCACCTAAGGTAGTGTACAGATACTTGGATGCCTAAAACCTAGAAAATCCTTTAGTCCTTGCCAAATGAATAGTAGGTCTTTTGGGAATTTTCACAAGAAAGTGCATCATTTGTGAGAGGGAGCCCTAAAGGACCGGGTAGGAGGCCTAATTGGTCATAATCCTTGTAGCCCTATTTTGTAGGCAAAACACAAAATAGTGAAATCAGTAAGGGATTGGAAGCTTGAAACCTCTTTGGGGCACATGAATGGGTGGAAAAACCATGAATTAGACCTGATCTAACCTTGCTAAGACCTAGGAAGGTGTGGAATAAGCCTAGCCCTTATTAGCCTAAGTAAGGGTTTCTTGAGTCTCATGAGCAGGTGAGACCTTAGGAGTAGATTTTCAACTTGTTCATGGGTGGATTGGGAAAGCTTAGGGGATTCCACAAGCACGGGGAGTCCTAGAGACCCTAGGGTGTGGTTAGAACACCTGGTGATCCAAGGAAGGGGTCCAAGAGCATAGACTAGGCTAGTCTATCCCAAACCCCATCCCATCAGATTGGTATCAGAGCAAGTAAAAGGCTTGGTGGACTGTGTATGTCTCTGTATTCTAGTGAATCAATAGGGGAAAGCAAAATGGTCACTAATGTAGAGCTAGCTAGGGAGGTAGAAGAACAAAAGGAGAAGAATAGACTCCTTGAAGAAGCTATGAGCAAGATAAGGGATAAGTTGCAAGAAGTAGTGGATCAGAGGACACAAGGACCTTGGGGTGAAGACACCAAAGATAAAGGCAAGAAAACCATTCACATAGATGACATTATACTTGAACTAGATCCCTTGTTTGATGAAGAACCATTTGTAAAGGCTATCAAGACTTTGAACACCAAAGCTTTTGAAGGATTGCCATATTTCAGTGGAAGGATGGACATTGACACTGTCATGGAATGCATTGAGGGCATGGAAAACCACTTTGACTGTGAGGGAGTGATAGAGGCTCAAAAGGTTAAGGTTTCCAAATCAAGATTAAGGGGAGCAGCTTTAACATGGTGGAAATACCTACAAGAAGAGAGAGTTAGCATGGGGAAGCTACCTATTGCCAATTGGAAGGCCATGGTGAGTAAGATGAAGGAGAACTACTTACCAGAGGATTATGAAGTTCAAATTCATAAGAAGAGATAAGGTTTGAAGAAAAAAGACATTGATGTGACCTCCTACACCGAAGAATTTCAAAAACTTTGTCTTAGATCCAAAGTCCAAGAAGATGAATCTATTAAGGTGGCTAGGTATCTAAGTGGCCTAAAGTGGAACATTCAAGAGGAGATAAGCCTATGGACTCCTACTACTGTTCAAAAATGCCATCAACTTGTTGTCAAGGTAGAAGAGAGGAACAAAAGGAAAGGAGACTCTAATAATAGCGGTAGAGGCAGAGGTAGAGAACAAATGAGTCACCAAGGTGGCTACCAGTGCAAGGCAAATGAGCAAAGGAACCAAGGAGAAGCCAAGTTGATTGAACATGCTAGTGAAACCAATCTCAGAGGAGGACATTCTAGAGGAAGAGCTGCACAAGGTGGTCCAAGTAGGGGTAGATGTACCAGCAGAGGTAACTCCTACTTTGCAACTATGAAGTGTTACAACTGTGGACAATTGGGACACCCGACATATAGATGCCCTGAAAAGCCGACATCATCAAACAATGGAAAGAGGGTTGCTTATGCACAGGAAGACTCTTCAAGTAGCAAGACACTAGATGTGGACTAGATTGAATCAGAAATTGGTGAGAATTTGATGTTCAATAGGATTTTGATCAGACAGTCGGTTAAGGAGGAACCTAAACATAGGAGAGCATTGTTTAGGGTGAGATGCAAAGTTCTTGGTAAAGTGTGCAAGGTGATAGTTGATTAAGGCTCAACTGACAACATCATATCAGAAGAGGTAGTTAGGAAGTTGAAACTCACAAGAATACCCCACACTAGCCCTTACAAGGTGACTTGGTTGAACAAAGGACAAAGTGTGCTTGTCAATGAATAGACTTGGGTAGAGTTTTCTATTAGAGGATATAAGGATAAGATCCTTTGTGATGTGTTGCCTATGGATGCTTGTCATCTATTGCTAGGAAGACCTTAGCAATTTGATAGGAAGGTGATCTATGATGGAGAGGAGAACTCCATATCATTCAAGAAGGATAGCAAGACCTTCAAGATTCAGTCCTTGACAGAGAATGAAGAGGGAACTTCAAGAACACTTGGTGTCTTATTGGCTACTGGTAAAGATTTCTTACACTTGCTTCATGAGGAGGAGATAGTGAAGTGTGCCATCTTTGTGAAGCCAAAAGAGGAGGAAGACAAGTTGCAAGCAGAGGTACCCAAGGAGGTGAAGCAAATGTTGCAAGAGCATAAGGACATAGTGAGTGATGGAGCACCTACAACACTCCCACCAAGAAGGTCTATAAGTTATCAAATAGACTTTGTTCCCAGAGCATCCCTACCTAAAAAAGCTGCATATAAGCTCACACCTAACCAAAACAAGGAAGTAGCAAGGCAAGTGCAGGAGTTATTGGAACAAGGACTGATTAAGAAGAGCATCAGCCCATGTGCAATCCCGGTAGTGCTAGCATCAAAGAAGGGAGGCAAGTGGAGAATTTGCATTGATTCAAGCGCAATCAATAGGATCACCATAAGGTATAGGTTTCCTATTCCTAGAATAGAGGATTTGATGGACTGTTTAGTAGGTGCTATGTATTTTACCAAGTTGGACCTTAAAAGTGGTTATCACCAGATTAGAATCAAGGAGGGAGATGAGTGGAAGACTTATTTCAAGACCACAAAGGGATTGTATGAATGTCTTGTGATGCCATTTGGACTCACCAATGCCCCAAGCACCTTCATGAGGTTGATGAATGAGGTGTTAAAAGATTTCACAGGCAGGTTTGTGGTGGTGTACCTAGATGACAATCTCATCTATAGCAGAACCAAAGAGGAGCACCTTGAGCATTTGAGGTTAGTCTTAGAGAGATTGCATGATGAGAAGTTATCCATCAACCTAGAGAAGTGTGACTTCTTGAAGCAAGAGCTCATCTACTTAGGATTTGTGGTGTCTAAAGGAACCTTGAAGATGGATCCAAGCAAAGTGGAGGCAATCTTGAATTGGCCTGCACCTAGAACAGGGACTGAAGTTAGGAGTTTCCATGGTTTAGCCCAATTCTATAGAAAGTTTGTGAGGAACTTCAGTGGCATATGTGCACCAGTCCTTGACACCATAAAAGGAGGCCTTAAAACTAAGTTTAAATGGACTGAGCAGGCTGACAAAGCATTTCAATTGTTGAAGCAAGAAGTAGCCACAAAACCTATCCTTCTCCTACGTACTTTTGATAAGCTATTCACATTGGAGTGTGATGCAAGTGTAATTGTAGTAGGGGGTGTATTGAGTCAAGAGGGAAGACCTGTGTCATTTTTCAGTGAGAAGCTTAATGAAGCAAAGAAGAAGTACTCAGCCTATGACTTAGAGTTGTATGCATTAGTGTAGTCTCTTAAAAAATGGAGGCATTACTTACTTCCAAAGGAATTTGTGGTGTTCATAGACAACCAAGAATTGAGTTACATTAACACTCAATAGAAGCTTAGCAATAGACATTTGAAATGGATGGAATACCTCCAATCCTTCACCTTCACCATCAAGCATAAGAAGGGGCAACTCAACAAGGTGGCAAATGCATTAAGCAAGAAGTTGTTGATAGTTCAAGAACTACAGTTGTAGAGCATGGGAATAGAAGGTTTCAAGGACCTCTATGAAGGAGATGAAGACTTCTCATCAGCTTACAAGGTTTGCAAGGAATTTGTGAACCATTTCCATGGTGAGTATGTATATTATACTCTCCAAAATGGTCTTTTGTTCAAAGGTAATCAATTGTGTGTACCAAGAGGATCCATGAGGGAAAACCTCATCCAAGAGAAATGCAATGGCAGTTTAAGTGGACACTTTGGAGTCAACAAAACCTTGGATTTAGTACATAGGTACTTCTACTGGCCAAAGTTGCGAAGAGATGTGAAGAAGTATGTGGAGCAATGTGGTGTGTGTCAAAGAGAAAAAGGAGGATCAAGAAATGCTAGTCTCTATCAACCATTGCTGGTCCCAAATAGGCCTTAGGAATGTATATGCATGGACTTTGTAGTAGGACTTCCCAAGACAAAGACAGGTATGGACAACATCTATGTGGTAGTAGATAGATTTTCCAAGATGAGCCATTTCATTCCATGTAAAACTACACATGATGCTATCTATGTTGCACATCTTTTCTTTAAGGATATTGTTAGGATTCATGGACTCCCTTTAAGAATTGTTTCAGACAGGGACAACAAGTTCATGGGCCATTTTTGGCAAACGTTTATGGAGGAGACTTGGAACTAATGTCTCATTTAGCTCAGCTTACCATCCAAAAACAAATGGTCAAACTGAAGTCATTAATAGGGTGTTAGGCAACTTGTTGAGGTGTTTAACTAAGGATTATGGGTTGACATGGGACCTAGTCATTCCTCAAGTAGAGTATGCATACAATGACAGTGTGAATAGGACCACTAGAAAGAGTCCATTTGAGGTTGTTTATGGTAGACATCCAAGAGGAGTGTGTGAACTTACGGAACTTGGTTCTATGGAGATGAAGAGTGGACAAGCAGAGGACTTCACTCAAACCATCAAGGAAGTCCAAGAATAGGTTAAGAAAGCCATCCTTGAATCCACTCAAAAAATGAAGGCCAAAATGGATGAGAAAAGGAGAGAGGTTCAATTCAAGGTGGGTGACTTTGTGATGGTCCATTTGAGCAAAGCTAGGATGCAAAGTGGTAAGCCTACCAAACTGCAAATGAAGAGGGTAGGACCTTGTAGAATTATGTCAAAGTATAGGGAGAATGCTTACAAGGTTGACCTTCCATCAAATTTGGCTATATCACTAGTCTTTAATGTAGCTTACCTGATCATGTATAAGCGTGAAATAGCAGGGCAAAAGGAGAACCAAGCCAAGGTCCTACAAGACCTAGATGTTAATGTCTTACCATAGGTGAAGAAGCCTATAGTAGAGGAGATCTTGGAATCCATAGTAAAGAAGTCCACTAGACACTAGGTCTACATGGAACACTTGGTGAAGTGGATAGGTCAGCCTGAGTCTAAAGCTACCTGGGTTGAAGAGGGCAGGTTCAAGACACTTGGCATAGACCTGGCTCTCATCTCTTCTTCTATTTTTTAGTTGTGTGTAGAGGGGGAGTATGGTGTGGGAGCACCCTTCCAAGCTCTTCCTCCTTCTTCTTTTTTGTTGGTGTTATTCTTCTTTTGAAGCCATTTTATTTAATAAAGAGCCATGTGCTCATTGGTCCTAGTTAGGGTCCTAGTTGAGGTCTTAGGGTCATGAGTCAAAATTGAGGATTTCTTGGAAATAGGGGGTATGTGTGATTTTGAGGTGTTTAGGGTTCCCTCATATCATGGTGGTGTCCTTAGGTTGGCCCAATGTGGCTCTAGGAGTCAAGAAAAGCAACATTGAGAAAGTTGCTCAAAAGTTGCAAAAGTTGCATGACAACTTTTAAAAGTTGTCAAGCAACTTTTCCACCATGAGGTCAAAATATTTAGTTTAAGTGTGGAAAACCCTAATATGGGCACACAGACCAAGGAGAGGGTAGTATAAGTAGTTAAAAACCCTAAGTTAATGGGTTGGATGTCAGACATTGTATGGCCCAAGCAAGGTGACTTGACTGTGACTGCAATTTTGTTGCCAGTCAGCACAAAAAGAGTAAAGAAAGATCATCAATGGATTGAATTGCATGAAAAATATGTGGAGTGTCTTTTATGGTGTACTTACTCTCATTTTGAGAATTTATATTAGGTTTTGATTTGTAAGGGAGGTGTGTTTGTAATTATTTTGTGAATTTTCTCCTTACTGTCCAGTTTTGGACTGGTTTGTGTAAATGGTTGCATAACTCCATTCCCTATTATGGAACCAACATGAAACCATGGGGAATGAGATTTTAGGCCTTGTACTATAGTTAAATGCAAGAAGGGCCCTTGAAAATGCAAGGCCATTTGAAGACCCATTCCTAGGCGAGACTAGACAGTGCTTGGCTAGGAAGGGTCAAGTTGCAGATGTCTTGGAGAGAAAGGATGGTCAGAGGAGGAGGCACCCTTTGGAGGAGTTTAAGAGGGGTCAATGAAGCACCATTTGTGTGAAGGAGGAGCTTCCACCAATCTAGACAAGGTGGCAAGAGCACCAAATCCACACTATGACCCTGGCAGGCCTAAAAACCCTACTAAAAATCCTTCAAAACCTTAAAATCCACCTAAGGCAGTGTATAGACACTTGGAAGCCTAAAACCTAGAAAATCCTTGAGTCCTTGCCAAATGAGTACCAGGTCTTTTGGGAAGTTTCACAAGAAAGTGCATTGTTTGTGAGAGGGAGCTCTAAAGGACTGGGTAAGAGGCCTGATTGGTCATAATCCGTGTAGCCCTATTTTGTAGGCAAAACACAAAATAGTGAAATTGATAAGGGATTGGAAGCTTGAAATCTCTTGGGGGCACATGAATGGGTGGAAAAACCATGAATTAGACCTAACCTAACCTTTCTAAGACATAGGAAGGTGTGGAATAAGCCTAGCCCTTATTGGCCTAAGTAAGGGTTTCTTGAGTCTGATGAGCAGGTGAGACCTTAGGAGTAGATTTTCAACTTGTTGGTGGGTGGATTGAGAAAGGTTAGGGGATTCCACAAGTAGGAGGAGTCCTAGAGACCCTAGGGTGTGGTTAGAACACCTAGTGATTCAAGGAAGGGGTCCAAGAGCATGGACTAGGATAGTCTATCCCAAACCCCATCCCATCAAGTATACACTATAGAACTCAATAGTGTGGCATATTTTGGTGAGGGAATTGGGCCTTCTAGTCATAGAAATATAAAAAATAAAAACAAATCAATGGTCTTGTGGTGAAAACCATGTTGTGGCACTTTCTGACCCAAATAAAAGTAAAAAGAAAGCACATATCTAAGGGAAAAAACCTCTCTGAGGCACCCGAAGATGGAAGGCTCGACATTCTCCCAGCATCATACAAAGGAAAATCATCTATTTTGGTAGAGGAGACCATCAAAACAAACATTGGTACATAAGAAATTCCACATAACATATTCCTAGCACATTCTCTAAACAGAGACAGAAAGATCAAAGTTCATAAGTTTCTTCACAGAGTGACAAGTCAATTTTGCATGGTCATACGCTGATATGCTTGGACTGGATCCGCATTTAGTAATGCATCATTTGATAGTCAAACTGGGGGTAAAACTAGTGAAACAAAAATTAAGAAAGATGCATCCACAAGTGTCATTATTAGTCAAAGTAGAGCTTGAAAAATTATTGGATGTCGGATTCATATGCCAAATTGATTACCCTGATTGGATCTCCAACTTAGTGCCTGTTAGCAAACCAGATCATAGCATCAGAATATGCATAGATTTTAGAGACATCAACAAAGCTTGTCCTAAGGATGATTTTCCATTACCAAATATTGACCTTATCGTAGATCTCACAGCAGGTCATGCGATGTTATCTTTGATGGATGGATTCTCTCGCTATAATCAAATAAAAATCACATCTGAGGATCAGCACAAAACAACATTTACTTGTCCTTGGGGAACTTTCTGCTAGAATTTCATGCCCTTCGGGCTCAAGAATGCAGGCACTACATATCAAAGAGTCATGACTACTATCTCTCATGATCTCATGCATGTTGCTATGGAATATTATGTTGATGACCTCTTGGGAAAATCAATAGATAGAGATACACATTTGGATATACTTTCAGTCATTTTTGATCAGTTGGAAAAATACAAAGTAAGATTAAACCCCAAGAAATGTGTCTTTGGAGTAACCTCCGGGAAGCTCCTAGGGTTCATTGTCTTGAAAAGAGGAACTGAAGCCGATCCAGCCAAAGTCAAGGCCATCCTAGAGATGCAACCACCAAGAAATATTAGTCAACTTTGATCTTTGCAAGGGAGACTCTAGTCCATATGAAGATTCATAGCACAACTTGTGGATAAATGTCATCCTTTTCAGCATTTTCTACACAAAAAAAATCAAATTCAAATGGGATGATAACTGTCAACAGGCTTTCTAGATACTCAAAAATTATCTTCTGAATCCACCAGTCTTGATGCCACTGGTTCCGGATCAACTCCCATTACTATACATATCTGCTACTTCAACAGCACTGGGGGCACTCTTAGCACAACAAGATGTTCAGAGCAAAGAAAAGGCAATCTACTACATCAATCGCACTTTGGTGGGATACGAGCTAAACTACACACCAATTGAGCATGCATGTCTTGCTGTGGTCTTTGCTTCGCAGAAATTATGACATTACTGTAAAGCGGAAAATCGCAGTCGAACCCTAGTTGTTTTCCCCTCTTCCAACTCCGAGGAGAGAGAAGGGAGGTTCGCTAGGATTCGATGGGTTTTCACTTAGGGGGAAGACTTTACATTCAAAAGAGGGGTTGAAACTCATAAGATTCAATCCCACACAATGTAAGATTGGATGCTAAATGAATTTCAAGGGTTTGGAAAGCAAAGCTACCCTCTTTTGTAAAGAATGTTGATTAAGGAAATTAAGCTAAGGATGCATAGAAAGTCATAAAGATTCGCTTATAAACTGAGTTTAGGTTATAGGATGAAGCTGCGAACCTGGAATTAGCAGTAGAATGTCGATACGGCGCTGTCCTGCAAATTTGAGCAAAAGTTGTCGGGACGATGGTGCCCGGCGCCATGGTCCTCCAAAAAATCCGTGAAATGAAGTGGGATCAGTTCGTCTCTGCACAAGGATTCCAAATCTTCAATCTCAGCCGCGTACCTACAACCTACACACAGAAAAGCGAAGACGATGGGGGGTTAGGGATTAGGGGTTTGCCTTTAGGTCAAACCCCGGTTTTGGAATTAACCAAGAAATGAGCAAGAGCTGTAAATGTAAATGACTGTAAAACAAGTACTAATACCTTGTTCTAAGGATGTTTGTATCCTTATGTGCGAAGGTTTAGATGTTGTATGTTGTATGTTGTATGTTGTATGTTGTAGCATGTAGTATGTGATCTCCTCTTCAATGGTTGAATCCTTGTCTTGAATGCAACACTTAGCCTTGAATGCTTGAATGCTTGAATGCTTGAATGCTTGAATGCTTGAGTATAGTTTCCACGCTTTTCACATATATCCTCCTCATGCCAAATGAGAGAGAAAAATGTAGTTTATATACTTGTCAATTAGGGCTGATAGACTGATTTTCCCGACCTTAGGCCGACCCGGAAATGTAATTTCCAAATTGCAAACAAAAAGACCCGAGCCCCTTTGGAGACCGAGCCCAAAATAGGACCCAGGGACTAGGGCGCTGGGCGCCCTGGTCCTTAAGGACCAGGGCGCTGGGCGCTCTAGTCCCACCTCCCGGGACAGCAGGGTGCAAGGAGGTTCAGGCCAGGGTGCTTGAAAAATGCAGTTTTCAGTGTCGTGAGCAAGTTTTGGGGTCTCCATTCAGGTTGCGTGTTGCGTCGCCATCGTGAAGACCGAAATGCAGTCAAAATTGCAAGTGTCGCAATTTTAGGATGCTACATTTAGCCCCCACTTTAGCGGGAGTATGTATGCTCATACTTTTGGTAAAGTACAAGGAAACAATATTGAAAGACTTTCACCACGTCAAGGAGGCAAGATACACCAAGCCCCCAGTGGACTAAGGATCTTACGACTTTGATTGACAAAGTAAAAGGGAAGATCACGAGGAAGAACCATGACTGTCAGTAGTAAGGTTCCCTCACTATGAGTCATGCAAAAGAAATACCAAAAATCTTCAAGACAAAGCTAAGTTTGCCAAGAAATTTTCAAGTATCTTTGAAAGGATAGACAGGGTGTATGCCCCCCTACGTTAAAGCGATCGCACACGCCTCAACGGGGGTGATTGTTTTAACGTAGTGATACACATAAGAAATGAGAAAGGAAAAGGAGCACGTTATCGCAAAGATTTAGTCCCCAAGTGTGAGATAAACCCAAGGATAATAGACACAAAACACAAAGCACGAGGTGACTTCGCTTTCCTCGGGGTCAGTATACTGTATGATAAGTCATGTATATATCATATGTATGTATGCATAATTGTTCTTCATTCCCCAATCAAGGAAGGCCACCTAGAAGAAGGGAACACATGTGTCTTTTGAGTCAACATGAGAGAGACCAAAGACATCTCAATGCTTTGCATCGTCCTCAAGTAGACAACACTAAGGAAAACAAATAGAAGAATGAGAATAACATATAGAAGAAGTAACAAAAGAGAGGGGGAGAGAATCTGCTATGCTAATGTAACTAGTCTAGCACGTCATCTACCCCCCGATCTTGCTGATCAATGTTTCGGGAAGGCAGGGAACACGCTAGAGGAGGAACATCCAACACAGCAGATGGAGCTATCACAAGATCCAAACAAGGGCTATGTTCATGTTCCAAGCCACATTGTTCTTGTCTAGGAGCTAGGATAAGTGCTTTAGAAAATTCATTAGATAAATGGTTATCAACATCAACAAGTTCATATTCACTATCAGAAGCAAGAGGAGTAACATTTTCATCATGAATAACATTTTCATCTATATCATCATCAAGATTTATAAAAATAGGATCTTTAACTCGCACAGGATCAAGACCATCATGCATCTTATGTTTAGGAGATTTAGGCTCAATGTCCGGCTGAGGAAAAAATGGAATAATGCTTGTTGAAGGTGGTTTTGGAGATTGCAAAGTTTGAGAAGCAGTTGCTTGAGCCCTAAGATGACGCTTTAGTCGGTGTTCCCGTGCAAAACGATTTCGTCTAGTCTTAGTAGGAAGTTGTGAAGACTGAGGAGGAGGAATGTTCTCATCCTTAGCACTTGGGTGTTTAGGTTGTGGTCTCTTAGGCTGGGTAATAGGAGAAGAAGAAGGTCTCTTCTCTCTATAAAAAGGAGGAGGAACTGCTCCATATAAAGGAGGAATTTTTGGTTTAGGGAGAAGACCAAGTCCATCATGACGAGGAGGTATAGGTCTACTCTTAGGAAGTTTATTAGGTATAGACATAGTCACATCCATAGGGATGGGTTGGGAATCTTCTTGAGGAAAGACATTAGTTTTATCTTTCAAAGGAAGAACTTCCTTCTCAAGAATGCTAGGAATGTCAAGTTTAGGTGTTCTAGGTTCACTTAGAGATAGGATCATATCTGTTTTCCACTTTTGATAAGATTTGAAAAGATGATCACTTCATGGAGGAAGAGATTGGAATTGTTTAGGCCAAAAGTAATCAAGAGGAACACTAGAGGTTCTTTTGGCTGGTTTAAAGAGACTATGATTGACAGTAACAACTTCACCATTATGGGGAAATTTTAAACACTTATGAATAGGAGAAGCAATAGCTTTCATGGAAGATAGCCAAGGATAGCCAAGCTTCACACGAAATTGTTCGGAAGATGGAATAATAGCAAATTTCACATCAAGAGATTTGTTATGGACCTCAATAGGCAATGTAATAGAACCAATTGCAGGAGAACAAAATGCATCAAATAATTTCACAATCATATTTGTTTTGTCATAGATCACTTGATTCAATTGCAAAGTAAAAAGAAATTCTTCAGTAATAACAATAACCATGCACGAAGGATTAATAAGCACTCCATGGCAAGGTGTATTTTTGACTTTTGCAACTATGTATAAAGGACCATCAGGTGCTCTAATGGTTTCACTAGAATCAAATGTGATGGAAGGTTCTTTAGGGATTTCTTGCTGCTCTACAAAGTTAATCACATTCGGAGTCATAGACACAAGACCATCAGATGAGAAAGAGGAATCATTAGCCTCAATCGCATTAGAGGTATGAGAGGTATGAGAAGGTAATGGATCAGTAAAAATCTGAAGATTTTGGTTAGGAGGAGCTACAGATGTGTTGCCTTTATCATTCACTCCAGAAATAGAAATAGTATTATTATCAATCAAATCTTGAATTTTACCCTTTAAAGAAAAACATTTTTCAGTATCATGCCCAGGCTGACGATGAAAATGACAAAAAGCTTTGTGATCAAAATAAGGTGAAGTAATCTTTGCAGGATCAATTTGTCATACAGGAGGAAGAGTAAGCACATTTTGTCCCAATAACTTATTCATAATATCATGCAATGATTCATTCAAAGGAGTATACTTTCTTTCTTTCCTGAAAAATTTAGAAATAGGAGGCACACCTGATGCTGCATTCACGTTGTTGTTGATGATGTTTTCATTGAATTTGATGGAATCTCTGTTCGGTTTAAACTTCCCAAATGGTTGTTGACTACTATCACCCTTATCACTCAGAGCCATAGGATGTGATTGTTCCATTTGACTCACAGTCAGTTGATAATTGTGAAGAGTGGCACACAACTGTTGGAAAGAAGTAAACTCAGAAAACAGAAGTTTGTCTCGAATATCTTTTTGTAAATTAGAAATAAAGATTCTTTGAATATCATTATCAGGCACTAGAAAAGAAATTTGAGCATACAAATGCTTATATCTACCAATGAAATCAGTCACTTTTTCTTTAACACCTTGTTTAGAATGCATTAAATCAATCAAAGTAACTTTAGGACTTATATTGTTTTGAAATTGTTGAATGAAAGCATTTGCAAGTTGTTCGAAAGAAGTAATAGAATAAGAAGGCAACAAGCAATACCATTGTAGGGCTTTGTCTCTTAATGTTCTGGTGAATAGTTTTGCAAGCAACCTTTGGTCATAAGCAAAATCAGTACATATTGTTTGAAAAGTCTTAACATGTGTTAGAGGATCTCCTTTACCATTATAGAGCTCCAAATGCGGGATTTCAACATGTTTAGGAGGGATAGCTCGAACAATGTCAAGAGAAAGTGGGCTCGCAACATCAAATGTGGGCACACTAAACTTAGATTGATTCATAGAGGCAATTTGTTGCTGTAAAGAAGAGACAGTTTGTGCAAGATTATTAATGGTAGCTTCAGTCGAAGAGTTCATATTAGGTGTGTTAGATTGAGATGGAGGTGTGATGTTGTTGAAAGAAGGTAAAGAGTAAGGTGGTGGGACCCTATGATAGTCAACCATAGGGGATGATTGGATAGGAGGAACACTACAAGGAGGAATGGAATGGTTAAATGAATTGCCCCCTTGCGTCATGTTCATTTGTGAAGATGTAATAGGAACACTCATTGAAGGAATGAATGAAGAAGTCGGATTGAATGAAGGAATAGGGTTAATTGAAGAAGGAGGATTGCCCCCATGACTGGTAATCACAGGAGGAATGTCTTGTATAGAGGTAGCCATGATGTTTGATGTAAAGGTAGGTATACTAGCAATAGAAGTGGTCAAAGGAATAGAATGATTGACTTGTGTAGGAGGCTGTGTATAACCTAAAGATTCAGCACAACTCTTCATAGGCATCACATTCGAATCCACAATATGTGCGATACCACGTAAAACATCAATTCCATTCTTATCACTTTGAAGCATGCGTTTTAGACCCTCAATTAAAGGAAGAGCTTGACTATCGGGATACTCATGAGACATCCATTGGTGAAAATCGTCAAATTGGTTATCCAATTTGGAAAGTTGTTCAACGGAAACTTCATGGAGAGCTTCTTCATCATTCGGAAGATTAGAGGAATTACCCATGTCCTCGTTAAAAAGGCTACTCAAATTAGGTTCCATCCCCTCGGTAGTTAAACCTCGGAAGGACTTAATTCTACGGCTTCGTCTAACGGGAATAGTGTAAGCAGGGCTTGTTGTTGTAAAACTCATGCACTAGAGAAGGAGAGAAAATTTTGAATTTAGAGGTAGCAATTTTCAGTAAGATTAACCAATTTTCTGGATTTAAGCTGTTAAATGCAATCACAACAGTCTCCCGAAATTTTGGAAAAAAATGTCCGGGACCATGGCGCCCGGAGTGCAACACGGTCCTTGCAACTTTTTTCGAAATTTGCAGGGATGAAAGGTATGATGATTTTAGAGCTAATCTGAAAAAATTGAGGGATTTTACGATCTGTAGATAGGCCAAATTAAAGTTGCAATCTCAAAATTGAACCCTATCAAGATTGTCGAAAAATGCAAAATTTGAATTTTGAAAAAGAGAGGGAAACTGAAATTTTGAATTTTATGATTTTAGAGGGAATGTCAAAAGCAGTGCAAGTTTTGAAATTTAAAAATTGATTCAATTTCACGCAAAATTCAATTTTGAAAGAGGAAATCAAGGTTGTTGTAATTAAGCACTTAATTTCAAAAGTCACAAAATGCAAGAATTTGAATAAAGTACTGAAATTTTGAATGAATGCAAACACAATTTTCAGATTTAGGACAGTAAGAACACAATTTTGACACAAAATTTCAATTTCAACAATTTTTGAATGATTAGGAGCCTTAAACCAAGCAATCACAAGACCAACTTTGACTGTAATTTTGAAAGTGTTATAATTGACAAAATCAGCCAAAATTCTGGATTTTAGCAGGAAAATACAACAAGATCTCGCTCCCGAAATTTTGGAAAAAATGTCGGGGACGATGGCGCTCGGAGTGCAACACGGTCCTCGCAACTTTTTTCCAAATTTTCAGGGATGAAAGATATTGTGATTTTATTACAGAATCCAAAGTTACAGCTGATTTGGAGATGTTTTGATCGGTCAAATTGTCAGACAAAGGTTGAATCAAGAGGGTTTCAAAAATTAGGGTTTTGACACTTAACCACTTAATTTTCAAAATTAAAGCACAAATATGAATTGATAATTTGTAATAGAAGGGCAGATCTGAAACAAGCATTAACATTTAGACATTTCGCAAGCTTAATTACTAAAAAGAAATTTTAGGATTTTTATGCAATCACCTCTAAAATTTTGCAAAAGATCAAACATGGAAATGTAATCAATTTTTTCAGATCTAAGCATGAAAAATCAGAAAGGATGTTTCACGTCGGGTTCACCAAAATGTAAAGCGGAAAATCACGGTCGAACCCTAGTTGTTTTCCCCTCTTCCAACTCCGAGGAGAGAGAAGGGAGGTTCGCTAGGATTCGATGGGTTTTCACTTAGGGGGAAGACTTTACATTCAAAAGAGGGGTTGAAACTCATAAGATTCAATCCCACACAATGTAAGATTGGATGCTAAATGAATTTCAAGGGTTTGGAAAGCAAAGCTACCCTCTTTTGTAAAGAATGTTGATTAAGGAAATTAAGCTAAGGATGCATAGAAAGTCATAAAGATTCGCTTATAAACTGAGTTTAGGTTATAGGATGAAGCTGCGGACCTGGAATTAGTAGTAGAATGTCGATATGGCGCTGTCCTGCAAATTTGAGCAAAAGTGGGATCGGTTTGTCTCTGCACAAGGATTCCAAATCTTCAATCTCAGCCGCGTACCTGCAACCTACACACAGAAAAGTGAAGACGATGGGGGGTTAGGGATTAGGGGTTTGCCTTTAGGTCAAACCCCAGTTTTGGAATTAACCAAGAAATGAGCAAGAGCTGTAAATGTAAATGACTGTAAAACAAGTACTAATACCTTGTTCTAAGGATGTTTGTATCCTTATGTGCGAAGGTTTAGATGTTGTATGTTGTATGTTGTATGTTGTAGCATGTAGTATGTGATCTCCTCTTCAATGGTTGAATCCTTGTCTTGAATGCAACACTTAGCCTTGAATGGAGACTTAGAAGGAATGCTTGAATGCTTGAATGCTTGAATGCTTGAATGCTTGAGTATAGTTTCCACGCTTTTCACATATATCCTCCTCATGCCAAATGAGAGAGAAAAATGTAGTTTATATACTTGTCAATTAGGGCTGATAGACTGGTTTTCCCGACCTTAGGCCGACCAGGAAATGTAATTTCCAAATTGCAAACAAAAAGACCCGAGCCCCTTTGGAGACCGGGCCCAAAATAGGACCCAAGGACCAGGGCGTTGGGCGCGATGGTCCTGGGGACCAGGGCGCTGGGCGCCCTAGTCCTGAAGGACCAGGGCACTGGGCGCTCTGGTCCCACCTCCCGGGACAGCAAGGTGCAAGGAGGTTCAGGCCAGGGTGCTTGAAAAATGCAGTTTTCAGTGTCGTGAGCAAGTTTTGGGGTCTCCATTCAGGTTGCGTGTTGCATCGCCATCGTGAAGACCAAAATGCAGTCGAAATTGCAAGTGTCGCAATTTTAGGACGCTACAATTACATGATAACTCATAAAATTAAGTTGTCTGCAAGGATTGATCCATTGAAATACCTTCTCAATAAAGCAACACTTACTAGCTGACTAGCCAAATGGGTGATGCTCCTAAGTGAATTTGACATTGAATATGTGGATAGAAAAGCAATTAAAGGACAAGATATTGCAAATCAATTAGCACATGCTCCCATGATAGATGATGCTCCTCTAATTTCAGAATTTCCAAATGAATCCATCTTGACAGTATCACACACAAAGCCTTGGAAGCTATACTTTGACGCCTCATACACATAGCATGGTGCAGGAGTTGGCATCCTCTTCATCACACCTCAAGGGGATTCCATACCAAAATCATATCGATTATCATTTCCTTGCACTAATAACATACCAGAATATGAAGCATTAACAGGTGGATTACGGATTATAGTTGAGTGGAAGATCCAGGAACTTCTAGTTTTTGGGGACTCTCAACTTGTAATTCATTAACCAACTGATGACTACCAAACTAAGGATGGAAAATTAATGCCTTACAAAAGAATGGTGGATGACCTGAAACAACATTTTACGAAGTTAGACTTTGAGTAGATACCAAGAGAGTAGAATCGAGCCGCAGATGCTATAGCTACTATTGCTTCACTAATCGATCTACCACAGAATGAAACCAGCTATGAGTTCTTGGTGACTAATATCCTGGTTCCCTCACATGAGATCACTACTATAGAGATGATATGTGTCATTGGTCTTGATTCCTAGTTATATGGTTCCATTTTCATATACCTTCAGAATAATACCCTTCCTCCTGACTTATCCAACAACCAACATCGCACTTTCATTTACCAATCCTCTTGATATGTCATTTTGGCCACCATCTTATACCGTTGAGGTCTAGATGGCGCTCTTCTTAGATGTTTAGAAAGGGACGAAGCTCAGATTGTGTTACACGAAATTCATGAAGGGATATGCGGTCCACATTCTACTGGTCCTACCTTAGCCAAGAAGCACATCAGGACTAGATATTACTAGCCTAATATGGAAAAAGACTCATATCAGTTTGTCAAGAAATGTAAGCAGTGTCAAATTCATGGAGACCTCATTGATGCACCAACACAAGAACTTCAACCACTTGCGACTCCTTGGCCCTTTTGTCAATGGAGACTCGATCTCATAGGCAAGATTCACCCTCCTTCCTCCAATGGCCACAAATTCATCATCACCGCCATAGAGTATTTCATAAAATGGATTGAATCCATGCCTCTTACACAAGTCACTAGAAAAAATATTGCTACATTCATTCTCAATTACATCATTTGTTGATATGGTATTCCTGTCTCCATCATCACCGTTAACGGACATCCCTTCAAAAATCAGGATGTTCATGAACTTTGTGATCACTTCCATATTACCCATAGTTTCTCCACACCTTATTAGCCCCAAGGAAACTGTCAAGCTAAGGCGTCTAATAAAACCATTCTTTAAATCCTAAAAAAGACAGTTGATGACGCTGGCTGCAATTGGCATATCCAACTTAATCCCGCACTTTAGGCTTACCGCACAAGCATCCGCACACCTATAGGAGCTACACCTTATTTAGTTATCTACGATGTTGAAGCTATCTTTCCTATTTAGGTGGATTTATCCTCTTTATGACTCTCTTTGCAAAACATTATCCGTGATGAAGACTACAGGGTCTCTCGATTACAGGAACTTGAACTATTGGATGAATGAAGACAAGCTGTTTTTAATCATCTCAAGGCTTATCAACAATGAATGAGTCACAATTAAAATCATAAAGTCAAGCTTCACACATTTAAGGTAGGTGACTTAGTTCTGAGAGAAAATCCTAAAAAATCAGCAAGACAAAGAGAAGAAGGGCAAGTTTGAACCAAATTGGCTTGGTCCTTACATCATCACAACAACCTATGGATCTGGTGCATATCAACATTCAACTATAGAGGGTGAACCTTTGGAGGATCCTATCAACAACATGCACCTTCATAAGTTTTACACATAGCTCTTCAGAATATCCTAATTTAAAAATACAGAAAAAAAATCAAAAAATTCAAAATACAAAAAAATCATTAAAAATTAAAAATCGTTACTTGGTGAAAACCTAGGAAATAGGCACCTTGTGACAAAAAAAAACTAAAACATTGGAAAACAAAAAACAATTTTGTCGAATGGTGAAAACCACTTTGGTGGTTCCCTAGGCAAGTACCATGGTGAAAACTGGGTCACTAGCGCCATGTGTAGGGACATTGCTCCTCCCTCCTTCAGGATTTCATTTAATCATTTCACTTTGCACACACTCACAACCTCTCCACTCATAATAAACTTACCCATTCCCATCATGGCTTGTTATTGATCTACCCAAGATTTGTTAGCCATTCCTAATAATCCAACCTTTCCATCCATAATAAATCAGCTCCTATCTATGGCTAAGGCAAATCCTACATCTAGTAATGGGTGTGGAACTAAGAGCATCACATGTTTTGAGGAGTATAGTTTCTTCCAATTTTCTTCAGTCTATCCACACACAATCCACAATAAAGAAACATTTGCATCGCCAATCTAGAATAAAGTTCCATCTTCTTCGCAATAAAGTATCAATTTCATGGATTTGGTCCATTTGAAATGAGACACAAGCAACAATGGGCTTCAACAAATCAAATTTTTCAACACTCAGACAACATTATGGTTCAGTGCTATCTATCCTTTTGTGAAAGTAAACATTGTGACCACAATCAAATAGATGTATACAAGTGACAAGAGACACTAAAATTAAGGACTACAGTGGATGTTGGTGTCAAGTCTTGGTTTTCTTTTGATTTTATCTTTCTGGTGACATGTCTTTTATCTTTTTTGGGATCTCTTTGACTAGAGATTCTATCTCTAGGATGTCTTTGACTAGAAAGGCGAGGATGGGGTATCGTCACCTATTTTTCTTTGTTGTTTGTGGATTGTCTCTTAGTAATGGTATGACTTGTCCAAGGATATGAGGACACTGTGAGTCTACTATGAACTGGGGCATTCTGTATTTGCAATTGTCTGATCTCTATGGAAATGAGTACAATGACTTTCTAGGTTGAACATATGCCTCGATTGTCGTAACCTACTTGCCATAATAAAGCTCAATGATGATAACGCACAAGAATCTCTTTCACTTTCATATCTTCTATCTTTCATCCCCCTTTCTTGATTGACCTACATCATCCTTCTTGAGTTTGTGTAGCCTACTATCACATGATTGAGTATAATGACACACCAAAAAAATATCTGCATTTCATGTAGCTGCACCTACATTACCACATATTAGCATTTCATACATATATATAGATATCACAATTACATCACATCCTACACACAACACATGTCAGCACATTTTACATTCTCATCATTTTCATTATCATATTCATATGCATCTGCGTAAACATATAAAACATAAAATAACAAAAATATTGTGTTGCATCATGCACATATTTGCATCATATCATAAGCATCATGAAACATCTCATCACATAGGTACACATGTATATAGCTGCCACAAGGATGAATCATCTCATATATATATATATATATCTCAGAATCATAAGCTTCATGATACAATGATGTCAAAAATCATATGGCCATAATCACGCGAAGGTGTCATCATACAAAATGGTACAAAACTGATACATAAGGAGCCCTCTAAGGCTATGATGAACTCCCTCCCTCAGAGCCGCCTAGCCTCGACGGAGTCCAAGCCCTAGAAGGACCTACCCTAGGATCATCTCTTATGTCCCCTCTGTCTGGTGGTGGTGGAGGACCCATAACCCCACCACTCGATGCCTGTCTCCTATCCCTCCCTCCAGTGGTCATCGATGTCCATGATGGTCTACGGAAGCTCCTATCCCATTGCTCTGGTGGCATTGCTCCATAGTATAGGTCTCTCTAGTAACCTATCTCCTCCCCAGCCTACAGAACATAGCTGTATCTAGCTCTTGTATCCTCTACTTCCTGTATCCCAACCCTTAGTGTTGTCTCAACCTCTATATAATGCTAGATAACTTGATCCCTCTCCTGCTCAGTATCCCTCTGCTATCTCTTGAGCCTATCCCTCTCCCATTCGAGATCCTAGATCTCATCTGCGTGTCCGTGGCAGATCTCCCTCAACTATAAAAAATCATCCTCCTCCTCTCCCCCCTCACCCTATCCATGTACCTGTGGCTAATCCTGTGGCTGCCCCTATCCCTATTCTTGTCTCTGTACCTATTTGGGACCCTGTGCTGTTGGCACCTATAAAGGCAATCTGCCTCTGCCCCTCACAATGTGAACCTGCCGAGCCTGCCTCTCATCTCCACCCTACCTCCTCAAAGCCACTCTCATCTCTCCAACTATACCTCACCTCCTCCGTTGGTCTCTACCTTTTCCATCTCCATCATCATCCCCATCACCTCCACCATCTCCATCTATCAACTCCCCTGGATCCATCAACAGTGGAAATGGATGCTCAGCCCAATATGTCATATACTCTGCATCCATCCCTGCATCCTCTATCTTTGGCCACATATCCCAAGGCAAGGGAATCATCTCTACTAGTTGCATCACTGCCTGATCATATGAGCACAATAGCCCAAAGTGTGCCTGATCCCTCACTATCCAAGCATACATCCCAGAACCCTGTGGCATCCATTGTATCCTGCCGAATTACCTGCCCACTCTATCCACCAACTACCTCTCCAAAACATATGGTGTCCGCCCAATTACATACCTACTCCAAAATGTATATGGATGCTCCACTTTGTCATCCTCCCACTCCTCTCACTCTTGGTATGATCTCCATACTATAGTGTCAATCTTATCAATGACCCTACATAAGTACTCTAGTCTCCCAATCCATGGCTGAGACATAATCATATCATACAAATGCAGAAAATTGTGCCCATGGCCCCTACCTTTGAAATGAATAGGTTGTGTCACTAGCAGATGCTCATATGCCCACACCTGCAATAGTGTAACTCCGTAGCCTAATCCCACCGATCCATGGTATATAAACTAATGAATCTCATAATACAAATGTGCTAGCGGACATAGTCCCCATGCAAATCTGGTATGTTGTGTCACCAAAGTCTCTAGTGTACCACCCCATCCCACAGCCAATCCTCATGTTGCCCTGTCTGAATAGAGGAACCCACTAATCACTCCTGCCAGTACTACTGGTAGTGCTAATCCTATCCATGTCATGGTATCCCAAGCCACGTGTCCAACCCTCATCTCTAGTCTTGGATCCTGAAACACTCATCTCAGCACATCCCTATCTCTGTCTCGATCATAAGGAACTAACTCCCCATCAATCGGTATCCTCAGTATCCTTTAAACATCCTCTAAGGTGACTGTCATCTCACCCATCAGCAAATGAAAACTACAAGTCTCTAAGTGGCATCTCTTAGCCAGTGCAGTCAGCAACCCCATGTTTGCCTGAAACTCAGGCACATACTGAATATGTCGTAGGCCCATAGCCTGAACCACTACTCTCTCCTCAACTATCAGCTCTACTCACAAACTCTGAGTTGATGGGAATCTCTCCTGTGACTCTAGCATAGGTAGGTACTCCTATAGTCAAGCAAATCAATTGTGTCAATCATAGTGGCATTCCCTATTCATCATAAAATGTTGCTTATTATCCTAGTGCTTATGGTACTCTATCATAGGGACACTCCGTGTTCATCACAAAGTGTTACTTTTTATCCTAGTGGTACTCCCTATTCATCACAAAGTACTACGTGTTTGTACTCCTTGTTCATCACAAAGTGAGACTCACTTTTGCACTCCCTTTTCATCACAAAGTACTTCTCATTTTAGTACTCTTTGTTCATCACAAAGTACTATGTCTTGGTACTCCCTATTCATCATAAAGTGCCTCGATCTATGTTATTCTAGGGCCTCTCCTTGAGTGTATCCTCTTGAGTAGTTTCCTAATTGGCAACACATGTTCTATCATAGAATTGTCAATCCTAGCCCTATTTTCTATCCTAGTCTTCCCTAGAGGACCTACTTGAGTGTATCCTCTCAGCATCTTATCCAATCGACAATGCATGTTTATCACAGAACTGTCAATTTGGCCTAGAAGAAATAAATGCACCTTTATGACATAAACGCTCTTACATACTGCATATACATGTCTGCTCTGCACAGACATGCCTGATATACATAGATGTACCTCTGCTCTACACATACATGCCTATATAACATAAATGTTCCTGCACAACGTAGACGTGCTTGCATTTGACACAGATGCTATTTCATTCATAGATGCACTTGGCACAAACACAAACGTGCCTAGCCTACCTAGACGCACATGGCACTAGCATAGATGTGCCTTAGCATTTTTTTACCCCTTCTTGTCATATCTAAAATGCATTAAATGTGCTACCTAACATGCATTAATGACAATATTTATTTCGATAAAGTACAAGGAGGTTTTGCGGTACTCACCGACTCTCCTGCATCTGCTGACCTCTGAAATCAGTGAATGCGATCGAATCTGTGAACCAATGCCATTACTGCTGACTGCTGCTTCTCTATTCTCTCTCTACTCTTTGATCTCTTGGATGTTTGGATGATAATGATGATGTTTTCCCCTCACGGTCTATCTTATAGACTGCCCTAGCCCTAGCCCTATCCCTATCCCTAGTCTCTCATGTCAGTCTTCATTATCCCGTGACTGTGTCACTCTATCCTACCCGATCAATCCATTCTAGCCTTTCTTTGTTATCTATAGATTGCCTGTGATCTATTCATACATATTCATCCAATCTCTCGAGGGGGCATATCATTCCCATATCGGGGCAACTTTGTATTAGTTCATCTTATCTTCTTTGAAAAAACACGACAAGCTAGATTGTCTCAAAGAGGGGAAAAATGTAGACACCTAAAATTGTCCAATCTAATTAAATAAATATCTTTATTTATTTATTTATCTTTACCCTAATTCTTCTATTAATTAAATGAATAATTATTTATTTAATTAATTCATTTATCCTCTTCTAGCCTTATTTCTCATTTAAATAAATACTTTTATTTATTTAAATAATCATTTCTTAAATTAAATAAATATCTTATTTAATTGATCCCACTTCTTCTATTAATTAATTAAATCTTTATTTATTTAATTAATTCATTATCCTTTTCTACCCATAACACATGTCTTTATTTTCTTATTTCTTTTACCTAGCCTCTAATCATAGCCGACCATTTATCTTTTACACCTCTCAATCTTATCCCTTCATTTCTTATAGTGTCTTCTATATAAGGAGATTCTTCCTTCATTATGAAACCCCCCTACTGACTACCCAAATACTCTAGCATTCAAACTTTCATATGCAATCAAGCCTACTTGCAACCACATTTCCGTTCTTTGTTGAGCTCTTGTGCATATATAAAATATGAGAGCAAATATATCAAGCAAGATCAATGGAGACAGGAAGAATGGAGATTCAAACCCTATTGGACATGTGATGGTATAATCTTTGTGATTTCATTTAATTTGCATTGTCTTAGGTAATATTCATGTGTTATGGTGGATCTTTGTTGTTGTTAGGCTAGGGTTTTGTGGTTGAATTCATTTAGTCTTTCAATATTGTTGTTTCCACTTTTCACCATATAAAATTAGTATTGTTCTTACCATCAAGAGAAATGGAACTTCTACCACAGATTATACTGACTTTTTCATCAACAAACTGCACAACGCCACCTTCATACTTTTCCAAACTCACAAACTTACTCTTATCACTTTTCATATGATGGGATCATCCACTGTCAATCACCCATTCATCTTTCTCTTCAACTTGTGTAGCTAAAGCTCTTTCCACATTCATGCAACTAGTAGATTTAGTAGGCATTGGATCATCTTCCTTGGTATCAATAAACACCCATTCATTATCTTTTGAATTTCCACATTCATATGATGGGATCATCCACTGTCAATCACCCATTCATCTTTCTCTTCAACTTGTGTAGCTAAAGCTCTTTCCACATTCATGCAACTAGTAGATTTAGTAGGCATTGGATCATCTTCCTTGGTAGCAATAAACACCCATTCATCTTCCTTGGTAGCAATAAACACCCATTCATTATCTTTTGAATTTCCTTTATCAGATTCATCATCTACCACACCTTCATCAACAACATAATAATATATCTTCTGAAATTTGGGTTTGTAAGGTCTTGGCTTATGAACTCTCTCAAGACACCTTGAGGAAAAATGACCTATCTTATTGTAAGAAAAACATTTAAGACACAATTTTCTTTCATACTTATCGGCTCCTTTCGGTAGTATCTTGGAAATAAGGGCTTCAAGATCCTCAAGCTCTCATTCTTCTTCTTCAATCTCTTTTCTCTCATTCTCATATCTAGACACTCTTGATGAATTTTCTCTCAGATAATATATTTTCTTATCCTTTTCAAAAGCACTGGCCTTGAATGCAGATTATGTCTTACGAAGAGAATCATAAAACTCACTCATCTCAAAGGATGAAAGCTTACCAATCAACATGTTCCTGCTTACATCTGTCACAGTTTTGATCTCCTCAATAGAAGCAAATTTGTGTTTGTATGATGCAGGTAAAGATCTGAGCACTTTAGCAAAAATTTCTAATTCTTCCAACCTTCTACCAACACATCTAATATTGCAAGAAAGTTCACTGACATTCTGCATGAAATAAGTGATATTTTCATCTTCGCTCATATTCAAAATCTCATATTTTCCTTTTAGGTTTTGCAACTTGGCAATCTTCACATAACTGTCTCCTTCATACAAGGTTTCAAACTTCTTCAACATCTCATGACTAGTCTGCAATTCGATAGCATTTTTCATCTCGGAGCCAGTTAGAGCACTCAACAATGCTTCCTTAGCCCTAATATTATGTTCAATATTTTTGATGTCATTTGGAGTGGAAGGACTATTTTTAGGAACAATATACTAACTTTTAGTAATATCCCAGTAAGGTCCGCCAATGCATCTTAGATGACACACCATGCGATTTTTTCAAAGAGATTTGTTGGTGCCATCAAATCTCAAACTATCCTTCTTGTATGATGCCATCCTGGATCACCTCAAGTGGTTAGGTTTCTTTAGAGGAACCCACTCTGATACCAATTGATGAAAATAGGGCATCTAATTGAGAGGGGGCTGAGGTGAATCAGTTGTCACAAAAACTTACACAACTTAAGCTTATTCTCAGATATGATAATTAAACATGAAAGAATAGATAAAAAACACAATATGAACACACATAATGTTCACCAAGTTTTTTAAAGTGAAAAACTCGGTTAAGAGAAAAACCACCATGGGGATGAACCCACAAAATAGGTATAATCTGTTAAAAGTATTACAATAGGGAATGCACATGCATTCAAACACACTGCATAGAGCCCACATCTTAAAACAAAGAAGGATCACTGCCAAGGGAAGATTCACTTCCTTACAAACAATCTCAGATTACATCCAAAAATCATGAACTAGGAAATAACATCTCTATTCTTGGTTCAATTCCATTGAACCACAAAATAACTTTCTTCTTCTCACTCTTTCTTTTATTTAGAAAGATCAATACATGAATCGTACATATACTCATCCTCATCCACATTCCACTTCCACACTGAATACAAATATATTACAATTATTTATACATGACATCAACCTTGTAGAAATCACCAAGGTCAGTTGAACACTCACAACCTAATTACAAAATATAACCATACACAATAGAATATCATATGTGTACTAAGCAATATTGGCTAAGATATAACACAGACCCAAATTAATCACCTCAAACATGAAACACCTCCAAAAATTATGCCTTGATCATCTACAACATGCTACAACAATGCAGTTGGCCAAGAACATGAGTAACACCATTGAATTGAAGAAAACCATCAATTATGAGCTAAACAATCAGTGTGGACCACTAGCACAAAAGGCACATGATCTATAAATATCCACAAGCATCATAAATTATGATAGCAACATCAGCACGAACACAAATTACTAGAATCATCATCATACCGAACCTCAAGAACACTAACTACAATGACTGCCAACCTTGAAAAATAATTTGTGGACCTCCAAACCATGAACTACTTGAATTGAGGACACACACCAACATCCCAAAGATATCTACAAATTTGTACATAAATATATTACATTGTGGATAAAAATACTGACACTCTGGCATCACTAAACAGTAGAAAAACTAACATAACAATAATACTCATAACTCAATCAAATATTCATGTAGACCATTGAAACTTGAATTAAATCATCTATAAACAATCTGCACAAATACAAGCATCATAAATTACGATAGCAACATCAGCACAAACACAAATTACTAGAATCATCATCATCATACAGAACCTCAAGAACACTAACTGCAATGACTGTCAACCTTGAAAAATAATTTGTGGACCTCCAAACCATGAACCACTTGAATTGAGGACACACACCAACATCCCAAAGATATCTACAAATTTGTACATAAATATATTACATTGTGGATAAAAATACTAACACTCTGGCATCACTAAACAATAGAAAAACTAACATAACAATAATACTCATAACTTAATCAAACATTCATGTAGACTGTTGAAACTTGAATTAATTCATCTATAAACAATCCTCAACACACCCTGAAAGCTGCAACATTTGATTAATATCACACTTGATATGCTGAAAAAACTAACTCACTGAACTAAAAATAAGTATGTTGATATCAATGAAAACACATCTCTAAAATATCTCTTAAGAAGCAACAATCTCCAACAATCTCCCCCTTTGGTATTGATGGCAACATATTATGTGAAAGACAATAATGACAAAGAAAGAAGAAATCTCTCCACATGCTCATTCTACCAAAAAATCTCCATAGGTTTTTCATATGACTCTCTCCCCCTTTGACATCAATGGAAAAGGCAAATATTTGTAATCAAACCACAAAACTTACTCACAAAATTGAACTTGAACATCTAACACATAAAAGTTGACTACTCCCCCTGTGTAGCAATCACCAATCATCAATTTGGATCCCAAGATATGATTGTGAAATGCATTGGACTGATACATACCAATGCATCTTAATTCTAACAAGGAGGGAAAATCACCCGTAACATTCTTCTGAGATAACAAAAAGTATCCTCAGGCAAAGGCTTCATGAAAATGTTCAATAATTTTCCTAGTACACACATACTCCAATATGATTTCCTTATGATTTACCTTTTCTCACAAAAAGTGAAACTTGATGGATATATGTTTAGTCTTTGAATCCAACACTAGATTCTTTAAAATATTAATTGTACTTGAATTGTCATAGTAGATAGCAATAGGCTCATCATACACTACTTTCATATCCTTTAACATCTGCTTCATCCATACCACCTAATTTAATTGTTTGTAGTAGTAGTATACTCTACCTCTGTAGTAGAGAGAGAAATAGAATTATGTTTTTTTCTTAACCATGAAACCAATCTATTTCCCAAGAAAAATGCACCACCACTAGTACTCTTTATATCATCCACATCTCTTGCCCAATCATCATCAACAAAAGAATCAAAGTAAAATCATCATCCTTAGGATACCATAGACCATAATCAACTATCCCTTTCAAATATCTAAAAATTCTATTGATAGGTACAACTTGAGATTCCTTAGGATCAACTTGAAATCTAGTAAGAAGACAAACTAAATTCATGATATCAGGTCTGGTTTGAGTCAAATAGGGAAATCCACCAATCATAGATTTGGATCTAGTCTGATTTGCCTTAGGGGAATCATCATTTATAGTCAACTTACATTTAGTCACCATAGGAGTACCTACCAGTTTTGAATCTTCTAAACCAAACTTCTTCAATAATTCTTTTACATACTTGAACCGAGATATAACTATTCCTTTTTTTATTTGTGTGATTTGCAATCCTGAAAACAATTTCATCTATCTAATCATGGACATTTCAAATTCATTTTGCATTTCATTAGCAAACTCTTTGCACAAAATTTATTAAATTCTAGCTTCAACAGATACTTACCCAATCTGGAATAACATCCTCTTGGGGTTTGCTTTAGTCCATACAAAGCTTTCTTCAACTGAAAAACCATATCTCCTTGATCAAACCATTGAAATCTATTTTATTGCTCAGTGTACACTCTTCTAATTCACCATTTAGGAATGTTGACTTGACATCCATCTGATAGACTTTGAAGTCCTTGTAAGCAGCATAAGCAAGAAATAATATTACAGCTTCAATTCTTTCCACCGGAGCAAAAGTTTTTTCAAAATCAATTCCTTCCATTTGTGAATATCCTTTACAAACAAGTCTTTCTTTATTTTTAAATTCACCTTGGTCTTTCAATTTGTTATAAAAGAGAAATTTAGTTCTAGTTACATTTTTGTCCTTAGGTCTAGGAACAAGATCCCATGTACTATTATTTTCAATCTACATCAATTCTTCTTCCATTGCTTTCACCCAATCATCTTTACGTGCTTCATTCACATGCTTTGTTTCAATATTTGAAATCAAAACCCAATGATCATCTTTACATGCTTCATTCACATCCTTTGGTTTAATATTTGAAATCAAAACCCAATGATCATCTTTACGTGCTTCATTCACATCCTTCGGTTCAATCTTTGAAATAAAACAATACTCAACTTGATCTTCAATAGTTCTTCTTTTAGTTTGAACATCTTTATTTCTATATCCTATGATCTATTTTGAGAATGATTCAATATTACATCCCTGGGAGTCTTAGAATTTTCTTTAGTTTCAAACTCTTGTGTTTTTGCTTCAGCACTTGCACTAGTTCCTTCTCCTTGAGGCTCTGGATTCATTAGAACAATCTGAACCTGATTCTAGGTTTGAGGTTGCTTCCCATTGTTTGCATTATCATTCTAATCATCTAAATCATATCCGCAAGCTCTAGATTGTCTCTCATTTCTTTCATCAACCCTAAAATTTTTACTCTCAATTATTTTTCTCTGTCTCTTATTATAACATCGGTATGCCTTTCTTTTGGTAGAATAACCAATAAATATTCCTTCATCACAGATATCATCAAACTATCCTAGATCTTCATCCTTCTTGATATAGAATTTACTTCCAAAAATTATGAAATATTTAACAGTAGGAGCATGACAAAACCATAACCCATAAGGAGTCTTATGGGTATCACCTTTGATATGCACCCAGTTAAGAGTGTAAACAACAATACTCACAATTTCTCTCCAATAGATATGCGAAGCATTTTCTTCCAAAATCATTATCCTAGAAGCTTCTTGAGTGGTTATGTTCTTCCTTTCCACCACTCCATTTTGCAGAGGGGTTCTCAGAGAAGATATATGTCTTCTTACCCCATGTTCTTAACAAAATTCATTGAAATCACTAGAAGTGAAATTACTACCTTCGTCGGATCTTAGAAACTTCAGCTTCAAACCTATCTCTCTCTCAATCATAGCCTTCAAAATCTTGAATTTCTCTAGAACTTCAGACTTCTCCCTAAAGAAAGTAACCCACATCATCCTAGAATAATCATCAATCAGCAACATGAAATGTCTGTCTCCTTGCAAACTTCTAGCTCCAAAGGGACCAGACAAATTAGTATGCACAAGATCTAATAATCCACTTGAATAATGATTCTTACACTTGAAAGTAACTCTAGTTTGTTTCCCTAACTGGCATTCCTTTCACATAGGGTTAGCAAGTTTCAATAACTTAGGAAGATATTTCACAACTCAAGTAGAACTTATCTTAACAATATTATCAAAATTCACATGACACATGCACAATCTTCATATGTCAAGACAACCTTCTCATCCAACTATTTGGATTTTGTGGCACTTATTGACTATGCCCTTTTAATGTCAAGATCTCTCATAAGTGTGATCAATTCTTGTATCAACTTAGAATAGAATTCTCTATAGTCATCTTATTCTGCATCTTTTTTCTCTCTCAATTATAATTAAGGTTACATAATTATACCAAGGGCACAGGATGGCAGGAACATCTTCTTTGATACCACTGATGAGTTTGTCATTCAAGAAGAAAAATTATTACATGAGGTTGTGCATGAAGAGTTCCTTAATGTTTCTTATGGAACTAGTGACGGTGTTGAATGCACTCATATTATTACAGAGGAAGAGCATATGAAGATTGAAGAACATAGTGTCATTGATATTATAGAACCAACTATGGGGTAAAAGCACAAGACTATGTCACGTTTTAGGCTAACTTATTAGCACAAGTGAATTTAAGTAATTCTAACAAAAAATTAATTCTACTCAAACATATGGTCTATATAGATTCATTATAGCTAATTTATATATGGGCCACAACATTTCCAATTGGAAGTGTCTACTAAATGTATATTTTATACCACTTTGGGTCTAACTACCAAAAAATAAAGAACTCGATGTTTCAACAACTCCTACTCTTATAAATAATATTTTTTTTGAAATTTAAAAATACCCTTTTATAGATCTATAAGTGAATTTTCCAAAATATATATCTTTTCATATTTTAATTACTTTTTATATTTTATATATTTTTTAATTTAAAGTAGGTCATTAGCACTAAAATATAAGGTTGATTATCTTATCAAGGAAAAATACTAAAATTTATTTGAAATTTTTGAGAAAAATATGATGGAGTAGAGAAAAGAATCTATGTCAAGCTGTTATAATTATTTTCTAATTTGGATAAATAATCAAGAAAAAATATGGTGGGAATTGAAAAAAGTTATATTTCAACACACAAAACTTTTCAAATTTATTGAAAAATATATATTTATAAAAAAGAGTAAAATATCTCTATGCACTAAAGTTTCAGGTTATCAATATACATAAAAAAAATTGAAGATAAAAAGGTTAAATTTACTAAATAAAGTGTTTATTAGAAACTAAATTATAGTGTTTATTTGTGTGGTGGCTTGTTTAAAATTAATTTTAACATTTTATTAGCAACTAAATTATCATGTTTGTTTTATAAAAAAACCTACACTCAAATAATTTTTTAAATTTTTCTTAAAATTACAAACATAAAATAGATAAAAAAATAATAAATTTTATTAGTTTGCATCATGTAAAAATTCAAAATATATATTTCACTTTCTATTTATTTAATTTAAAAAGTTAAATCAACATTGACCATTTCCTTTAGAAAAGTGTGACACAACTTTTTACTTTTACCCTATGATAGATGAGTCACAAGGAGATATGATTTCAACGAGTTCTCCTCTAATTGAGTCTAGTATTGATTCATCAAATTCACCTCATCTTGGCAAGGAATCAAAGCTTAGTTTGGGATGTGTTGAGTATAATAATGATGAGACAAGCTTCAAAGAGGAGGTACATGAGACTTGGGGCAGCCGTGGAGTCACTGCTAAAAGGTATGACAAAGATTCTGATTTTGGTATTCATCATAGTAGCAGTTCACTTTCTTTGGAAAATTAGTTTGTTTTTTCAAATGGTAACCCATTTTTTGAGATGGGTATAGAGAAGACATATAAAAGTCATCTATTTAAGTGGGAAGATGGAACATCGCTTGGTTATAGCATTGCACTTGGTGAAAATAACAATGTGTGGAATCCAAGAGAAGATTCAAGAGCTAACTTGGAGTTTGGAAATGGAAAAAATGAGAAAAATGGGAAAAACCTAAGGGGTTAATTACAGTGTATCCTTCTATACCACAACCATCTTTCATCAACTTGAGAAATCAAACACCATTTATTGACACTATTTAAGAGAAATATATTACCTTTAGTCTTTGTAGCTAATGCAATTTTAGTTCCAGAGCTACCCAAGATTCTACACTTACCATTTTTGAATTGAAGATCATAGCCTTTGTCAACCATCTATCCAACACTCAAAAGATTATGCTTTAGAACTTCTACATACAAGACATCATCAGTATTGTTCTTACCATCAAAATAAATGAAATCTCTACCATGGATTATACCAGCTTTATCATCACCAAACTTCACAATGCCACCTTCATACTTTTCCAAACTCACAAACTTACTCTTATCACCTATCATATAATGGGAGCATCCACTGTCAATTACTCATTTATCTTTCTCTTCAACTTGTGCAACTAAAGCTCTTTCCACATTCATGTAAATAGTAGGTGTTCGATCATCTTCCTTGATAGAAATAAACACCCATTGACTATCACTTGAATTTCCTTTATCAGATTCATCATCTATCACACCTTCATCAACAGTATAATAACATCTCTTCTAAAATTTAGGTTTGTAAGGTCTTGGCTTAGGAACTCTTTCCAGACACCTTAAGGAAAAATGACATATCTTATTGCAAGAAAACCATCTAAGAAGCAATTTTCCTTCATACTTAGTGGCTCCTTTATGTAATCTCTTGGAAATAAGGGCTTCAAGCTCCTCAAGCTCTTTCTCTTCTTCTTCAATCTCCTCTCTCTCCTTCTCATATATTTGGACACTCTTGAAAAACTTTCTCCCAGATCATATCTTCACTCACCCTTTCAAAAACATTGGCCTGGAATGAAGATTATGTCTTAGGAAGAGAATCACCAAACTCAGTCAACTCAAAGGATGAAATCTTACCAATCAACATGTCCTTGGTTACATCTGTCACAATTCTGATCTTCTCAATAGCAACAACTTTTTGTTTTTATGATGCAGGTAAAGATTTGAGCACTTTAGCAACAATGTTTGATTTTCCAACTTTCTACTAACACATATGATATTGGACACAAGTTCATTGACCTTCTGCATGAAAGAAGTGATATTCTCATCTTCACTCATTTTCAACATCTCATATTTTCCTTTTAGGCTCTAGAACTTGGAAATTTTCACATAAATGTCTCCTTCATACAAGGTTTCCAACTTCTTCTAGATCTCATGAGAAGTTTGCAATTTCATAACATTTCTCATCTTGAAGTCAATTAGAGAACTCAACAATGCTTCCTTCACCCTAATATTGTGTTCAATATTTTTAATCGCATCCATAGTTTAGGGATCATTTGTATGAATGGTATACTGACTTTTAGTAATATCCCAATAAGGTTCACCAATGCATCTCTGATGACACTCCATGCGATTCTTCCAAAGAGAGTAGTTGGTGCTATCAAATCTTAGACAATCCTTCTTTTAAGATGCTTCCCTGGATAACCTCAAGTGGTTAGGCTTCTTAGGAAGAACCTACTCTGATACCAATTGATGAAAATAGGATAGACAACTAAGAGGGGGGATTGAATCAGTTGTCAAAAAAACATACACATCTTAAGCTTATTCTTAGATCTGATAATCAAACATGAAAGCAAAGATCATCAACACAACATGAACATACATAACACCAATATTTTTGACGTGGAAAACCCAGTTAAGGGAAAATCCATAATGGAAATAAACCTAGAAAATAGGTATACTCTATTAGAAGTATTACAATGGGGAATGCACATGCATTTAGGAAGATTTCCTAGAGCTCACTGTTCAAAACAAAGAAGGCTCACTACCTGGGGAAGACTCACTATCTTACAAACAATCTCGGATCACATCAAAAAATCATAAACTAGGAAATAACATCTCCTCTATGCCTGGTTCAGTTCCATTGAAGCACAAAACAACTTTCTTCTTCTCACTCTTTGTCTACTTCTGAAAGTTCAATACATTAATCACAAATATACTGACTCTCATCCACATTCCACTTCCACACAAAATACAAAGATACTACAATTATTTATACATGATTCCAACCTTGTTGAAATCACCAAGGTTGGCTCAACACTCACAACCTAATTACCTAATATAACCATACACAATATAGTATCATATGCAAACCAAGCAATGCTGGCTAAGACATAACACAGACCTAAATTCATTCCCTCCAACATGAAACACCTACAATAGTTATGCCTTGATCATCGACATCACACTACAAGCATCTAATCAGCCAAAAATATGAATAACAACATCAAATAAAAAAAAATCATAAATTATGAGCTCAACGATCGATGCAAACCACCAAAAAAGGTGCATGATCTAGAAATATCCACAAGCATCATGAATTAACATAGCAATATCCATACCAAAACAAATTACTAGAATCACCATCATCATCATCATCATCATCATCATCATCATCATCATCATCATCATCATACTGAACCTCAAGAACACTGACTACAATGAATATCAACCTTGAAAACAAACTTGCAGACCTCCAAACCATGAATGAATTGAATTGAGGACACACACCAATGTACCAAACATATCTCCAAATCTGTAGATCAAGATATTACAATGTAGAGAAAAATACTGAAACTCTAGCATCATTGAAGAACAAAAAAACTAACATAACATAGATACTCATAAATCAATCAAATCTTCATGCAGACCTATGAAACGTGAATTGAATCATCTATAAGCAATCCTCAATGCACCCTAAAAGCTACAATATCTAATCAACATCACACTTGATACACTGAATAATCTAACTCACTGAACCATAGAGAAGTATGTTTACATCGATGGCAACACATTTCTCAAATATCTCATAAGGACATATTTTTAGCAATCTCCAACATCGTCTTCTTGTTTCCTTTTTAAAGTAGGCAACCTCAAATAGTGTATTTGCACCATAGTCATTAGCATCTATTTCACCCCTATGAAATAGATTGTGACTTGATCGTATGTGGTGCATATGGTGGAGGTATTATAGGCCTTGGCCACACGTTAGAAAACATTTAACTATGCCCACAAGATTCAATATAACTTTGAGGACTAAGAGTTTGTTTGGCATCTGAACTTGCTTAAGGGCCTTGTATCTAAGAGAAGTTTTCCTGAGATTCAAGATTGTTCTAATCCAAGTATATTGTGTAATTCAATAAATAAAAAAGATGTATTTGAGAGTAACTTTCTTAGTTATAGATTTGAATTTTCTTAACTTATGCACATTTACAAGATACACCAAAAATAGTTACTACTGGAGGAATTCATAGCTTTAACGTGTCTAGATTTGAGATTCTCTCCTTATTCTAAATGACCCTACTGCAAATGAATATGCTTGAAATACTGATAAAAGAGAAAAAACATCAAAAGTAGGTAAACGTGATTTTTTAATTTATTGGACTCCAAAACCAAAATCAAAGAGCTAAATAGGACATTAGAAGTAAGTTTCCATCTCAAGAAATAGTTTCTAGTCTGGTTTCACAAAAAAAATTAAAAGGACCTGACGGGTTTCATAATTTTATGAGTGTTCATCTAAGTATTGAATTTTTGTTTTATCCTTCTTTGTTTTATAAGTAAGATGTTTTTAATTGGATCTTCTTTCTTAATTGAAGTTTGCAAATTTAGAAAGTAAAAATACAAATTAGGGATTTGGTGTAATGCCCACCAAAATACCCTAGAGAAATAAAGCTAACTAACTAACAAATAGAGATATTTTTTTTAAATAACTACTAATGAAACACATATAACCAAGTACTTAAATACATTAAAAATCCATTAACATGACATACACATATCCATCATGAACATGAACATAAAAGCACGGTATGTGCAGGATCATGAGGGGCCAAAAAGGGGCAATATTCTGACTAAATTCTTGATTGATAGGTTGATTAAAAAATATCTATAACTTTCAAACAATATCATATTTTTTGAATCCTAAAAATGTGTCACATTCTATGCTTTGTACACTATAGGATTAAAAAAACAAAAGATGAATTTCATAAAGTTTTGACAAAAGATATGGTGGTCAAACAAAAAAACATAATTAATCATTTATTTGAAAAATAATATGTGTCACATCTAAAAAAGAGTCTTCTACTTATATCTAAAATATTGTAAAACAATATTATGATTTGATTATGGTTAGGGTGGTCAGACATACACCTACTTCTTATGTTTTTCTTAAAATTTTAGTACTACTGCATTGAAATTTCAAGTTTTTGTCAAATAGATTTAAAAAAAACAACAACAACTAGTAGATTATAAACTACATTCAATTTTCTATAGATTTAATTCTTACATAATTTTAAAATAATTCTGGTAACTTATTCAAAATTTTATGTCAAGTTGCCTAACTTTATTTTAATGACAAATTCATTGCCACTTAAGGGCTTGTTTGGCCCACAATGATCCTACACATACCCAACGCTATCATATAAATTATTACACACACAAAATTAAATGTAACACAACATTTAAACATCCCTAGGGTATCTCAATTTCATCACTTATATACCTCCATAAACAATAGCAATATAACCACTATCATTATGCAATACATAATGAAACACCTATCATTTGCTCTTTTTCATGCACATACATATGATCATTTACTAGTCTATCTAACATGAATGCAAACTATTTCATTTCACTAACCATTTATTCTTAATTTTATTTTAGATAATTAATACCAAATGTTCCTAATCCCACTTACTTAATCATAACCTAACATCCTTATTTTGTCTCCATTATGATCTATCTCATTACCCAGTTTAATACTCTAACATAATAAACATCCACATGATATAAAATAAACATCAATAGACCATATACATTATTTCCATAAACTAATCAATATCCAAGATACAACATGATTCATCAATATAACCTGATCCTAATACATGAACTGTCATTATGCATACATATCCATTTAGATCAAGGAGAATATCTTTCAAGTACAAGTATAATGATCTCATAAAATCTACAGTAAAATTCCATATAAATCATGTGCATCTATCTACTACAATATCCATCTGATAGCTGAAGAGACAAGAATCCACATCCACACTCAAGCGCATCGAAGAAAGTATTAACAATTGAAACTCATATGGTGGATATCGATGCTTGATTAGTAGTTTAGGGCTGTCATTGATGGAAAATCTTCTTCAGATTCCTATCTGCTAATTATGGATCTTGATATATGGAAGTGGATGTGAACTGGTATCTAGTTAACTAACATTTCAAGTTGAGAAAAGAATTTTTGGTTCATAAGCATTCCGATGATTGTGGTGTCAAGAATCATGTAAGGGATGATTGGGCTGACATAGAGACATCATTTTATCATAAATTTGGTGATCCGGTCAAGTCAACATATGACTACATGTTACATTAGCAGGTCGACTTGATGAATGATCTATTTTGAGATTGTGGATGTAAAAGACTGGTGTAAAAGGTCTTTTTGGTATGTGGTATGATTGATATGCAAGGAAGTTGTGATCAAGAATCCTTTGTAGCATAGTTTCATGTGCACATCCTTGATCTGGTAGCTAATTGAGATAGTAAAGAGACCAGAGTTGTAGAGCAGATACAATCAGAGATTTGGCAATTAACTGGAACTCATTCAGGCATTGTTAGATGCTATTTTGGAGTTCTTTCATCAATTTAATTGATCAGTAAGGTAGTCAAAATTCCAGGGTTGTAGCCCTTATTGTAATTAAGCCGTGAGCTCTAGGTAGTGTGTTTGAATCACTAGTACAAAACAACTATATATGACTTAAAAAACTACCAAAAATTGTAGATAAATTACTATATTTGATCATGTGACCACTGGTAGTTTATTGCCAGTCATAAATCAATTTGGTCACATCACCACTGGTTGTTTTGATTGATCAATTTGGTCATTGATTTGGTCACTAATTTGGTCATTGATTTGGTCATTGATTTAGTCATTAATTTAGTCACTATTTTAGTCATTGATTGTTGTTATTTGGTCATTTATTTAGTCATGATAGTTACCAATTTAGTCGTATATTTAGTCATGGTAGTCATTTATTTAGTCATATATTTAGTCATATATTTAATCATTTATTGTTGTTACAATGATATATGAGCATACAATAATAACAACAACATGAAATACAAATTGCATAACTAAACAATTTGTAAATAGAAAGAAAGAAAAAAGAGCTCTATAATAATGAGCAGATACTCCAAATGTACATTGTATGCATTAGAAATTTTTTTGTACAAGTACATAATAATCACAAGTTTTACATGGAAAAAACTTATACTCACAGTTTTCTAAATAGTGAAGAATGAACTATAATAGGTTTTCTAAGAGCTATTTCAATATGAGGGAAGTTATCCTTTGTGTCTAAATTCCCATATGGCCACCATCTAATAGGTTTCAAGTGTCATTTCTATAAAAATAATTGTCTGTCAGTCAATCACCTTAAGGTATAAATACATCAACTCTTCAATGGTACTTCAAAGATTAGAAATGTAGTTTGTTGGATGATCTACAAGTTCAATCAATTTTGTGGTAATGGACCTTGCATGTTCACATGAGCCTTCATAGATCTACATAAAGAAAACAAAACCAAATATTTCTATGAATATATAAAACCCATGAGAAATTCATACAAATTAATATCTTATTTGAATGATGGAACAAAAATCTGGTTTTTATAGTTTTCTCTGATATTTCCTAACTTGCACAAGATTTATAGAAAATTGGTGGTCTATGAAGAATTCTAATCTACTAGAAATTTATAAAAATCCATAGCCAAAGGAATTTCATACCAAAGAAGTGCATATTGATAGCCATGTGGATGAAGTTGAAAAAATAGTGAGGAGCAAGGTTTGTTACAAACCTAAAATATACCAGTCATACAAACAAAAATATTGATAAATAAATATGACAAATCTCAGTCATAAAAAATAAAATTTGTTGATAAATAAATTTTTAAACAAAAAAAAAGCAATGCGCAGGGGTATAAGGGGGGAAATAGGGAAGTCGAAGGCTTGCCCCACCTCTTTAGGAAGCGGCGTCTTAGGAAGCCTTGACCCACACAGTGAGTAGCATGATTTGTGGTCCACTGTGTGGGCCATGACCCCTAACGAGCTTCAAACAAGCAACGCCTCAGGGCGCTGCGATTGACATAGTGGGCCACGTGAGTCGTGACCCACTATGTGGGCCAAACCTCCAGGGAGACACTGACAAGTGGCACCTCAGGGAGTCGTGACCCACAAAGTGGGCCGCATGAGGCATGAGCCATTGTGTGGGCCACTACCCCTAGGGAGCCCTGGACAAGCAGCGCGTTAGGGAGCCATGTTCCACACAGTGGGTCACGACTGATTATGTGGGCCATGACCCCCAGTGAGCCACAAACCTCATGGGCTTGGCCCCTTCCTTTCCGCCTCTCCCCATGAAAACACACACAGTTGCCTGGGGGGTGGGGGGGGGGAAGCTCGACCTTCCCTCCACTGCTTGGATTTCCTCTCATGACCCTTCATATTTCTGCCCTGCAAACAAGAATAAGGGCTAAGGAGATATGAATACCCTAACTTAGTATTAAGTTAGGGCATTGATAAAAAGGGTCTAGCAAGTGGTTTGAAAATTAGGGTTTGAAACATTTTAGGTAGAATTATATTTCTTTTAAGAATATATATATAAGCATGTGTATTGTATACATATAGAAGGAAAATCTATATATGTATACACGTATGTATGTATATATATATATATGTGTCTGAACATTTAGATATACATATATACATTCATTAAACAATTGGCTATGATTATAATATATATCTTTACCTGAGTAAAGATATCTAAATGATTAAATTTATGATTGGTAAACAATTACCCATGATTTTTTTTAAACAATATTAATGTAGGGAAATGACATGAATTCTAAAATAGTTAAAATCCTAGAATTACAACCGAACGATTTAATTAGCATTCAGGTTGTATTGGTATTAATGGATTGTTTCAGTCATTTTCAAATTAAAAGGGGGTAAATTATTTATATACGATTATTTAAAGTTTTTAAGTGGATTAGTTGTCCATAATGGAAGATTTATTTTCTAGATGAGTTTATTATGACTTAATTAATTTAATGTCATATTGGAACTTTATTTTCAAATGTTCAATTAATTAATAATAATAAAATGAATTTGTATTAGTATTAATTTAATGGATTTTCAGAACTATTTAATAATAGAAGGAAATAATATTAACAATAAATATGGTTAAAATTATGATTGCCAATGGGAAATTTAATAAATATTAAAGTTGGTTTACTTAATTGTCATATTTTTACAAAGGAATGTTTGATTTTAATGTTGGTCAATAAATATTTGATATTTTGAATAGGAATCAAATTTAAACGTTACAAAGTAAGTATTTTATTATTTAATTTGATTAATTTAGATAAGTAAATAATTGAGTAAATGTAATAGAAACAATATATATAACAAATAAAGTATTAATGAAATGAGAATTAGATTAGGCTGCTTAGTTTGTATAAGAGTTGATTGTGATTTGTTAATATAGTTATTATACTTTGTAGCTAGAATATACTTGTAGTATTCAAATCTTATATGCAATTGATGTGTTGTTGAACTCTATAAATCTATTTAACAAAATTGGAATTTTGGTTGTCTTTAAAAATCATCATCATGTCCTATTTCTACAATTAGTTTATGTCAATCTTTCACCTCAAATTTGAGTCGTATGTTCTAAAATTTTATCAAGATGGTATTACTTATGATCACCATTAATGATCGTTTTGTGTCATGTTATATTACTTTTATTCTTATTATGTTTTTAATAGAAATAAAAAAATATAATATAATTCATCCACTAATAAAATAATTTTATTTATAAATAAAAATAATATTTAAATAATAAATAATTTACAAACAAAAATATTAGGATCAATTTTTTATATCATTTCCACAAGTACCTAATTTCTTTAAGAGAAGAGCGAGGCAATTATCTAGTCATTTATTTAGAATTTCTCTTTCATCCATCAAATTAGTCATTTATTTAGTCATTTTTATTTGTGTGATCTCACCCGACGACCAAATTAGTCATTAATTTAGTCATTCATAGCTTTCTTTTAAAAAATTGCTAAAATTTGGTCTCATGACTAAAACATTTGATCACTTAGTCATTTATTGGCCATATTTCTACTAGTGAATACTTGTGCATTCCCCCTCATGTAATATTGTTTTTTTGTTGGCCATAGTAGAATAATATTGTGGGTTCAAATCCCATCGTGGTTTTTCTCATTTGTATTTCCACGTAAAAATCTTGGTGTTATGATTTTGTGGTTGGTTGTTTTGAGTGTCTACATTTCAGTTTCATGCATTTTCTTTTAGTGGTTTAAAGTTAAATAAAAAAATTTGTCAACCAGTAGAATACTAATTCACCCTCTCCCTCTTAGTGTTCCTTGATTCTAACAATTGGTATCAAAGCCTAGTTCCTATGAGAAATCCTAACCTCTTAATGTCTGGGAGATTGAATCAATGTATTCTAGTTTTTAGAGATAGCGTAGTGTGTCACTTGAGGATCTTCTTACAACAATAAATGAGATCCGTTTCTTAAAGAGAAACCTGAATGTAGCTGATGACATCATTAATGACTTGAAGGATCAAGTGAACTCTTCAAGAGATAAGAGGAAAGAGTTGATGGACAAGCTGAAGGAGAAATAAGATCAATGCATGGAGAATCAAAACAATGTTGACAAGCTTGAGAGAGAGAATGTTGCATTGAAAAATGAGATGCAATCCATTGTGATGAGGTTGACTAAGGAGATTGAGGACCGAAAGAAGAATGAAGAGAATTTGACTCAATCATTGAAGGAAAGAGCAGATGAATACTTTAGGCTTACCTATGAAAATGATCAGTTGAAGCTTGAGTTGACACAATCAAGGAATAATGGTCAAGAACTTGAAATACATTGTTTCCCTAAGAGATGAAATTGCTACTACAAATTAATACAAATAAAAATTCAATGCTAGCCCAACAAGGCTTAATGAGATGTTGGAAAGTCAGAGACATGGAAAGGACATATGAGGACTTAGATTTAAGAAAGGAGAATTCTCCAGATTTGGACAAAGAAATGTAAAGCCTAAGAACAAGAATCCTCTAGTAAGACAACCTAATGCTCAAAGATTCAATGGTATGTGCTTTACTTGCAATAAATTTTGCATATGACCAACTCAATGCAGAAGTAAGGCGAATAATGGAATGAATGATGTGAAAAATGGTCTTTCTTTTATTGGCCAGTGTGTCATATGCAACAATTTTAGTCACGAGTCAAACATGTGCAGAGCAGTAATGAATAATTTTCAAAACAAGAGACGTTATGCTTGTGGGATATTTGGACATATCTCTAACTAGTGCAGGATGAGATAAAAAAAAAAGAGCTTCAGAACTATGCAGAATGTTGTTTGTCATGCATGCAATAAAACCGATCATAGTGCAAAATACTGCAAAAGAAAGAATAATGATCTGGTAGAAAAGAACAAATTAGATGAGAAGGGCAAGGAAAAGGTACAAGCGATCAAAGACAAGCATAAGAAAATGTGGGTGAGAAAAGGTGAATCTAAGGTAGACAATGGATCTGCACTCGAATCTAGTGCAAGATATTCATCCGATAACTAGGGCTTTTTGCCTCAGGGGGACTTTTTATGCAGATTCTAAGAACCCTCTCTTTGGAGATCTGCAATCGATTACAGAAGGTTGCAAAAGGCCTAAATCATATATGAAAATTTTATCTGAAATATTTAGTGAAGATTTGATGATCCAGTAAGAGACTCCATGAAAACCAAGGTAACTAGTTGCAACATTTATTACAAAGAAGAATTAGTTTTTTGAAGGTTAAAAAGGGATTTCAAATCTTTATTTCTCACAATGCGATCAAGAGAAAGTCCAGAGTAGTAGAGTAAATAAATTTGGCAATCTAACAAGGATTACAATGATCCTAAAGCGAATTTCTATCTCTGATTGCGAATTGAGGTATTTATCCATTTCAAGCTAGTAGTTTTTTAAAACCCTAAGTTTTCAATGGCATCAGTATCTGGAATTTCTACCCTACTGGTTGTGGAAATCAAGGATAGGGCTCGACCTATTTTTAAGAAACATCCTTTCAAATATGTTGAGGATGATCTAGAACGAGTGTTTTCCTTTGTACCCTACAACATTCTTCATAGTGAGGACATCAAGGAATATATCCACTAATCTTGATGAACTTGGTAGCGCTAACATGTTGACCTTGTACAACAATCATCTAGTGGACTACTTAGGGAATCTCAAGCTAGAATATTAGCATTTGCAGGCCAAGGGTTTCACTCAATTTATACACTTTCCAACATTTGATGAGAAATAATGGACCCGGTTCGTACTCAATAGAGTTTATGATGAATTTATGTGGTTGGATAAGCCTTACAAGATCACTAAGGACGCAATCCAGAATGTGACTTGTCTGATCGCATCCAGTGAAATTCCTAGCTTTAGGAAAATATCAAACAACACTGTGATTTCTGCCACTAGTTCTCAATTTGACAAGAGAACAATGACAATCAATGGCATTCTGGAGCATTATGTCAAGTTTACATCAATGGTGATTGGATATAAACTATACTAGTCAAGTAGAAAAAACTCTATCTCTAGTACAACAATATACTTTGCCTATATAATGTTGAAGGAAGATAAGAGGTATGATTTGCGTATTATTCTCTTGAATTAGTTATTGAGGAATTTGAACAAAATTAAACAAGACAAGAAGCACACCTTTAAATTTGGCACCCTTATTATCTGTTTCACTCTATATTTCAAGAATGAAATCCCTGGTGTTCAAGGAAAGGTCCAGTGGGCCTATGACAGTTTGGTTGCTATGCAAATCTAGGAAGGGATTATGGGAATTATGATTCCACAATGAAGATATCTACTCGGTGTGGTTATTTCAAAACTATTCAAACCACAATAAAGAGAAGAGAAATAATCCCAAAAGAGATAGTGGAGAAGTATGAGAAAATAATTTGCTTCATGGTTGACAAAGACCAATGTCTAATAGAAGTAGTTGAGCCAAGGATTGTGTGGATTCTTCCAATGGGCTATGAAGTTGATGTTGTTACCCTTGATGCTTATGATCAACATATGTTGAGTCAGATGGTTGATGAGAAAGAAGAGATATTGGGTACATTTAAGGAGAAAGACCTAGAATTACACAAACAGTTCACAACTCTTGCAAGGAAGAGGAAAGTATCCAAGATGGCTAAGGAAGTGGTAGTGTAGATGGGATTTACCCTGGACACAGTGAAGCAAGCTAGGGAAAAACATGCACAGATGGAGGCTAAGGAGGAAACTAAGAAGCCTAAGGCTGAACCATTTCTCTCTAAAGATGAGCCAAAAGAGACCAAGTCTTCCGTTGCTCTGGTAGTACCATCTTCAGGATAGAGCTCATCTGAAAAGGGAATTTTAAAGAAAAAGGAGAAGCTTAAACAAACCTATGTTACTGTATCTTTGGTGGCCTCTGAGACCAAAATAGAAGAAGAAGCAGTTAAGGGCAAGAAGAAATGAGATTTTGTCAGAATTATGAGGAAACCACAATCCAGTGGTATAGAGAAGAGAAAGAAAGGTAAATATGAACTTGCCCTTACTCAAAGACCCAAGAGGGGAAGGAAGATTAAAACCCAACTTGACAAATATATTGAACCCGATGATTAGCAAGGTAAATATACATTTGTTTCTCCATTGACAACAAATCAATTGATTGATGAGATAATTGTTGATGGAAATTTGAAAAATATTGGAGTATATTATGAGAATTTGGATGAGGTAGATTAGAGAACAGTTGAAGAAGCCATTGTTTTGCATTTACATAACTTTAGTAAGACTTTGATTGAGATGGAGCATAGTATCTCTAAGGATATATACAATATTATCGATGCAAGAAGACTAAATGCTAGTAAAATTGATAATAAAATGAAAGAAATAGAATTTTCTAATGTTTGCACCTGTGTCTCCCAAGATGAAGCCAAAAGGCTCATTGAGGAAGCTAATAAGAAATAATTTAGAAGTAATAATAGGGTGAATAGGTTGATGATTGGAAGGGTTGAAGAGGTGAGGAAGTAAACTAAGGATATCTGGACAAGAATCATGGAGAACAACCCCTTGTGCAATGATGCAGTTTAGAATCCCCATCTGAAAGTAAAAGAAGGTTTCTCTAGTGATAAAATAGATGAAACTTAGACCGAGGAGCCTTCAAAACACCAAGGCAATTCAACACTTGATGCTAAGATCTATGCAAATCCTCTGGTATTCAAAATTTTTGGAGAAGTTAATGAGATCCAAAAGGATGATACTTCACCAAGTGATAACACCGCTACTCAGGATAAAGATGATGGTGCTAATGTGAAAAATCCTGAGAAGTTAGAGGCACAAGATGTAGAGGTATATAAAGAGAAGGGAGTTGTTGATCTCAAAATTGACACTCCTATAGTCAAAGTCAGTAGGAAACTACCCCAAATCTCTATCAATCTTTATGGTCCTCTAGATCATGGAAAAATGTTTCTTGCTGAGAAGATGATGCTTGCAGTAGTTGTACAAGCTCATGCCATACAAGATCTGGTCAAATCAAAGTTCAAAGATAAAAAGATTATTCTGATGTTTGTTGATGTGTTGTAGAAGGTTCTTCTGGGAGTGCAAGTAGATCCCAATTCTATCCCCTCCAGTAAATTCTTATAATTGATTAATAATGTAAATACCACTTTTGATTATTTAGAGAAGTCTACTACTAAGCGGATTTTGGATAGATTTAAGAAAGTTAGAATGCAAACATTCTGGAAAATGATAGAAGATGATAGAGTGAGATTGAACAAAGATCTACATATTATTTCAGATTCATTATAAGGAGGTAAAATATATAAGTCTTGTCTTATTTTGCCTAAATTCATAGTAGACATAGACAAGCAAATAAGTGTTTGGCAGACTAAACTTGCTAGTATTTGAACACAGTCTTTTGATCCTAATATATCCCTTACCAATAGTGTAGAAGGATAGATAATGGCTCTCAATGATTAAATCTCAAGCCTTAATAAGGATAAGGATAGAAGTTTGAGGAGAGTTGGTGAACTCTATAATTTTATTGCCCCCTGGTTGGACACCATGTTAAGTAATAAGGTTGACTATCTAAAGGCTATGGGAAAACCTGTTCCATCAAAACTTAAGGATGCGGAGATTCATGCATATGTTTTCAGTGCACTCAACGTAGTCCTGGATAACATGAAGAGTGGGTGGGATTCCCACCTAGGATTTTTGAAGAACATTTTTGCTGATATCTTTCAATACTTGTAGAGTCTCTAGTAGATATCTATGTATATAAGTTTTGGACAGCACCCCAACTTTTTTATTGCTATCAAAGAGGGAGAATAAAGGTGAAAAATTTATAGTAGAAGAGTGTAATGTACAAAGATTGTTACAGGTTTTAGAATTATTTGTCTAAGGGGGAGCCTTAGCAAATTTTGATCTCATGTACAAGTTTGAACACTTAACCATTTTTCACAAGTGTTGCCATAAATGCAAAAGGGGCAGATTGTTGGAAATTGACACTCATCCAATGGATATTGATTCTTGATTAGTGGTTTAGGGTTGTCATTAATGGTAACTCTTCTTGAAATTCCTATCAGGTAATTACAGATCTTGATATTCTAAAGTGGATGTGAATTGGTAGCTAGTTAACTGACATTTCAGGTTGAGCAAAGCAGTGTCATGAATCATGTATGGGATGATTGGTCCAAGATAGAGACATAATTTTATCATTGATTTGGTGATCCACATTTATATTTAGTGATCCTATCAAGCCAACATATGACTACACGTTACATTAGCAGGTTGACTTGATGAATGATTTATTTTGAGATTGCACATATATAAGACTAGTGCAAAAGACCCTTTTGGTATGTGGTATGATTGATATGCAAGTGAGTGTTGATCAAGAATCCTTTATATTGAAGTTTCATGTGTGCATTCTTGATCTGGTAGCTAACTGACACATGAAATAGAGTAGAGTTGGAAAGCAGATACAGTCAGAGATTTGGCACTTAATCAGAACTCATCCAAGAATTGTTAGATTCTATTTTGGAGTTCTTTCATTATATTTCATCTTTGTAATTGAGAAATAAGGCAATGATCCTTTTGGGGTTATAGCCCTTATTGTAATTGAGTAGTGAGCTCTAGGCAATGTCCCTAAATGCTTGTGCATTCCCCCTCATGTAATATTGTTTTTCTACTGGCCATAGTGGAATAATATTGTGGGTTCAAATCCCAACATGGTTTTTCCCATTTGTGTTTCCACGTAAAAATATTGGTGTTATGATTTTGTGGCTGGTTGCTTTGAGTTTTTGCATTTCAGTTTCATACATTTGCTTCTGGTGGTTTAAAGTTAAATAAAAACAAAATTCAACCAGTAAAACAATGATTCACTCCCCTCTTAGTGTTCCTTGATTCCAATAGAAAGAACATCCCAATGGAAAAAGGCATCAAACCACCTGACCATTTGGAACCAAAGGAGTCACCCTCATCATAGGAGAGGACACAAGGTCCCATACACACACAAAACCTAGTTTGAAACCTAACAAACAAAGGATACTACACAAGAACAACCTCAACCAAAGATCACATTAACACACCACATCACAAGGCTAACCATAAAATATAGAAAACTCACAGAGGTGTATTGACCAATCAAGGAATAAGGATCATGGACACATGTAAGAGAAGAGTGTCATCATATGCTATCATCACATAGAAAGGGAAAATCCACACCCTAATAGACATGTGGAGCCATCTCAACCTATGAGAGAATGAAGGGAGTTTGGCTTACCATCTCTAAGGTCCTGCCAAGCTCATCCCAAGTCTCCACTCAAGGGCCATGAAGTGGGGTGCCAATATCAATTATTATCTTATTATGTGAGTCCTAATTACTAATCCTGCTAATTAAATATTATAGTTATCACATAATTACAACAAGAAAAACCCCCAACATCTTCCTGGTGGTTTAGACTTCAGGTATCCTCACAAGGAACATCTTGATAGCCTATTCTCTCTTGACCCTGACCATCATGTGGAATCCCACTCTCCCTAGACATGAGCCAAGACCTTAGAGAAAATGCAAATAACATAGAATAGAAAAGAGGCTCATAAGAAATGAATCCAAGATTACCATCAATCATGCACACATAAAAATCTATTACATAATAAGAACCATAAAGCCAACATATAAATCAAGAGCCTTTTGAAACCAAAAAGATAAACATAAGGCAACACATAAATCCTCTTGCACTACCAAATCTCTTCTATAGTGAGACACTCATCCTCTCGCTAGAGCCATCAAGGAAACCTCTACATCAAGGAAGCAACACATCTCGCTAGAGAAAAATCATTAACAAACACCATCCTCAACAACAAGGCATTATTCCTTTGGTCAGATCCCAAGTAATACATAGACCTGAGAATCTTACGGATATCATAAAAAGCCTCAGGTACAAAGAAAAATTCAAAAAAATTAATCACACGTTGAGAAAATCATCAAAAACCATTGAAAGGGTGGAATGACACATTTGACCCATTTTTTGGTGCATTTGAATAATAAAGTGACATATACAACACATATTATGGTGTATTTGAGATAGATTCTAAAAATTCAGAAGAACAAAAACATAGACTTTGGACTAGCTTAGAAAAATCACTAATGCTTGAAAATAGCTCCAAAACAAGTATAATGGGGATGTAAAAGCCATGTAGGACTAAGGTCTTAAAAAATAACACAATGAGAATCAATCATGGGAAATTACTTCATCAAAACATGAACACAACTTCCAACTATACATAGGAACTAAATAACATAGAGAAAGCCACAAAGATACTTCCAAGAGAATGATAATTCAACTAAAGGATTGACAAGAATCTCGAAGGAAAATCAACAAAGCTTCCTCATACAATAATCATCACAAGGTGCTTTCTGATAATACACAAAAAATACAAGTAGATAAAATGATTCACGACAGTAGCCCAAAAAATAATAAAAATACATAAATGCATTGATTTCCCCAAATCACAATAATATAACTTGATATTTAGATTTATATATAGCATTCTCAAATATTTTCACCAAGTAGCCTACATCAATCTACAAAATCATAGAGTAGACATTTCTTCCCAGAAATGAAATACACAGACAATGAGATGAGACTAGCCTAGAAATAATAGAAGTTATGGTCAAGAGAATTAGATGAAGAGCCCAAGTCCATAACGAACACATCCAAAATCCAAGCTCAAGCAAAAGCCAAAATCTCCAATTGCATAGAAAATTGAATTCAAAAGTATAGAAAAATATTCTCCAATCAAAAGATTCCAATAAACTATATTACTTACCTACCATGCATTTTTCCGAGGTAAATAATATTATTTACTTACCCCCACAAATTAACCAATAGAATAATAGGGTAGGTAAAATTAATAATATTTATTTACCCAATTAGTAACAAGAGAGTATAATAGTATAATATCAATTAATAAGTAAATAATGATAAAAGCCCAATAAAATAAATTAAAGCTCAATAATAAATAAGTAAATAAACCAAAGGCAATATAAATAAATGCCACAAATAAATATAAAATCAGAAATAATTAAACAATAAATAAATAATAGACAATCAATTAAGCAATAAATCATTAAAGCAATTAAATAAATACGAAAGCACCAAATAAATATTAATCGATCGATAAAACATAAATCAAACAATAATAATAAATATTAAACCTTAATAATAATTAAATATACAAACTATATAATAAATTAATTAGATAAGTAATCAAATACTCGCAACACCTCATGACAACTAACACAATGACTCATGCCAAGATGCTCAAACTGAGAAGAATGACAACTTAAGACTAGAGTGTGTAGAGGGAACTCATGCCATCTCTAACAACTTGCCATTAGGATAAAGACATGCGTAGACATGCGTAGACCTACGAAACCAGGTGGATTTGTTGTCTAGTACATGCAATCCTGCAACCATCAATAGGCATGGTACAACATATAAAATAACATATATGATAGATAAATAGGCAAGTGATAGTAATAAGGCAATCACGGTATATTATCCCTTATCATGAATATAGTAATAAGGAAATCACACACATCATAGAACCATCTCATCCAATATAATCATGCAGTTGGGTTAGCATAATTAATATACCATCATAATCTCATAATCAATATAACCCATATAGTATAGAAAGTGCATAAAAACAATCAATGTAAATCCATCATAATAATAAGAAAGGATAAATGTCATCATCCATAAGCAGATAAAATATAGATAGAGTCATAAACATAAATCAAAACACCACATAAGAGTCTAATTAGGTCTAACAATGCATGAATGAAAGGATGAATCAACGAGGGATAGTACATCCTCCCCCACTTTGACTAGGCTTACTCCTAGAAGCATGAGAACAAATAGTGGTAATGCTCTCTCATCTATGCAACATCCTCCCAAGTCGTTGAAGAATCATCACTTGATTCCAATTGGACCCTTACCTTCTCTATGTCTTGATCCCTAAGGGTCAACCCTCGATGCTGAAGAATGTGCACAAGATCCAAATAAAGTTGCCTATCCTTTACCTGCAATGCATTTAAATCAAAAGAATAAGATACACTAGGATAATATGGTCTCAAAATGAACACATGAAACACATCATTGACAAGGAGATAAGCCATAGGACCAATCCTCTCCAAAATCTCAAATGGTCCAACAAACCTAGGTGCCAAATCAGAGCCCTTTTCATAACGGATGAAACTGTTTTATGAATGCACCCTCAAAAACACCTTATCACCCACTAAAAAAACTTGTCCACATGATGAGAATGCACAAACTTATTCTACCTATCCTGCGCTACTATCAAATGCTCTCTAATATGTGTCACCTATTGCTCCATGTCCTACAACATCTCTGAACTATGAAGCATTTTATCCTCCAAAGGATCCCAACTCAAAGGAATATGACATGATCACTCATATAGTCCCTGAAAAGAGAACATACCAATCATACAATGATAGCCATTATTATATGTAAAATCCACCAAATAGAGGTAATTCTCTTTATGAGACTACTGATCGATCACATAAATTCACAAAATATCTTCCAAAACATGATTAACCCTCCCAGTCTGTCCATCTATCTCAGGATGATACATTGAACTAAAGTTCAGCTGAGCTCCTAAATCATGCTGAAGGGAGCTCCACAATGCTGATGTGAACACTGTATCACAATCTGATATGATCCATGAAGGAATACCACACAACCTCACTATATCCTCCATGAAAATTTGGGCTACTTTCATTATTTTGTAAGAAGATTTGAGTAGAGAGAAGTGTGCAACCTTGGTCAACCTATCAACAGTGACCATGATGGAATCATGACCATGAGAAGACATAGGCAATCCAGCTATAAAATCCATACATATTATGTCCCATTTCCAATTTGGAACCAGGTTCGACTTTAACTAACCTTTTTGATGTTGATGCTCTACCTTCACTCACTGACACTCCAAGAAACAAGACAAAATTTTCTATATCTCTCCTCGTGCCAACCCAATAACACAACTATCATAAATTTGTGTGCATCTTCTTGACACCCAGACGTGCCAAGTAAGGTGCATGATGAGCCTCTAACAAAATCAAAGCTCAAAGTCCATCTAAAGGTGGAACATAAATACGTCCTAGATGTCAAAAGAAGACCATCTGACTCCAGTGAATAACCTACATACCTCCCTTCAAGAGCTCTACCTCAAGAAACCTTTCCACATACTCTTGATACCACATATCCGAAGGAAGCACACTAAGAATCTGGCTCCTCAAATCCACATTGAGAGCCAACATTGAAGCATCATGCCTTCTATGGCTCAAAGCATCTACCACCACATTTTCCTTTCCCTAAATATACTTCACATCAAAATTGTACTCACAAAGAAACTCCATCCAATGTCATTTCCTAGCATTCAAGTCTGCCTGCATGAAAATATACTACAAACTGCTTGATGATCACTGTGCAAATCAAAGTGATGCCCAAGAAGAAAATATCTTCATCTCACAAATGCATACACAATAGCAACTAAGTCTAAATTGTGAGTAGGATAATTCAACTTATGATATTTGATTTTTTTTACTCATAAGCTATCACTCGACCATTCTAGATCAAAATTGCTCCAAGACCCTCCAAAGAAGCATTTGTGCACACCATAAAATCACCCAAATGATATATCACTTTTATAATAGGTACACTAGTCAAAAGCTCCTTAAGGATTTGAAAAGTTGCTTCACACTAATCTAACCACATGAAATTATTCCCTTTCCTCTAAAGAGAAGTAATAGGATGAGAAATCTTCAAAAATCCCTAAACAAAGCAATGATTAAAACCTGCAAGACCCAAGAAACTGGGAACCTTGCCTACAAGAGTGGATGCTGACCAATCCACAATAGCCTAAATCTTAAAGGGATCCACTATGATACACTCTCCTAAAATCACATGGCCAAGGTACTAAACCTCTGATTACAATAACTCATACTTCACCATATTCGCATAGAATTGATTCTCCCAAAGATGGTGCAAAACCTATCTCATGTCGTCCTCATGCTCCTCATTTGATCTTGAAAACACCAATATAGCATCCAAGAATATAAGAAAACATCATTCATCAAGCTCATAAATACTGAGGGCATATTAGTAAGCTTGAAAGTTACCACTGTAAACTCATAATGTCCATATTGAGTATGGAATGATGTATGATGAATATCTACCTCATGAATTCGAACCTAGTGATACCTAGATTTAAGATCTATCTTGGAGAAGACCTTAGCATCCTTAATCTGATCAAAGAGGTCATCAATCATTGGCAAGGGATAATGATTCTTAACCATAACCTTATTAATCTACTAATAATCAATGCATAAGTGAAGAGATCCATCCTTCTTCTTCATAAATAACACAGGTGCACCCCATGGGGAGACACTAGTGAATGAATCCATTAGCTTGTAAATCCTACAACTAAAACCTCCACTTGCTGAACTCATGGGTAGTTATCTAATAAAGAGCCTTACATATAGGTTCTTCTCCTGAAACCAAATCTATCTATTAAATCAATGTCACACTTAGGTGAAATACCTAGAATCTCATAAGAGAAAACATCTGAAAAAACCTAGAGGATGGGTTGAAGAAAAAAGAGACCATCATGATTCCCCCCTTCATCCAAATCATTTACCCTCACTACAAACAATTGACAACCCTGACACACACAATTCTTTATTTACAAAATGAAAATCATGCAAATAGAAATAGGTCACTTAACACCCACTATCTCCACATTCTTCCCACAATCATCAAGACAATGAACCCTCTTGGCATGAAAATCAATACTAGACTGATGAGCCTCAAGACAATCCATTCCTAGCACAACACCATTGGAACCCTAAGACAAAACACAAAGATCCACTAAGGTGGTGTAGGCATCTAAAAATGGTCAACGCTTGCGGCGACATACTTGAAAATGTCCATGTAACCTTCTTTTAGGGTTTTCCCATCTTAATAACACTTTTTTTATGTCATGCATTCTATCTTTATCATTTGTTGATATTTTGTCATTCCTTTGAATTTATTTCTCTTTAGATTGTGTTTGTTGTATTTTCAATTAGGTCTTGTCGACATTATCATGACTTTCAATCTTTTGATGTAATTAATCCTATCATGTCATTTGGACATGGTCAATCCTAATTGATGTCATATTAGGGTTTTGTCCTCAATCTTTATCATTGTCAATCTGATCTTGTCAATTCAACATCATCAACCCTTCTTGATTGTCAAATCGAGGTTTTGTCCTTGGTTTTTGTACATTTCAAATAATCTTTGATCAACCATTGTCATTCTGGATCATCTTTTGTCATCAATTTGTCAATTCCTCATCAATTTGCGGCTGATTTGACATTGGTATTTTGTCATGTGACCTTCATCAAGTCGATGTTTTATCAATCTTTGATCGATTTGCCATCGGTCTCAATCAATCATCAAATCTTTGTCAATTTTTGGATCGATTAGTCATTGATTTTTTTGTCTTTTAGCGTATATCAATTTTGTCCCTTTGTTGATTATCAATCAATTAGTCATTAATCTTTGTCAATCAACATCGATGCTTTATCAATTATCAGTCCTCGTCATTTAATCATGATTGAATCGACCTTAACAAAAATTAGTTTTTGTCATGAGCTAATTGTTGTCTTTTCGTTTCTAATCTTTCTTTTAGGGTTTAATGATTTAATGATTTAATCCTTCTAACTTTTCTCTTTAAGATAAATGGATTAACTTCATTTATCCTTGGTCCCTCTTGTCAGAATTAAATGTTTCATTTAATTGGCTAATTATGTCCTCATTGTGAATTAATTAATGAATGAATGTTTGTTAATTAATTTCACTTAATTTCCTCATTTTCTAATTTGCTAATTTTTAATTTCCTATTTCCACCTAATTTTCTAATTTTCATATTTCAAATTTCCTCTAATTATTCCTCCTATATTTTCCCACTAATTTCTCCCCTTTTTCTGTTCAATCATGAAGCTATTTTCTATCCAATTTGTCATTCAATGAATGAGCTATTTTTGTGGGTAATTTTTCATAAATCAAGTGGCTAATTTCTCTCTCAATCATGTCATAATTGATGAGCACAAATTGCTCTTAATTTGTAATATTTTTTGCATAGAAACTTGTTAATCAATTTATCATAATTTTCCATTAAATCATGCCTTTTTTAAATCAATTTGGCAATTTTCAAATGAAGTTTCTTCTTCCATTTTCAATCATGCTAATTTCTTGTCTTCACCAATTTTCCTATAAATCGACCACTCTTTTCAATCAATCTCAACCACTTCTCAAATATCCTCACACTGTCTAACTCATTTCCAACCTTTCTTTCTTGCTCACACTTGTATTTGGTAGGTGAAACCTACATAATTTGGAGGAAAAAAGAGAAACAATGGAGTTCAATGGAGGCAACATCCAAATTTTAGTTTGCAATCTCCTTTGATGTTTGATTTCCATTCCTTTATTGAGTGTGATCGGATCATTTCTTAGCTTATTAGGGTTTTTGGTTACCTAATTGGTGGATTTCATGTTTTCCCAATTTCCCATGTACATTTCTTAGTGAACCCAACGTGAATTGACCTATATTTGTCTTTTGAGTGCTACTGGAGTGTTTTGCAGGTCCAATTTACATAAAAGGAGCCTTTTTAGAAGTTTTTGGACTTGTGTGCCTATGCAAGGTACTTATGCACCTTTGTGGGTTATTTCTACACTTGTAAAGGGTACTTCTATGCCTATGCAGGGTATTTTTGTGCTTGTGCATGGAGGTTTTGCACCCATGTGGCCCAAAACTATGCCTGTGTAGAGAATAGGGTTTTGGATCAATAAACTCAAAAATTTGATTGTATTGGCATTATTGAAGGATTTTGATCTTAAATTAGGATTCAATTTGGATAATATATTCTTTAAAATGAATCCACATAGTGCTCATTAGGTCGGTTAATGAAAAACAATCGTCACATTTTTTAGTTTTATGCATACAATTGGCTAAAAATAATCCATCTTTCGATTTGGGCTTTAAAAAGAATCCTACATCTTTCGATTTGGGCTTTAAAAAGAATCCTACATCTTTCGATTTGGGCTTTAAAAAGAAGCCTAATTCATTTATTCGGATGCAATTTCAATGTAATTAGTTTAATTAGGGCTATAATGAACTTATATAGCCTAATTAGGATGGTTAATTGACCACAAATTCTCACATCTAGTCATTAGGGTTTGAAATTTGCAACTTCTACATCTTGTTTTTGAGTATCATGAACTGTTCCAAAGTAGGGTAAATGGATTGCATGGCCTATTTTATACCTAGATCCATCATGGGTCAGTTTGATTAAGCTATAATTTTGTCATCTTGTTTTATTTCTATCTCAAATAGGTCAAACTTTTTCAAAATTAGGCTTCACATCCTTCTAGGGTTGTAATTTTGCTAAATTGACATTGAGATTGATCAATTTTTTTGTTTTGCAGGTGCCCTGCACTCTTGCACCTGTGTGAGACCTTTTTGTGCATGTGTGAGGCTTTTTTGTAGCTATGCAAAGAGATTTTGCACTTGGTGCCCTTAAACTATGTCTGTGCAAGGGGAAGAACCCGAGGTATAATTTATCAATTTTATGTCCAAAATATGATGATTGCTCTCTATTTTATGCATTTGGTTCTTTATATTACTGAGGACCTGTGGAGCACCTTGGTGAAATTTTTTGACTAAGATTGATACCTAAAATACTAATGTGTTTGTTGCAGGATGCGACCAAATAATTTTATTTAAACTACGTGTCTGTGATTTTTAGATTAGTTACACACTTCGATTTTCTAAGGATTAATATCATGTTTTCCATGCTTTATTTTGTTTTTATTTTTTTTTGTTAGCCTTATAAGTGGGCCTTCCTCCCAATTTTCTTGGCACTTTGCACAAGCATTGGTGAGAGGGAATGACCCTAAGTGGCAATGAGGTAAAGCCAAGCTCTTCTGAGCCACTATAATCAAATGTGTTTGTGATAAAATTTGCAAGCAATGGTTGCTATAATGGCATAGTGACAATTAAATTTGTTGGATATATGCCCACCTAAATGAATTCCATGACTAAAAACCTTTGTGCTTAGAGACCAAAAAACTTCTACTTGTTGACTCAGTCATTGTGATACGCATATTCCGAAGAAACCCCTCATGTGCCCTTCAATTCAAGATAGTAAATTCTTGGGAAGTGATGGCCCTTGAATTCAAAGCTTGGTATGCCCATAGAAGTGAGTGTCATGGAGGGGAGCCAGTGCTACAAAGCTTCTAACTATCTGGTTGAATGAGGTATTCTCGGTAAGGGAATTCAATAATTATTATCCTTGCCAGCCTTAGGATTGTGATGTTAAACATGCATGAGTGTCTTTTGTCAAAGACAAACAAACATCTTGTCGTTCATGCTTTTCAAAAGTGAATCACAAACAAAGGACATAATCAACCATACAAAAATTGGCAAAAATAATTTTTTTAAAGAATTAATATTCAACCTTGATCATCAAATCAAAACAATTGTCCAAACAAACTTCAAACAAAGTCAAACTTGGTTCAAAAAACTTCAAAGTATTCATCCAACAATTTGCAAATATTTTATCAACATGGATTGTCAAAATATTGGGTACCCTTGTTTCAACATTCATGTCACGTAGGGATAGGTTTTGCATAGTCCAACTTAGGTCTTAGAACATATTCTCATCTTCCTTTATTTTAGTCTATTCCATTGCAAGCAACCTTGTTTTGCACTTAGGTTTGAAAATCATTTTCCTAGCTCTTCATTGCATTGTTATACCCAAGCTAGGTTGCAATCTTACATTATCATTATCATCCCAAAATGAGGTCTTCACTTAGGTCATATTATTGCCTTTCATATCCTTCTCTTGCATTAGATTATATCATTGCAAAGTCCAAAACCCTAGATCTTGTCTTAGATTAACATTGTCAAGCATTTGCATTCATATCCTTGGTTCATATCATTTTGTCATATCATATGATATCTTGAGACCATATCATATTTATATCATATCCTTATGTCCTTATCAATAGTCATTGTACTTTTTCATAATAGTCCTAAAATTACAATTTCACAAAATTGAGAATTCAAATCTCTTGATTAAACCCTAAGATGTTGTTAGGGAGTCTTGACCTTGTCCAAAGTTTGTCCTTTTGTCAACATCATTTTGTCAAACCTAGCTTAGTATCCAAGCATATAGTTCAGACATTCATTTTTTCCTTTGTCCTATTAAGGTCTTGGTTTCGTTTCAATTTCCCAAGGTTGAGTCTTTAGGTTTGCATTCAAAGAGTTTGTACAAAGCTTCAAAAACAACCAAAAAAACATAGGTTGCTCTATCATCCTTTTAGGTTTCATTAGTTGCATACATCAATCCTAAAATAAAAAATCCCAAATATATTGCATTGCATAGTGACATGCATATTGAAACGAGATCAAAATCCAAGAAGCCACGCATCAACCAACATATCAAGCTATGTCATTTCTAGAGGATAGCATGCAAAAATTCAAATGCAACAACATCAAAATCAAGCACCTAATTAAAATGCGAGACCATCAATTGGTGTAACACTAAAATATGGGACAATACAGATGGGACCACTGCCATATTATGAGCCCATATTTATGCCAATGAGATCAGGATGTGGTAGTGTTCCACAAACACCATCGGGAAGTGCACCCTTTAATTTTAATCAAATAAACCAAAAACATGACATGCAACCCCAAATATCTCAACAAGCTATACCACAACATGATTTTCAAACTTTAATTGCACATCAAGACCAAACATTGTTACAAGGATTTGAATCAAATCAAGACCTCCAACATGAAATTCATCCCAAAGATGCACAAAGTTCTTCATTAGATTCTGATGATTCAGATGATATTGAGACATTTGTCACAAACCCATAGTTGGAAAGGAAAATAAGAAATCTTTTGAGTAAGATATATAAATTGTTTCCTAGCAAGTTTAAAGATATGATTGACATTGCCACAACTTCAAAAAATCAAATGAATGTACGACCGCAACATGAAGTTGAAAATTTGTTGAGTTTTGAACCTCATCCAGATGAAATTAATGCACAACAAGAGGTTCCAATGATGTTATATGAGAAGTGTCTTTAAAAATCGTTGATGGTAAGTGTTCTACCAAAGTCAATGTTTGAGGTAGTAAATAATCCATTATAAAACACTATGCCATTTCCACAAGATCAAATGATAATGATGAAAACATTGGACAATGTGATGTATCCAAAAGCATCTCAAAATTCTCAAAGTGGATCGAAATTGAAAACAGAAGAGAACTTTATGACTGGAATGTCAAATGTTACTAGTGTGCCACGCAATTCAATGGTACAACAAAAGGCTTATAAGCACTCAAGTGATACACATGTGACAAATATGAATACACACGTGACACAAAGTTTGTCGAGAGGACCTTCTATCATGGCAACATAAATAATAAGTAGTGGAATACAACCTCAATAAGTGTTACAACAATTAAAAAGGATACAAAAAGCATTAGTAAATGTGCAAGCAAGCAATGTGCAACAACAACAATAGAGGATGATGTTTTCTATGCCATTGCAAACAAGTACAAACTTGAGACATCAACAATTACTCAACCAAACATCATAGAAGTTAATGCAAATGCCATGTAGCAAGTAAAATTCGAACAACCAAAGCCACATAAGCACAATTTCTTTCAATTACTTGGATTAACATCGTGGCAACAAGAAAAAAAGCACCAAGTCAACAAGCTCTGACTCATAATATGCAACATCAATACCAGAAGCAATATATTCCTCAATATGTACAACAAGCACAAACAAGTCAATATGTGTTGCAACACCATCAAGTGGATATGTATTACCAACTGCAAATGCACGTTCAACAACTGAAAGTGCAATATCAACCCCAAGTTCAAAGGGAATTTCCATCTCAAGTGGCAGAACAAAACATGATATTTCCTCAACAACAAGAACAATATAATAACACATATGTGCTAGAGACACCAAAGATAGTAATTTCTTAACAACAACAACCATTTGGAGTTACTATATATCAATAAAGAGGATATCCAGAGAAGAATAATGAACCTCCAAAGAATTTGCTATTAGATTTGTTAATACACTGACTTGAGTTGATGTGACAAAAAATTAAGGCATTGGAAAACAAAAGCACAAAGAAATTGTAGACAAGTCAGGGCTAATGTCCCAATCCATTTGATAAGATTTTATACATGCCTCCCTTCCCTAAGCATTTTGAGGCTCCAAATTTTTATAAATATAAGAGAAGCTCGGTAATCTAAAAGATTACATTTGAGCTTTTTATGCGGCCTGCACTGAAGTATCTTATGATGAAACATATGTGATGTGTCTTTTCCCACGTAGTCTCATGGGACAAGATGTGGATTGGTATGCACATTTTCTAGGAACTATAAAATTTTGGAATGATCTGGCTAAGTAATTTATTTGCCATTTCCCATTCAACATTGACAATGAGATAACAACATCTAATTTATGAAACACAAAGAAAAAAGCTAGGAGAATCAATAATGGTATTCTTGCAAAGATGGTGAAGTCTAGTTAGACAGTGTTGTCTTGACATACCAGAAGAACAACAAGTCAATTTGTTCATACAAAACCTGGTGCTAGAAATGATGTATGAGTTAAAATTAAAGGCTCCAAGTTCAATTAAAAACTCATCAAAAAGGGAATTTAAATTGAGTATGCACTCATTGGCAAAGGTATAATTAAGGTTAACAGAGATGACAATAATTCAAGTAATTCAAGTAACTCAAGTGATAAGAACAAATTTTGGTCCAGAAACAAGAATGTCACTAATGATGGCATAGTTGATGCAAGGACGGTAAATGTGAATAAACCAAAGTTTGTTACCAAAAGAATGAGTTCTCTTAATGCATCGGCTTCTAAAGCTATCCAACATATGTCAAATCAAATGAGTAATGTCATTCAACAATCACAAAATCAACAACAACAAGGCGAACAATGTAGTCCATTTAGGTCAATAGATGGGCCTTCTTGCCAATTTAAGCCATTGGGCTAGCTTATTGAATCTCTAATGACACAACTTATTCAGGCAAATTTTATCATGCTGCCAAATGTCAAATAGGAGCCATTAGTAAAACCATAATATTGGTGGAATGACAATGCATACTATGAATACCATCAATCTAAAGGACACAAGACCGTATCATTCTTTCAATTGAAACATATTATCCAAGACATGTTGGACCAAGGTGTGATTGAAGTATATCCATCCACAACAACTTCAAACACTGACCATATAATTTTCAAGACTCCTTTGCTTGATCATGACCAAGGAAAACACCCTCTTCCTCAAATTTGAGTCAAAAAGGAAATTTTAATTATGCAAATTCTAATCATAACAATGTTATTAATTGTTTTTACTCGACAGATGACTATGTGTCAAACATAAGGATATAAGAACAAGATTCCTCCTATGCAATAATTACCTACTGGTCCAAGATAGTATTGAAAGGCACTTCTTATAATCCTCCCAAACAAACCTTAACCAGTCAGTATAATCTCCTTGATGATTTGGGGAAAATAGTAGCACAAATTCCAATCCTTGAGTTATTAAAAATGTCGCTTGTGCATGGTGTTGTCTTGGATAAAGCCTTGACTGAGTCAATAGTGCCAATTGATATTGATGTTGACCAATTTAAAGCTAGGATAGGACACCTTTCTACTTCCCAACATGTAGCCTTTTTCAGACAAAGATACCTTGTAATAATTCCCATCATAATGACCCATTGCACCTTGAAGTGTTTGTCCATAATTGCGAGATCAAATGAGTTTTGATAGATGGTGGAGCAAGCCTAAATATTTGCACTCTGGGAGTTATTCATGCCCTTGGTTATACTAAAACTGACATAGATCCCTCAAAGAAGATAACAATTAAATCTTATGATGATGGAGAACGCTTGTCCAAAGGAGTCATTTTATTTCCTATCAGAGTGGGCCCAGTAATAGAAAAAACCTTGTTGCAAGTGCTGGACTTGGACCTTCCTTATAAAATGGGCATTGGTCATCTCTGGATTCATGCTATGAAAGCAGTTCCTTCTATATATCATCAATGTCTAACATATGTATACAAGGGAGCTGAAATAACAATCCCAAGAGATCTTGATCCATTTTAGTTTTGTGCCAACTTAAAAGACACTCCACAACATCAGATTCTAGTCAACAAAGAGGCACCTTCACATAATTATGTGGATCCCAATATACTTCTTGAATTAGTCAAAGGAAAGCTAAAAATACAAGATCAAGGTTGTGGCAAATATTCTATGTCCCCAACATTTCTGATAGGCAAATTGCCCATCTCTCCTAAATCCCATGGGAAGCAGAGTTGTTAGAAAGGGAACTTAAGACAATCATCCAATATCAACCCCCCACCATAAACACAAAGTGTGGTGAGTTAAAAAAGGATACTTTAGATGATGATGTATCAGGTTGGCTTTATAAAGATGAAGAAGACATTCTACCTGTCAAAGTATGAGTAGAACACTATGGAAAAGGTTTCACTACCTTGCAGAAGAAATGATATGATGGATGCGGTGGTTTGGGGTGAAATAAGAAAGGGATATTGGAGCCTATTCTCCCTAAAATGCGACATAGAACTTTGGGCCTAGGCTTTGCATGGTTGAGAATTGCAACTCCATCTACCAAAGTGAGTGTGTGTGGAAAAGGGCATGATTTTGATGATCAAACAACCCCTAAGGATATGCATCCTAAAACTGATTCCAATGAATGGGAGTTGGATTCTTATTCCTCCAGCTCCTATGCCCTTGAAAATGTTTTCTTTGACCCTGATTATTTGCCTATGGAAGAAAAATATTAAATCCCTCCCCTTGCCAAAACATGTTCAAAAGCTTGGATAGAGTCATTTTGGGATCCAAGCACTAAATCCAACACAAGCAGTTCAGATAGTGATACCATTGATATACATATCTTCACTATCTCGACCTGTACCCTCCTCGAAACTATGATGACATGCCCCTTGTATATCCCCAGCTTGTCCAATGGGACCAACGAGGACCATTTAAACTAGACCAATTTTAAAACGATGACTCTTGAACTCAGAGAAGGAATACCACAAGGAGATCATAAGGCTAGATTTTCTATTGATCTAGATGCAACATCATATTTTGGGGAATTAATTCCATCTTCTAGTCATAATAGTGAAAAAGAGAACAAAAAATTAAAAAATAAAAAAAAAAGGTTCTTTGGCTGAAAATCACAAGGCACCCTCTGGCCAAGAAAAAGTAAAAAATAAAGCACATACCTGACGGTGAAAACCTATTCGAGGTGCCCAAAGGTGGAAGATTGGATGTATTCCTATCAAGTCAGGATAAATCAACATTGCTAGTGGAAATGACTGAAGAAATAAATTTGGGTACACATGACAACCCAAAAGTAATTCATTTTGTTGATTCCTTATTAGAACAAGAGAAAATACATTTTGTCAACTTTTTCCTAGAGAAGAAAATAAATTTTGCATGGTCCTTCATCATTTTTCCTTGAAGCCAGGTCCCAAGCCTATCAAGCAAAAAATCAGAAAGATGCATCTGCATGTGGCCCTATTAGTCAAAGAAGTGCTTAAGAAATTAATAGATGTGGCTTCATAAGGCCAATCTATTACACAAAATGGATTTACAACTTAGTACTAGTCAATAAAGAAACTAGGGGCATCCAAATTTGTACTAACTTTCAGGACGTAAACAAATAATTCCCCAAAGATGATTTTACTTAGCCAAATATAGACATTATAGTGGACATGACTACAGGGTATGAAACGTTATCATTAATGGATGGCTTTACTAGATATAATCAGATCTGAATAACCCTTGAAGAGAAACATAAGACTACATTCTTACTACTGGAATGTGATTCCCTTTGGCCTCATGAAATGTCAGAGCGACACATCAAAGAGACATGACAACAATATTTCATGATTTCATACATACACTAATGGAAGATTATGTTGATGGCTTTCTATGCAAATCAATAACAAGAGACAATCATCTGGCCATTTTGGGCCCAATTTTTGACAACATGGAGGAATACAAGCTTAGACTCAACCCAAAGAAGTGTGTCTTTGGGGTAATAGCTAGAATTTTTTTAGGATACATTGTTTCTCAAAGAGGCATTGAAGTGGATCCAGATAAGGTCAAGGAAATAAAGGAAATGCCTCCTCCTACTAATCTCCATCAACTAAGAAGTCTTCAATGAAAATCACAATTAATCTGATGGTTCATAGCTCATTAGCAGATAAGTGTCACCCCTTCCAACATTTAATTCACAAAGGGTTAATGTTAAAATGGACTGAGCAGTGTCAACAAGCATTTCAAGCTCTCAAGGATTATCTTCTGTTCCCATGAGTATTAATGCCTCCTATAGAAGGAAATCCATTCATTTTGCACATTTATGCAATAGAAACAACATTAGGAGCCCTTTTGGCACAACAAGATGAGAACAACAAAGAGTGGGCTATTTATTAGATTAGTCGAACGCTAGTAGGATATGAATTGAATTACTCTACCATTGAAAGAGCATGCCTAGAAGTTGTATTTGCAACTCAGAATCTTTGACATTATATGCTCAATCATAAGACATTGTTGGTAGCCAAAATAGACCCTTTGAAATATTTACTCAGCAAAGAAACTCTCATAGGTCGCCTAACAAAGTGGACCATGATTTTAAGAAAGTTTGATATTTAGTATACTAAAAGAAAGGTGATAAAAGGACAAGTTATAGATAATCAACTCATAGATGCACCTATTCTAGATGATCATCCAATATTGACCAATTTTCCAGATGATTTAGTATTTAATATTACATCTAGTAATGAATGACAATTGTATTTTGATGAATCCCATACAAGATTTTGTTCCAGGGCAGGTATCTTTTTTTTCACCCCTCAAGGTGATGCTATTCCAAAGTCCTATAAAATAACTTTTGATTGTACTAATAACATAGCAGAATATGAAGCCCTGGTTACTAGACTAAGAATAGTAATTCAGTGGCATATTACGCATTTGCAAGTCTATGGATATTCTCATTTAGTCATCTATCAAGTGAATGATGAGTATGAAACAAAAGATTAAAATATTCTCCCCTACAAGCACATGGTAGAGAACTTTAATTCTTTTTTTTTGTAATTAAATTTCATCAAGTCCCCCGACTTCAAAAAAAATCCACTGATGCTATGGCGACCATTGTTTCTATGTTGGATATGCCTCAAAATATGGGCAGATGTGAGTTTCTCATACAACAACTAATGATACCTTCATTTGAGATCTCGTCGTCAGATTTGGTGTGTGTCCTCATTCCTCCTAATTCCCCATGGTATCATGATATCTATTATTATCTAAAATCCCTAATCATACCACCAAACCTTTCCTCCAACCAACACAAATACTTCATACGATAAGTTGCCAAATACATCATCATTGGTGATACCCTTTAGCGACGTTCTTTTGACCATACTCTCCTCAACTGTTTGGATTCTAATGAAACACAAACGGATTTATGCAAAGTTCATGATTGTATATAGAGGGGCCATTTCAATGGTCTTATCTTGGCTTAAAATTTGGTCTGGGCTATTTATTATTGGCCGACATTGGAACAAGAGGCTCATGATTTTGCCAAGAAATGTTACAAATGCTAGTTGTATGGAGACTATATTCATGCACTAGCATAATCATATCTCCATGGCCCTTTTCTAAGTGGGGATTGGATCTCATTGGGAAGATCCACCTGACTTTAGCAAATAGACATATATTTATCATAATGGCCACATAATACTTCACTAAGTGGGTCGAGGCTATACCTATTACTTATATCACTGGGACAGAGATTTCTAATTTCATCTTAAATTATATCATATGTCGGTATGGAGTCCCTCTTGATATAGTCATAGAGAATGGTCGACCATTCAAGAAAAAAGATGTCAGGGAACTCAATGAGAAGTTTCACATTCAACACCACTTCTCAACTTCATATTATCCATAGAGTAATGGCCAAGCTAAGGCATCCAATAAAATAATCATCAAGATACTAAAAACGATTGTTAATGACACTGGTCGAGATTGATATGTGTTGTTGAATCCATCTCTATGGGCCATCTCACCTCAATTTGCACCCCTACTATCATAACACCTTACTCCTTAGTGTATGGTGTAGAAGCTATTTTACCTTGGGAGGTTGAGATTCCATCATTGTGAGTCTCTTTACAACAACTGATAGATGATGAAGCATACAGAGTTTCTTAGTTGCATCAGCTTGAGATGTTAGATGAAAGACAACATACAACTCTGACTCATTTGCGAGCATATCAAAACCATCTCCATCACGCCTATAACAAGAAAGTAAGAGGTGACACTTCAAAGTGGGAGACTTGGTCCTGAAAGCTAACCCTAATTATTCACCTGAGATTATCAAAGGAAAATTGAAACCTAATTGGGTTGGGCCTTTCATTGTCAGTGCAACATATGGCTCAAGTGCATATCAGCTTTCCTCCCCAAAGGGTTAACCATTATCAGAACCTATGAATGGCATGCACCTCGTGAAGTAATATACATAATCTTTTTTCAACAGTCTTTCTCTATGATCCTGAAGAAATACAAAAAAATTGAAAAAGGTTGAAAGTAAAAAAAAATTGAAAAAAGTCAAACATACAAAAAAATGAAAAAGTCAAAAATATTAAAAAATTAAAAAAAGTCAAAAATAAAAATAGTCAAAAGTACAAAAAAATGAAAAAAGAAAAAAATCATCACTTTGGTGAAACCTTGGTAAACAGGCACCTTGTGTGAAAGAAAAAAAAAAAAATGGAAAAATGTGAAAAATAGTAAAGAGAAAGCGTTCATCCTTCCCTTTGGTGAAAACTTGGCTAACAGGCACCTTAGGCAAGTACCCTGGTGAAAACGTGGCAAACAGGTGCCATGTGTATCAAGTTCATTGCTCGGCTATCTATCATGATTGCTTATGTATCTAGCATAAAGTTTTGCCATGCTTATTCATTCCAATTTGACCAAGTGTCTTAGTCTAGGCCTATGATTGATCAGCATCAATGTCTTTTATTTTACCATTGCGTCCCCTTGTATATATGTGTTCTATCTAGGTAATTTGTACATATTGAAAATTGATTGGGGACAAAATCCCATGTCATGATCAAATGACAAAGTTATCATCATGAACAACTTGGAAGCTATGACATGTACATAACTTTTTAAGATCCTGAAAAAATCCATAAAAAGAAAAAAATATCCTGAAAAAATCAAACAAAAACATTCAAATAATGTCCTAAAAAAATCTGTCTTTGGACATGTACTATTATGGTTTAAACACTTCATTGGTGAAGTGGCCACCAAGGTTTAAATCCATGCTGGGCCATTATGCTTGCAAGGCCTTGTGCCTTTGCTGGGCCATTATGCTCATGAATTTGAATAAGTGAAGTGTGGGGATGAGGTCCCCCGTTTGTGGCCTCACCGGCTCATAGCTTCGGGAAAGAAGCATTCACGTGTAGGCAGAGGGTGTGTCATGTCAGGGTCATTGGTCACGTTAAAAAGTTTACCAGGCATAGTTTAGAAAAAAAAAATGTCCTAAAAAAATCCTTAAAAATATAAGAAAGTCTGGATAAAAATCTAAAAAAATCAAATAAAGTCTTGAAAAAAATCCAAAAAAATTGAATGAAGTCCTCAAAAAATCCGAAAAATTAAATAATGTCATGAAAAACAACTCAAAATCAAATAACATCTTGAAATAATCTAAAAAATTGGTAAATGTCCTAAAATAACAAAAAAATTGTAAAATGTCTCGAAAAAATCCAAAAAAATCCAAAAATTTCAAAAACTCTAAAAATCAAAATACATAAAAATCCAAAAATAATCCTTTGCATTTCATTCCGTCAATAAACTGTCCTTTTTGTACATAAACAATCACTTTTGTTTCATTTTTGCGAATAAACTGTCCCTTTTGTACATAGACAAACATTTTAGTAGGCGTCAGACAGAAACATAGTTAAACATTGTGCTTTAACAAAATCAAACATTAACAGATGAACTGCTAAGCCAACAAAGCATTCAAACTGATCAAAGTTGGCATCTCAATCAATAGCATCAACATTATTGATCCCTTTGTCAACATTATCATGGGTCTTATATGGGGTACTTCATTCCTTGAAACCAAACAACATGATCATTCTTTTATCACAACACTATCACTTTGGCAAAAAAGATCAGGATGTTTGTTTGACTTGGTTGAATTGGTGAGTCTTATTTTTCATTAATTTGTCTTTCACCATGTTCCTAGGTTTCTCGATGATTTCACTGAGTCATTTAGAGTGGCCGGGATGGTTCGTGGTTTTTTTGTTTTTGTTTTTGTTTTCTGTTTGTAGAATCTTTGGTAGCATTCTAGGGCAAGTATGTCCTTTGTGTCTATGATAAGTACGTTCTCTTTGTGAACACCACATATACCTTGACCCTTGACACACGTAATGTCTTAGGGTGTGTCAAATCATTCTTTGTCTGCAACATGTCTTCTTTATGCAAAGAGATTGCACTATCACCCTTTCCTTCATTTTCATGGTGCACTGCATCTATTTCACAATATCAAAATAAAGGTTTTCTTTTTGTGCATTTGTTCAAGCAAGGTTTTCTTCATCACTAACTCTTCTTCATCTAATTTCTTCTAACTAACATTTCTTTCATCAGTTCTCACAGTCAATTTTGTCTAGTGCTTTGATACACCAAAAATATTTGCATCCTGCATTCATTGGTTAGCACATTTGTACATCATAATCATTCATTGAATAAAAAATGACAAAAACAAAGCATACGCGCATCCTTACCATTTTGCATCGTAAAATTAAAACATAACGATATTTTGCATAGCATCATTATTCATTACGTATCGGAAATAGAACAACACATAAGCACATATTCCATTCATTGCATTACATGAAAGATACATTAACCATCCCTACATAGCATTATATATAAAGAAGCACAAATCCATACCTACATACCATATCATGTTATATATATATCAGAAGTGTCATAGTATAAAATTAGACTGTTTGTCCCAAGTATGGCCCGTAGGCTAACTACAAAAGAGAAAAAATGTGTCTAAAGAATAATGAGAAACTGTGCCCATGTCACTTTTATCTCCCTCTGTCCTTTTTATCTCTGTCATATCTCAAGGATGAAGCCCCTCCTACCCCCAATCCTGGTTGTAGAGGCCTCCTTGGCCCAATCACTCCCATGTTGCTCTTTTTCCTTCAAGAGCGTGATCGGCTCTATGTCCTAGACTGTGACCATCCCTGATATGATGGTGCCCTCTACTCTGGTGGTACAATTCTCTAATATAGAACTCTCCAATATCGTATCTCATCTCCTGAATCAACTAGCATTTGCACCATTTCTCGTATGCTATTGTCTCTGATCGAACTGATGTATCTCTGCAAAGCCTCCTCTGATCTCTAAGCTCAGGATATCATTGTGTCTTGAGTAGCTATTCGGATAGCTATCTGTACAATATAACAGTCCCTCTCAGCTACCCATATGTCCCTCTTAGCTAACCAATGCTATATGTTAGTTGCCCATTGTGTCCTCTCAGCTACCAACTGCTCTCAGTCAATCGTCTACTAATCCCTCTCTAACCAAATGTCAGCTATCTTTTTCTCGAGCTGAGCAATATATCTCTTTGGCTACCTATTGTAGCTCTCTATATTTGGAGCTCCTCCATCCAATCTACCATCTCTCTGCAATATCCTTTGTCTAGAGAAAAAACTCTTCCTTGTGTGCACATGCAAATGATCCATTTTTCACTCCTTTCATCTCCTTTTATAGAATTAGCACCTGCCTAAATGGAAGTGTATGTCTTTCACCTTTCCTTGGTCAAATTCCTTTGTGCAGTGTCACGCTTGTATCTTTTGCATCTGATCTCCGATTTGCATTCCATTGGTGCTGGTAGATTCATCTTGTCGTTGTTGATCAATTTGCCTCTTCTTTGTATTTTTTGAGCCAATTCCTCGAGGGAGCATGCATATATGTTGTCATTGTCTTTAGCATATTTCTTGACTATTCTTTGAAACAATGCTCATACTCGCACTATCTCAAAGAGTGGAAAAATGTAGGCATCTAAAAATGGTCAATGCTTGTGGCGCCATACTTTAACATGTCCGTGTAACATTCTTTTAAATTTTTTACATCTTATTAACACTTCTTCTATATTATGCATTGAATCCTTATCATTTGTCGACATTTTATCGTTCCTCTATATTTATTTCTCCTTTGATTGCATTTGTCGCATTTTCAATTAGGTCTTGTCGACATCATCATGACTTTCAATATTTGGTCATAATAAATCCTATCATGTCATTTGAACATGGTCAATCCTAATCGATGTCAAATTAGGGATTTTTCCTCAATGTTTATCATTGTTAATCTGATCTTGTTGATTCAACATAATCAACCCTTCTTGATTGTTGAATTAGGGTTTTGTCCTTGGTTTTTGTACATTTCAAACAATGCTTGATCAACTATTGTCATTCTGGATCATCTTATGTCATCAATTTGTCAATTCCTTGTCAAGTTGCAACTGATTTGTTATTGGTCTTTTGTCATGCAACCTTATCAAGATGATCTTTTATCAATCTATGATCTATTTGCCATCAGTCTCAATCAATCATCAAATCTTTGTCAATTTTTGGAGCGATTAGTCATTGATATTTTTGTCTTTTGTCATCTATCAATTTTGTCCTTTTGTCAATTATCAATCAATTAGTCATTAATATTTGTCAATCAACATCTACATTTTATCAATTATGAGTCCTTGTCACTAAATCATGATTGAATTGACCTTACATCAATTTCTTTTTGGTCATGACCTAATTTTTGTCTTTTCATTTCTAATCTTTCTTTTAGGGTTTAATGATTTAATGATTTAATCCTTCTAACTTGTCTCGTTAGGTTAAATGGATTAATTCCATTTATTTGAGTTCCCTAATGTAGAGCCTTCTGGCCACCAACCACTCTCAAATAATAATCCAATTATTTTATTCAACAATAGCTTCTAGACTATAGGCCAACTTGGTCATTCTTCTTCACTAGGCTCCACCAAGATACTCAAACTTAGTTCCCAACTTCAATGTTTCAATCCTAAATCTTCTAGGGTCTCAATATGTCCTACTAAACTTTTTCCAATAGGTTTAACTCACTTATTTAATAGGTTCATTTACAATCCCTTACTCAGGTACTATCTAGGATTAATCCCAATAGCCCTCCAAAACAAGTAATTGACACCTTTCACTAAACTTTCCCAAAACACTAACCAAAAAAATTACATATTAGGATACCGTTTTGGGACTAAACATATCCAAAATTTAGATATTGTTCCTATGGACCAAGTGTATGGACCAATACCCTGCAACTCTAGAATTAATCCTAATTAGCCCACTTTTGAAAAGGATCCCTATTCTAAAATCAACTCCAAAACTCTAGACCATAAACAATTCCTAGGAAATGATTCAAAACAAAGGATTTCCAGGTCTTAGGGGTGGCCATACTCATTTACCCCTCCAAACACCAAACTCTCACTTCTAGGCTTGAAAACCTAGGGCTTCTCCAAACTAACCTCTCCAAACACTTACAAACTCAGAAAAAGGTTGTCACACCTTGCATTAAACATATCTTAATAAATTCCATTAGAAAAACATTCTCTTATTAACAGATATCTTCAGATCAAAAGCATGGTGCCATGCACCCCCTACTCACACAACACACAACTTGCTCATTTGGTGGTCACCATCTTCCCAATGTACTCTTCCCTACACTTTGGGCTATAATACATTGTTATAGACCCATTCTACCACATAAAGTGGAATGGGTCAGATTAGCATTATGACCCTCAAACTGCCAACAAATCTATCATCTACAATAGTTTTAGGATAGTCAATATTATATGCACAAAAAGATGAATAAAACCTTCAAAATAAAGCCAAATTAGGGTTATAACATTCCTCTCTCACATACAAGTGGAATCCACTCAAGAATTGCCTTGTACAGACTGCTACAACCCATAAAAGTTCAAATTTTGCTCATAAAAACAAGGAAACATGTATGTCTTTATTGCAAAATATTTTGTTTTTACATAATCTCCTACCTCCCTCTTACAAAAACCTCTTCCACAGATGAAAATAAATTTTTAAAACTTATAGTTTTCCCACAAACCGACTACAACCTCCCTAACTAACATTTTAACCAACTAGCCATTGGAGTTCACATTTGAATTTGTTAAGTATTGACAAACTTAGCAATTTAGACCTTATGATATCAAACACCCAACCTAGTTCCTTGAACAACTTTAAAACACCTCATGAACGCCAAATAAACATCTAATATGCCTTCTTGTCAATTATTACATAAATTTTCTCATATGGCAACATTGACACAATTTTGACAATTTTGACACAACTAGACAACTTAACTCAAAATGACTTAACCATGACAAATATTGGCTCTACATGCCTTATTACATTGTTCTAAGGTCATGAATGACCTTACTATATTCAAAGAAACCTATCATGACTCATTTGTATTATATGTCTCCTTGGACACTTAGGTGCTCCTGCACTAGTCCCTCTTGTCGCAATTAAATGTTTTATTTAATTGGCTAATTCTATCCTCATTGTGAATTAATTAATGAATTAATATTTGTTAATTAATTTCACTTAATTTCCCCATTTTCTAATTTTCTAATTTTTAATTTCCTATTTCCACCTAATTTTCTAATTTTCATATTTTAAATTTCCTCGAATTATTCCTCCTAAATTTTCCCACTAATTTCTCCCCTTTTCCTACTCAATCATGTCATTGTCATGAAGCTATTTTCTCTCCAATTTTTCATTCAATCAATGAGCTATTTTTGTGGGTAATTTTTCATAATAAATCAAGTGGCTAATTTCTCTCTCAATCATGTCATAATTGATGAGCACAAATTGCTCTAAAATTGTCATATTTTTCTCATAGCAACTTGTCAATCAATTTGTCATAATTTATCATTCAATCATGCCTTTTTGAAATCAATTTGCCAATTTTTGAATGAAGTTTCTTCTTCCACTTTAAATCATGCTAATTTCTTGTCTTCACCAATTTGCCTATAAATTGAGCACTCTTTTCAATCAATCTCAACCACTTATCAAATATCCTCATGCAATCTAAGTCATTTGCAACATTGCTTTCTTGGTCACACTTACATTTTGTAGGTGAAACCAACATAATTTGGAGGAAAAAAGAAAAAAAATGGAAGTTGATGGAGGTAACATCCATATTTTAGTTTGCAATCTCTTTTGATGTTTGATTTTCATTCCTTTATTGAGTGTGATAGGACCATTTCTTAGCTTATTAGGTTTTGTGGTTACCTAATTGATGGCTTTAATATTTTTCCAATTTTCTATATACAGGTGGTACAAACTCCCAAATCCAATACACAACCATGCATAAAGGAATCCACTGCCACCTTGGACCCTATAGCCAACTCAACCTACCACCTATCAACTTGCTTTGCCACAACAAGCCCACATATCTCTACTAATGATGCAAAAATCATGAAGAAATGAAAGAATCTAAAGCACCTGAATCAAATAATAATGAGCAAGAGATAAAACCTATCTCACCTATGGTCTAAACAACTATAGCCTGGTGCTATGCCTAATAGTTACCAACTGCCCCAAATACATGATGGGATCTGCCTGCATCATCTACTGTGGGCTCAGAAGCAACTAGTCTCTACCTTGATATTTGTGTAATCCTCTAAGAACAATGAATAGAAATATGGCTTGGCTGACAGCAAGTGATGCAATCTATCATAATAAGTCCTTTGCTCACTCGAGGCACACTGGATTTCTAAACACTACCTATGTTAGAACCTTACTGGAAACTCTCTGGTGGCTTAAAAGGAATAGATCGCCTATCATGTTGCCTATTGTGACTCCTATCACCCTATAACCCAGCACCATGGACAAAGATCTGACTCTGAGGAAACTTATTTTGGAACTACTAACTATTTCGAAAAGAAGAGGGATAACTCTTGGCAACACTTGAAGACTATGGTTGTGCACCTCTTGCAACTGGTCCTAAAGCTAGAGCACTAATCATCTGGACACTTGGTGCACCTCCCAAAGCCAAAGTCACATTCTCCTCAACCAACCATGCCTTCTCCATAGCTACCTCCATGGTCTAAGGATTGAGAATTTGACACCACCACTGATGCAGTGTTTAAGACCTCTACCAAAATGCTAAATCAAGATAGCCTCATAGTCTACTATTCTAGAGTACTGCTTAAGTTCAAATAACTTATGCTCGTACTGCTCCACTATCATATTCTGCTTCCTCAAGTCATGAAACACATCTACCTTATGTTGTCTCCAAATATCTGACAAGAAAAGAGCATGGAAACCCTCGATGAACAACTCCCATGAAACTGTCGCAATGCCCAAGTGAATATTTTGCTCCTCCATATGCCACCAAGTAGAGGCAAAATCACAAAGATGCATAATCGCACACCTAGCCTTGGTGTTATTACTATATGGGTGCATAGAAAAAAACCTTGACAAATCAAATAACCACATCTCCACCTCCATTCCACTACTATAACCATCAAAATTAGCGGAATGAGACCAAAGAATATCCTTCATGTGACTAGCTGCAACTGCATCCCAATTCGAGACTACATCAACTTTCCTATGAGGTAAACATGAATACTCCCTCTCATTCTCTTAATACTCCAATCTATCTATATGTCCAAAGTGTTGAGACTCCTCTTGTTGATTCTCCTCGTCTCAACCCCAAATGCTTAAGAAGCTCCTGACATACATTAACCAATTTCATAATCGCATCACCTTGGGCTCCTTTCTCTTGATGCTCATGTTGTTTCTCCTCATGGCTTGACTCTTCAAAAACTTTAGGATGAGGATTCCATTAAGTATCCATACAACCACCATGGTCACAACCTCTACCTCTAGCAGGTATCTTATCTAAGTAAGACACAAAAGGAACTATAAGCTTAAAATCTAGGGCATGTAAAGCAAGAAAAATAGCTAAGAGGGATAAACATGTGGCTAACCCAAGCAAGAGTTCTAGCATGCACAATGGGCTCATATGAAACAAAAGTACCCAATTTATGAACATGGGCTCTGATACTAGATGTAAGGCCCACCAAAATACCCTCGAGAAATAAAGCTAACTAAATAACAAATAGAGATAAAAATTTTTAAACAACTACTAATGGAACACACATAACCAATTACTCAAATGAATTAAACATCCATTAACATTATATACACATATCCATGATGAACATGAACATAAAAGTACCATCATATAACTAATTACACATGCGGAAATAAACACAACACAACATTTAAATATCCCTAGGGTATCTCAACATCATCACTTATATACCTCCATAAGAAATGACAATATAACCACTACCATTATCCAATGCATAATGAAACAACTATCATTACATACATATGATCATTTCTTAGTCTATCTATCATGAATGTAAAATATTTTATTTTACTACTCTATTATTATTAAGTTTATTTTAGAACACTAATACCAAATATTCCTAATCCCACTTACTTAATCATTACCTAACATCCTTATTTCATTTCCACTATGATCTATCTCATTACCAAGTTCAATACTCCAACATAATAAATATCTACATGATATCAAATGAATATCAATAGACCATATACATTATTTCCATAAACTAATCAATATCTAAGACACAACATGATGCATCAATATAGCCTCATCCTAATACATTAAATATCATTATATATACATATCAATTTACATCAAGGAGCATATCTCTCAAGTACAATTATAATGATATCATGAAATCTACAATAGAATGCCATATAAATCGTGTACATCCATCTGCTACAATATCTATCTAATAGCTAAAGAGATAATAATCCACATCCATGCTCAAGCACATCCAAGAAAGAACATCCCAATGGAAGAAGAAATCAAACTACCCGACAATGTGGAACCAAAGGAACCACCCCCCATGCTAGGAGATGGCACAAGGTCCCACACACACACTAGACCTAGGCTGACACCTAACAACCAAAGGATACTACATAGGAGAAACCTCAACTAAGGATCACAAAAACAAACCACATCACAAGGCTAACCATAAAATATAGAAAACTCCCATAGGTGTACCGATCGATCAAGACATAAGGATCATGGACACATGTAAGTTAAGAGTGTCATCACATGCTATCCTCACATGGAAGGGGAAAACCCCTGCCCTGAGAGACATGTGGAGCCATCTCAACCTATGAGATAATCAAGGGAGTTTATCTTACCATCTCCATGGTCTTCCCAAGCTCATCCCATGTCTCCACTCAAGGGCCATGAGGTGGGGCACAATTATCAATTTTTATCTCATTAGGTGGGTCGTAATTATCCATCCCGCTAATTAATTATTATAGTTATCAATTAATTATAATAAGAAAAACCCTCAATGTGTTCCCAATATTCTAGACTTCAAGCATCCTTACAAGGAACCTCTAGACAGCCTATTCTCTCTTCACCTTGGCCATCACTTGGAATCCCACTCTCCTCCTACATGAGGTAATACCTTAGGGAAAAGTCAAATCACATAGAACATCAAAGACACTCATAAGAAATGAATTCACAATTACCATCAGTCATATAAATATACAAATCTGGAACATAATAAGAACCATAAAGCCAACATATATATCAAGATCCTATTAAAACCAAAAAGATAAAGACAAGGAAATGCATAAATCCTCTTGCACTACCAAACCTCCTCTACACTGACACACTGGTCCTCTTGTTGGAGCCACAAAGAAAACCTCTATATCAAGGAAGCAACACATCTTGTTGGAGAAAATTCATTAACATACACCATCCTCAAGGGGAAGGCATTATTCCTCTTGCTAGAGCCCAAAGAATACAAAGACCTGAGAACCTTGTGGATTGAGAAAATAGGAAAATCCACTAAAACGTAAGAATGGTAAATTTGACCCATTTAGTGGCACATTTGACTTATAAAGTGGCACATACAACACATATTTTGGTGCATTCTAGATAGTAGAAATTCAAAAAAATGAAAATATAGAATTTTGACTGGCTCAAAAAAATCACTAATGCTCAAAAACAAGTCCAATAGGGGTGAAAAAGCCACTTAGGACTAAGGTCTTAACAAATAACACAATAGGAATCAATCATGGGAAATTACTTCATCAAAAAATGAACATAGCTTCCAACTATACAAAAGAACTAACCAACACACAGAAAGCCACAAAGGTACTTCCAAGGAAATGAAAATTCAACAAAAGGATTGACAAGTATCACAAAATACAATCAACAAAGCTTCCTCATACAACAATAATTATAAGGTGTTTTCAACAATACACAAAAAATACAAGCAAAGAAAACCATTTAAAACAATAGCCCAAACAATAATAAAACTACATAAATGATTGATTTCCCCAAATCACAATAATATAACTTGATAAATATATTTATATATTCCATTCTCAAATATTTTCCCCAAATCTCTTGCATCAATCTACAAAAGCATATAGTAGACATTTATTTTCAGAAATGAAATACATAGAGGATGAAATGAGACCAATCTAGAAACAATAGAAGTTATGGTCAAGACAATACAATGAAGAGCCAAAGTGCACAACCAACATAGCCAAAATCAAAGCTCAAGAAAAATCCAAAATCTCCAAATGCATAGAAAATTCCTCCCGAATGCTAACCCAAGCAAATGTATAAGAAAACCAATAAATATAAAATTGAAATAAAAACTATAGAAAAATATTCTCCAATCAAAATATTCCAATAAACTATAGCACTTACCTATCATGCATAGTTACGAGGTAAATAATATAAAAAAATATTATTTAGATACCTCCACAAATTGACCAATAGAATAATAGGCTAGGTAACAATAGTATAATATCCATTAAAAACTAAATAATAATAAAATCCCAATAAAATAAATCAAAGCTCAATGATAAATAAGTAAATAAACCAAACGCAATATAAATAAATGCCACAAATAAATATAAAATCATAAATAATTAAACAATCAATAAATAATAAACAATCAATTAAGCAATAAATCATTAAATTAATTAAATAAATATGAAAGCACTGAATAAATATTAATCAATCGATAAAACATTAATCAAACAATGATAATAAATATTAAACCTCAATAATAATTAAATATCTAAACTATATAATAAATCAATTAAATAAATAATAAAATACTTCACAACAGCACATGATGACTAACACAAGGACTCATGCCAAGACTCTCAAACTGATAAGAATGACAACTCAAGCCTAGAGTGTATAGAGGGAACTCATGCCATCTCCAACAACTTTCCATTAAGATAAAGACATGCCTAGACCTGTGAAACCAAGTGGAGTTAGTTTTTGGTACCTACAATCTTGCAACTACCAATAACCATGATATGACATATACAATAACATATATCATAGATAATCATGCAAGTGATAGAGAATCATAATTTCATATCATGCTCGTAGTGAGTGGTATGACATATTCCCTTAGAAAAAATACAGTAATAAGGCAATTGCACACATCATAGCACCATCTCATCCAATATAATCACGAAGTGGGGTTAGCATAATCAATATGCCATCATAATCTCATAATCAATATAGCCCATCTAGGATAGAAATTTCATATAAACCCTCAATTTATATCCATCGTCATAATAAGAAGGGATAAATGTCATCATCCGCATAAGTCTAACATCATCCATAAGCATCTGAATTATAGATAGAGTCATAAACATAAATCAAAACACCATAGAAGAGTCTAATCAGGTCTAGCCATGCATGAATCAAATGATGAATCAAGGAGGGACACTACAACTAGAATGGCCACTGGCAGTGATGTTCCATCCTAAAAGGATGTTTTAATTTTACTATTTTTCACTCATGAGGATTTATTTAACCGTTGATTTTGAATATCGATCCAAATACATTTTCCTCTTCAACATAAGATTTTATCATATGTTGTGATTCCTTATAATTAGTAGCAAACAGTTCCTTATATCATATGAAAATATTCTTAAGACCTAATATACTTTTCTTTGATATTCCACAATTACCTATGTAGAATAGACATGTTTCTACAAAAATCTTGCAAGAAAGGATGTGCTAATTGCATATTAGAAGACATTAAATCTACACATTCACTCATCAATAAAGAAGAAAAATTTATGGATTTCCTTCAGTTATTTCAAATTTAGACTAAGGGTCTTATTTCTGATGAATCTTAATTTCAACTAATTTAATATACATGTTTTTCAATTAGAGAAGTTTGAAATTCAAACTAGCCATAACATAGTTCAAGCCTAAGATTGACTTAAACCTTAAGACTGCATCTATTAGATGGAAGTTTGAGTGCAATCCCTACAAACATCCAAGATGATTGCATTCATTTAGACCAGGTTTCTTAGTTTAGTAAACTAGGCAAGTCAAAGATACCCATAAAAGTGTGCTAAATTAAAAAATTGCATCCAAATAATTAAAACTTTCAGGTATGGTAGGTCTAAGTATTCTATAGTTTTCAAAATTGTTTCAAGTATAGGTTTAGGTAAAGTAAAATTTCTAAATGAAGGAATAAACATATCTATTTGAATAAGTGAAAAACACTAAATATAATTAAATAGATCAAAGACAATAAAAATATTAGAATAAAATACAGAAAAGAATAAAAAATGTAAATATAACAAATACAATTAAGAAAAAAAATAATCATGACAATTTTCATTATATACATTCTTTATTTGCAACCTAAATCAACTCATATGGAAATAATGTACATAGACTATCCACCAGAAAGATAAAACTTAGAAAACAATTAATGAGACCATCTGTTACATTTATATCAACTAGATTAAAATGCTTAAATATAGCATAGAAACACACTCCAACTAGGAGGATAATTTAGATAGAACACATATATTTAATTACATCAACTCTTTCATAAATAAAAAATCTGAATGCAAAAGAAAATTTGAATTATTTAATTTCATCTAAGTAAAAAATAAATTTCAATAAAATATCAAGTATTTCTCAGCATAAATTAATTAAATTTTATTTATGTATTAGTATCTATGAGAGACCAACATTGACTCAAGGAGCTAAAAGAGATATAATGTAGAGAGAACAAGTTAAGTGTTGTTGCATATTAAAAATATAAAGGTGAACTATACAATATAATTGTTATCCCATATTTTTGCATTCATTGATTTTTTCCTATATTGGAACATTTATATTGAGATAATGTGTGTCAACTTTCGCATAGTCAGTTTGTCTCATCCAATGCATTTCTAGGTCTAAAGTGTTTGTGTCTTTCAACCTTTTGCTTGAACCCAAGGTTTAGTTCAATAGTTCATTGGTTCATTGGTTCATCGAGTCTCTGTATATTATGTCTTAGTTGCGGTAAGTGTAATTTATGCAGAAGGCTCATACGGGGAATGAAATTGAACCATTGAACCTTCATTGCTTCAAGATTTTATGAGTTCAATGGTTCAGCGGCTCCACATTCAAAATGGAAGCTTTGTTAATGCAGATACTGATGGAGGAAATTCATTGGCCTAAAGGGGAATATTCCAAGAATCTCAATGATTTATTTGAAAATATTTTTCACTTTGATGAATACTAAGAGGGGGGGTGAATTAGTATGCCAAAAATATTTGTACTTAAACACTTTTCTATACTAACAGTTAACTGGTAAAACAGTTTAGCAGACAAACCGGTTAGCACACATGCAAACCAAATAGCAAATAATACATTCACCTAGAGAAGCACAAATACCATAACACAAGAGATTTTGATGTGGAAACCCAAATGGGAAAAACCATGGTGAGATGGAACTCACAAGTAACTATCTACAGAATAGGAACCAGACCGGTTAAGGTCGGACCGGTTAAGGTCATCCAATGTTCTTTACCAGAATAAATCCTATTAGGAATCTCAATCTTTGTTAGGAGATAAGTCTGATTAAATACCTTGCTAGAGGATTTTAGATCCACAAATGTGAACCACCTTGTTAGAGGATTTACAAAAGGCTTTTTGGGCCTACCTAATTAAGGGCTTCAGACTTGTCGAAGTTGTGAGTAATCAACAAGTGAGTGATCTAGCTAATAGCACAGATTGCTTGGTTAGATCCTTGATAGCTCATTCCTAATGCATTCCAGCATTACTTTAGTCTTCTACACATTCATATTCTCTCTAACTCATCAACCACCTTAAACCCTAGCAACAACCTAAAACCCTAGACATGATGTCATTATGAAGGAATCTGATTTCATGTCAGTCCAATAGGATTACAATACAATTTCCTAGGTTCAATGCATCTAGACATATTCTATAATATGACACAAAAAGCACTGTTGAAGTGTCGGCATCATCAAACAATTGGTGGATGGTAAGTCATCACTAAATGTCAGTTGGTAACTCATTACAGAGTATTACCGGTTCATACAAAATACCAGTTTAAGCAAAATACCGGTTGCCGGGTTGAAAAAATGAAGACTGGGAAATATGTGTTTTGCTGCTTTGATCCTTTGTATTGCTTGAGATCCTTGAACTGCTTGGGTTCAACATACTGCTTCAGATCGGTAATCACTTTCTACAAAACATCAATAGTCTAAGGACTATAATGCATCATACCGATTGGAACAAGTACTAGTTGAGCTTTAACTTATACATACAAAAGTGATCTCAATGCAAGTGTGTGTCCATCAATGACAATCACAACATAATCATCAAAAATGCCAACAATCTCCCCCTTTGGCATTGATGGCAACACTTAGGAAATTTTGACATCTAAGTGTTTTACAACAAAAATATGCCAGAATCAAAATTTCTCCCCCTAAGCATATACACTATCCCTTTTGCAAAAAATACAATGTATACTACTTGTTAATAGAAAGAACATGAAAGTATACATCAAAACATTCAAAATTTATACTTGTCCCCCTTTGCCAACAATGACAACAAAATATTATAGACTAACCCCTATTTCATTAGTATTAAAAGAATAAGAGTTTATGACAATAAGGAACAAAACTTGTCAAAAACTGATTTAAAGTCCTGCAAAAATTGTTTCATAGATAAGGACCAGGACTCAAGATGAGAGGTAGGCACTTCCTTCTTTGTCTACATCTGGGAGACCTGTTCTTCCATGGCGTCTATTGTGCTCATCTCTTGAGTCACTGTTAAAGCATTTGAACTGAGATAACATTTCTGAAGGATCTACAAGCGTGGGAGTACAACCAGTTGGAGTTCCTACAAATCTCGAGTTTGGTTGCTTATTTCCAACTCTATTTTGCCAGAATGGATATGAAACTGGTGAACGGTTTTCCCATAAGTTGTAAAAGAGTCATATGGCAGCTTGAATGTACTCACATATAACTACAAGTTAGTTTGTAGCTTTTGCTTTTGTACAATCACATTGTCATAGAAGAGATGGGGTTGGAAAATCTTACTCAGTAGTAGATTCCCCTCATTCAGAGCATTCCTTATGTCTTTTTATGCTTTTTGCAGTATGGACCAGAGCTCATTAAGCTTCTTCACCAGGGCAATTTTGAAATCCTTTTGATGCTCTTTCTTGGCATTTTCCTCTGCTACCTCTTCTAGGCTCTACACCTGATCATCCACTACTGTGCATAGGAGCTTCAATTGTGTCAATGATGAATCAGGATTGGGAAGATTTGTGTTGGGTAACAAACTAGTAAGACTGTCCACCGCAGCTTGGATCACATCTTCCTCCTTCTTCCTCCTTAACACCTCAAGGTGTTCTTGAGAAACCTTAATGCTCTGTAGTAGCTCCATTTCATTTGCAGACTAGAGGTCAATAGGACTGGTGAGGTCAGCTGGTTTGGCTTGACTACCAGTTGCCTTTGGAGTCTCCATCTACGTGCTCTTTGCCGCTTCTACTTTCGTGTCCTCCTCTGCCTTCTTCTTCTTCGCTTTTTTTCTCATTTCCTCTTCCTTATCCTCCTCTACCTTCTTCTTCTCTACTTCCTTCCTCTTCTCCTCTTCCTTTTCTTCCTCTTCCTTCGTCTTTTCTACTTCCTTTCTCTTCTCCTCTTCCTTTCTCTTCTCCTCTTCCTTTCTGTTCTTCTCATCCTCTTTTCTCTTTTCTTCCTATTTATGTTTCTCCTCTTCTTCTTCCTTTTTCTTCTTCTCTTCCTTATCCTCTTCTTCTTTCTTCTTCTTTGCATTTTCTTGTTTCTTTTTCTCTTCATCCTCTTCTCTTCTTTTCTTCTCATCCTCTTTTCTCTTTTCTTCCTATTTCCATTTCTCCTCATCTTCTTCCTTTTTCTTCTTCTCTGCCTGTTTCTTTGCTACCTCTTCCTGTTTGTCCTCTGCTTGCTTTTCAACTTGTTTAGCCTACTTCTCTTGTCTTGTTGCTTTAGATGGTGTGTCCTACGCAACATCTTCTACATCTAGAGCATCGACATCAATAGTGTTTGTAGGTTCAACAACCGGGTTTCCTTCATTATCAAACATTTCATCCGGTTTTGTTATTGTTGGTTCTTTCTCAGCCTTCCTGTTGGCTTCAATCACTCAATGCATCTTAAGAGCTTCTTTAGCAAGAATGTGTGTATTCTTGAGAACTTCTTGACCCTTTTCGTCCAGTAGTAGGAGTCTTCTTCTTCTCATGAAGAAGAGGCCTTTGTATTTATTCATAACTTCAAATAGTTCTGAATGTGATACATCAAGAAAATGTTGAGAAAAAAATTTCTCTCTCATTTCCTGTTCCTTTTCTATGGCAATGCACCATTTATTGTCTAAGGAATTATGCAAAGAATCCGGTATCTCAAATCTAATTTTTGAAGGCGACCGGTCATTAACACATAAGTACTTAATGATTTCTTGTTCAATTGCTTCTTTTTCATCATCATTGAAATCATCAAAACAATCAATCAAATAATTCAACACTTTTCTCCTAATATTTTTGATAGTTCTTTGACAATGTGTCAAAGGTTTGTAGGAGGAAATGTCAATATTTATCGGTGTCGATGATGTCGGTTCATTCTTTGTCTTTTTCTTTGATTGTCTTATCTTCTTAGGTTTTTCCTCAAACACAATTTCTTCTGAGTCCGGTGAGTTATTCCTTGTCTTCCTCTTTCTCTTGAAGACTTTAGCAGGTTCTGCTACCGGTTTCTTCTTTGCAGGTGACCGCTTGGTCACTTTGGGACTGGCTGCAGTAACCAATGCCGATGTCGAAGGCATTGCCTTTCCTTTCTTTTCAGGAGTTTCTACAACCGGTGCAACCCTTTCTAGATAGGTGTCGATTCTCTTTGTCTTAGGATCAAGAGGTGACGTGATTAGGGTAGAAGCATACCCATCTAGCATATCATACATCACCTCTTAGCCCATAGGCTCTACTTCTTTCTGTCTGGGCTCAATGGCCTCCATTATGCATTCATCCACATTGATGATAAAGCAGATATCCTCTTCATATTTCTTGACAATGTCACTAGATATCCTCATCCTCAGACTCATCTTGCGTCTGAACTCATCAAAGTACTTGTTCAGAACTTCAGGGTAGCCGGTTCCAACTACTTGTAGGCTTTCTTTGATCTACTTGGTAACCGGTTGGTCTACAGACCACTGAATATCTCCCAGTTTGGGGAAGTAACCTTGGAAGTAGAAAAATAGTCCTACTAGTAGTTGTCCAAACTTGAATTTTAATGCATTATCCTATTTGATTGATTTAAGATTCAACAGGAGTTGCCTTTTCATATCGGTGCAGAGGTCAAATAATGCATCTTCCTTGATCATCCAGTAAGCGGCATTTATCATTGCATTAGATACAGAGTTAATTTTGCTAGCAGAGAACGTTCGGTAGCCTATCACCATGCACACATATTTCACGAGGTCATCCTTGATGGAATTAACAGTCATTCCTCGTGAGTCACTCACTGTACCAGTGAGCTTGGTCATTTCAGTCTTGATGATCTTCCTCAAGGCTGGCACTTCACCAACTATGTAGAAACCAGTGACGGCATGAACAGCTTGTGGTGTGATATCATGCGTTCTCTCTAGGTACATCTTGTCACCATGAACTCTGCTCAAAATGATTCTAATGTGCTCATCTGTGAAATCCTCTAGGAAGTAAACCGCATTGTGATGTTTCTTCTTCTCCAAAATGCTATACTCTAGTTTGATGTTTTTATCTTTCCCACAGAATAGACCTAGCTGCGAGTGGATTGCTAGAGACCCTAGGTCTTCAATTTTGCAGTCTATATAATCAAATATTCCTTCTTCCACTACTACTCCACCAGGAACTTGTGATAGGGTATTGTATTTGGACTTGCATTGAATGAAGCTTACTGAATCGACAGATGCACTAGAGCTTGTATGAGATGCGGAAGCCGTGATAAAAATAGAAAACTCAAGAAATACCTTTCAAAAATGAAGAATTTCAGGCTTTCAGATTCTACTTCACCTCACACTTCGTCGATTGTAGAATCACCACTTTGCATTCTTCTCTTGACCGTTTGTAATTTGCTTCTGACTTTCCTTCAAGGTTTCTAAATTTCTTTGAATCACAACACAAATCACTTTTTCATCGCTCTGCACTTGAAAACCTTCTTCACTCAAAAAATGATAGTGAGAAATGATTTGAAAATTCCTTTTAGGCATATTCCTCACCAACTGTAACTAATGCTCCACCATTAGGGCGTAAACCCTAATTTGCCTTTTACCATTTCCGGTCTTCCACCAAATGATAGGTATCGCATATCGATTAAGGTCTTTTACCAGTGTAAACTAGGGGTTTGAAACATTTTGCCATTTGCTCCCCCTAAGATTTTTTGATGCTTAGTTTGCCGGTTTCATTATTTCTACACTAAGTGCAGAAACTGGTTCTTCTTGTAACACCGTTAGTTTCTTCTTCCAAGTTTTGTTCATATTTGCTTGAACAGTGTCAATATCAATCTTTCCTTCTGGGGTGACTTGTATGTCATCCGATATGTTCTTTCTTGATTTGCAGAATCTGGCAATGTGACCCAGTTTGTTGCAATGATAGCAGATCATTCTAGGTGCTCTCTAAGGTCCATTATTCATGTTGCCATTCTTCCTCCTGCATGTTGTAGCAGTGTGACCATGATCATGACAGATCAAACAGTTTTCTCTCCATCCAATTGCCACTTGATAGCCACCACTTCTTGACTGATGATTGAAGGTATTAAACTGGTTGTGATTCTGGTTCACAAAAGGTTTAGGACCAACTCCTTGAGTCCTCTAAGGATATCTTCTAGTGTTTTTCATAACAGACCTACATTTAGATTCTCTATGCCCAAACCTATTGCATGCATAATAGTTACCATTGAATTTATAGGATCTAGGCTTATCATTTAGAAAATAAGGAAAATTATTGCAAGCCTTACTCCTAGACACATTGGTAGTATGTCCTTCCTTAAGATAGTTAAAGAAAATAGGTTTAAACTTTTGCTTACCTTTATCCTTTGATGCTAGTTGTTTCTCTGATGCTCCAACATTTGTACCAGAGGTCTCACCTTCCTCATGACTGGAATAACCAAGTCCATCAGTATTCTTGATAGGTTTGGCAGATTCAAGCTTTTTCTCTAGCTTGACAGTACTCTTGTTGAACTTAGCAAGTATTTCCTTTGACTTAGAGAGTTCTTTGGAAATAGCAGCATTTGTTTCCATCAGGTTTTCATTTCCAGAGATGGCAATGTTCAGTTCTCCTTTCATGTCCTTCTTTTGCACTTTTCTCACATGGAGTTGAGCAGTTAGGGCACTGATCTCTTGCTTCAGCTTGGAGTTTTCATGATCTTTGTCTTTGACCAGATCTTTAGCTTTCCTTTGGTTCTCAAGCTCTTGACATATTCGAATAGTTAGTCCTTCCAATTCTTTTCTCAGGTTGGAATTGGATTCATTCAACTTTTCTACTTCTTGAATCAGGGCTTCCATGTCAGCTTCATCAGAAGAACTATTTTCAGATAGCTCCATCATCTTTTCATCATGTTCTTTCCTCTTTTCTTGAGATGCCTTATATTTTACCATAAGATCATCATAGGCTTTCTCAGACTGAGTGAGCAGATGAGTAAGTTCCCTCAATGTGTATTCCCCCATATCTCTTTCCAAGTGGTTAAACTTATAGAAAGGTAGGCTTTGATACCAATTGATGAATACTAAGAGGGGGGGGTGAATTAGTATGCCAAAAATCTTTGTACTTGAACACTTTGCTAGACTAACTATAAACCGGTAAAACAGTTTAGCAGACAAACAGGTTAGCACACATGCAAACCAATTAGCAAATAATGCATTCACCAAGAAAAGCAAAAACATCATAACACAAGAGATTTTGACATGGAAACCCAAATGGGAAAAACCACAGTGAGATGGAACTCACAAGTAACTATCTGTAGAATAGGAACCAGAACGGTTAAGGTCATACAATGTTCTCTACGAAAATAGATCTTGTTAGGAATCTCAATCTCTGTTAGAAGATAAGTCCGATTAAAGACTACCTTCCTAGAGGATTTTAGATCCACAAATCTGAACCACCTTGTTAGAGGATTTACAAAATGCTTTTTGGGCCTACCCGGTTAAGGGCTTCAGACTTGTCGAAGATGTGAGTAATCAACAAGTGAGTGATCTAGCTAATAGCATAGATTTCTTGGTTAGATCCTTGATAGCTCTCTCCTAATGCATTCCAGCATTACTTCAGTCTTCTACACATTCATATTCTCTCTAACTGATCAACCACCTTAAACCCTAGCAACAACCTAAAACCCTAGACATGATGTCCTTATGAAGGAATCTAATTTCATGTCGGTCCAATAGGATTACAATACAATTTCCTAGGTTCAATGCATCTAGACATATTCTATAATACGACACAAAAAGCACCATTGAAGTGTCAACACCATCAAACAATCAGTGGATGGTAATTCATCACTAAATGCTAGTTGGTAACTCATCACAGAGTATTACCAGTTCATACAAAATACTAGTTTAAGAAAAATACCCGTTGCTGGTTTGACAAAATGAAGACTAGGAAATATGTGTTCTGCCACTTTGATCCTTCATACCGCTTGAGATCCTCAAACCACTTGGGGTTAACATACCACTTCAGATCAGTAATCACTTTCTGGAAAACACCAATAGTCTAAGGACTATAATTCATCATACTGGTTGGAACAAGTACTGGTTGAGCTTTAACTTATACATACAAAAGTGATATCAATGCAAGTGTGTGTCCATCAATGACAATCACAACATAATCATAGAAAATGCCAACACACTTAAGGTGGTAATCATTTTTCTGATAAGAAATCGCACAAAGTTTTATGTAATAAAAGCGGGTGTCAGAAGTGTCATCTCTACCATCACTCAACATGAGTGAAAGAGTCCTAGTAATCATGAAACTAGATTTTTAGCCATTTATATTGTTATATAAAAAATATTTGTATCTTCATGTAAAACCTAAATTAAGAAAGGCGAAGGTTCAATGCTGGAGGTCATTTTCTCATAATTAGCAGACACTTAGTTGCATGAAAGGTGAGTTGAAAATATTTTCCATCTCTGTCATTTTCATGCTTCAAGGAAGAAACTGTTAATTTTAGTTGTAGTAGCCATAGTGGATGTTATTGCAGCTTATTTTGGTTTTGAAAATGAGACCCGTTCCAACAAAATCAGGGTCAAAATCAAGTCTTAGTTTCTCTCTTCTAGAATTTGGGGATACGTCCCTAGCTCATGCTAGTTTAGATAATTTTTTAGAAAGAGATAAGAAATCCTCTGGTTCACCCATGATGGGAAGGAATGTAGATATTGGGTTAATAGAAGCTTCAGTTTTCCCTTGTGCTATACAATGCCTAGAGTTAGTAGTCAAATGCATGAACAAGTATGACCCCAAACACAAATGTATAAGAAATGTAATTGGGGGTGTCCTATTAATTGTGAATAGGGAAACTATTATGGTTGTCTTTAAAATTCCTACTAAAAAGCAATATGAAGATTGGACAATAACCACCTTGTATAGGTTTTTCTCATAAAAGAAAACCTAGTACAAAAGTGTTATAGCCAGAAATTGGCTCCTAAAATTTCAGAAGGGTGGTTCTAGATTTCCAAAGCCCTTAAATAGGGAGCATTTGATTAAAGAAGTGAGGGACATTGTCATTTTAGTGAGAAGAGTGGATGTACTTTTTCATTCAAGTCATATTGGATGAGAAGAGATATTTAGATTGGGTAGAATGAATTGGTGAGAGATTGCATGAAGAGCTATGTAATTGCATTGGAAATAAAAAGATTTACATGTCCTCATACTTGTTTTAATGTTTGGCATGTATCAGACCCTTGGCCAGGCTTGCATCATACATAATGGGTTAATGGGATGAAAATATATGATTACCATCCGCACCTTCATCTATAGAAATGTCAATGAGGATTTCAAAAGATTTCATGATGTGTTTGCAGGGAGACTGGTTTATGAACTGTAATAAAATATGAGAAAAGTGATTATTTGATGAGGCTATGCAGCTAGTGACTACATATGGAAGTTATTTCATTCAGTATCCTTTGTTAACCTATATCATGGTTAGATGGTTCGAATGAGAACCATTTAAATTACCTAGGTTTTCCATTGATCACTTTGTGCTAATTAAACTGTGCATACATCTTGCTCATATTGATAAGAAGACTCTCAACAAACAAGATTCGGACATTTCTTTTCCAGTTGAGTTGGGTTATTATATTTGTCACTCTGTTTCTGATGCTTTGAACTTGGAGGTTGATCTTAAAAAGCTTAATCTTCAACACTATGCAACTTGACCCAATTTTGACACCAAAGGTTATGCTCAGATGCATTTAGCCCTTAAAGAGGACTTCTCTCATGTTTCCCAACTTGAATATTTCTAGGAGGATTGCAGAGATGAATTTGAAGTCAGGAGGAGAACATTCTCTAGGTTTATAATTGACTAGATTATTTCCTTTCAGCTTAGAATGAATATAACGATAATTGTGGATAATGGTGAAGATTTGATTGACCCACAGTATGCAAAAAAAGTATAGGGTTCCCCAATCCCCGAAATAGAATGGGATAAGAACGAGGACGATCAGATTCAAATGAGAAAATTCCCTATTATCCATAGAACTGAGCAGTCGCTACGAAAACAAAGACTAGAAAAATTAGTAATCAAAGACTCTCATGTACAAAACTTTTTGTCTAATAAATCTATTAAAAATTGTGTTGTAGGTGGTGCCAAGGTTAAACTTGAGGCAGATACTATCAAAGGTTCAAAGAAGTCTCTTTCTAGCCAACTTCTAGCTCATGTTACTAGGTCAAGAGCCAAGAACAAGGGCAAAAAGTTGCAAAAAAGTACTGTGGTCGTTGATTTGGAAGGGTGTCCCAAAGCTGAGAATAGAATGGTAGAATAAAAAATTGAGATATCTACCTTGGAAGTTGGAAATATTGAAGAACTTGAAAAATAAGAAGAGGGCACTGAAGGTTCATTGATATTGGCTAATGTAAGTGTTGAGGAATCCCAACCAAATAAAGATGTAGGTTCTAGTACTCCTCATTGGTTAGACACCACTCTTAGTAGTAAAAAGAGAAATATGGTTCCTATCTCAGTTCCTATTGAACATATCATTAGAAAATGCTTGGGTAATAATCCAAAATCTAAAAGGATGAACATGGTTTTAAAAATATATTTTGACCAGGATATAGGTAATTGGTTTGCTGAGATAACTTGCCCTATTTTGGATAAGGAAGTAGAAAATCTGTCAGCAAAATATTTTAGAGTTGAAAGAGTTAATTTGGGTGTTGGATCACATGTGGTAGATGTACACCATTTGGAGGCCTTCACTAAAAGAATAATAAATAGGACATGGAAGGATGAGAAGGATAAACAAGATCTCAAGGAAACGTTGAATCATATGGCAGAGTATATAGACACTATTCATAATCCTAATTCTCAACCAATTTAACAATTGCCAATGTCATTTGATCCTAAGTTGCTTGATAATCAAAAACTTCTAGGCCAAATTCAGAAGAGTAAGATGGTGACTAAGATTTTCCTAGAATGGTTGTAGGGGACCACTCAATCCCACACAAAATACTTCAAAACTCTAAGCAAGGTGTACAAAAATGACATAACTGTGATGAAAGAGCTAGAGACAAAAATTGCCAATTGGAAGAAGGAAGAAAACAAATGGAGAGCTATGGTAGCTCAGATGGTTTATGTACATAAGTATGGCATCATGAAGTTTCTATCACAAAAATCAATACAGGGCCTGGATGATAATATCCTCTACGTGTGCAAGAAAAATATTGAGTGACAAAATTATGTAGTGGAATAGGAATGTTAAGAATCTGCTAGATTGTGAGACAAGTTAGCTCAACTCGTTCTATCTATACATAATTATTTGAAGTGAATAGGGATTAAATGCTTGAAAGAGGGTGGAAAAACCATAGAAATTTTGGAAGTCATTACTCCATCCTTTGAAGGGAAAATTAATTATATCAGGGAATCAAAGGCTATAACAACAAATAACTTCTCAATTGTGGCAAAGATTAAATCCCTCCTTTTCCTATGTATAGAACACTTGGTAAGTCATGCAGACATTGTAGCCTAGGTCCAACAAGAAAAAGAGATGTGGCATTAGACGATTTCTCACATTAGACTTCCAAACTTTTCCGCTATATAGAACTTCTCAACCCCCCATTTAGATTGGAAATGTGTCACTAGAACAGTGCAGAACCGGCCCCAAGATACCATTTTGTAGCTATTATCTTGGTCGTACAAGCCCTTTGCAAATTGTTTAGTGATAAATTATATGACTATTTTAAAAGTTAGTTTTTCTGGTTGCGTTTTAGAAATGAATATTGACTCAGGGGCAGAGTTATGTAACTTTATGTTTCCCTAAACTTCAATTAGCCAATATGTGGCTATTTATATGTTTTTAAAAGACTATGTGAAGGTTCAAGTTTTTTTTTGGCTTTCAAACATGATACATTTTACTTTTCCAGTTACATAATATTTTAAAAATAAATACTCATTTATCTGTGAAAGAATGAAAATGATTATTTTGAAGCCTCAAATCTGTGTGTTTTGTGTTGGAAATTGAATTTCTATGGGAGTTCATTTCTATCAAAATAATCTTTGTTTCTTAATGGAATGTTATGTACTTAAGAAGTAATTTAACTTGAAATTTTCTTTGAATGAGAAGTGGGAAACATAACAAAGTTAGTGAGCTTTGTCATCTCAGAACCATATTTTAAAAATTGTATTTATAACATATTTATGTGGAGATGTAAAAAATGCCTTTCATACGTTCTGTTTAAAGTATATGCATAGTTTAATTTCTTTTTTTTCACTCTTTGAAAATCCAAAGAGGAAGTTGTACCTTAGAAAAATTTAGGGAAACTTTCACAAGTTTACCCAACTATCTGGTTAATGTTTTGATCTTTAAGTGGCAATGTAGTGGTGATATGTTAGTTTTATCAAAGGGCAAATCTGTTAACCAACATATTTTTGGTGACTCTGCTAGGGAAATTGAGTCAAGAAGAGTTGCTTAGACATGAGGAAAATCTGACTATCTTATGAGATAAATTTCCCTATTGTTTGATTTGTTTATAATATATTGAATCAAACAGGAAATCATAGCTAAATTGCATATTATAGTAGACTGGAATCTAGGAGATATACCAAATCCTTAAGGAGAGAAGGAGTTGTTTATTTTTTAGGAGTTACAAAATCTGAGATTTTCAGCTACTCCTCCTCACATATGGTGAGCCAGAAGTAGACCACCTTCTCCCTCTCCAAGGCCTTTCACATCCCTTACTTGTCAAGCCCTAATCTTGCACAGAACTACCTTGCCTACTGTTATTAATCTTGTACCTTTCACCCTTCTAATGGATCAACCTTGGGGAGCTTCTATAATACCCCTAAACTTGGGAGCTAATTTAAATGCCCTTCCCAAAGGAATGAAAGATAATCTATCTAATTTCAATGGAGATATTTAAACATCAATTGATGAACATTTGAATGCTTTTAATGTAGAATGTGGTGTATTGGGTGTTCAACATGAGGATGTGGTTGTGAGGATTTTTGTACAAACCTTAACTGGTACTGCAGCAGAATGGTTCTATCATTTACCCAAAGGTTCAAATGCCACTTGGGATGATATGAGAACATGATTTGAAGCTAGGTTCAAAATTATAGAGGATGAGAATTCTCTTCTTTCTCAGCTAACTTACTTAAAAAAATAAATTCATGAACCTATAAGAGAGTTTGTAACCAAGTATAATAAGATTGTCAATAATATTCCAGCCAATAAAAGGCCTTCTGTTGATAATCAAAAGTGTCTCTTTCTTAACTCAATTCCCCCTAATATAGGATTTCACGTTTAGAGACAAAGGGTAGCTGATTTGGTAGCGACTCAAATATTAGCTATTGAGTTAGAGGATAATTTAATCATAGCTGGTAAATGGAAGAAAGAGGTTCAAACACCAAATGGTAATCCTTCAACTTCTTCTGACCCAATGATACAAAGATTGGTCAATAATGTTATAGCATTGAAGAGATAGTTCCCAAAAGCTAATACCTCTTTTTAGGAGCCTTACCAAGATATTCCTAGAAAAAATTATAATCAGCCAACAAATGTGGGAAATAAGACATTGCAACTCCCACCTATGTAGGAGAGGCTTTCTATTGAAGCCCCTCTTGGCAAACGTAATATTTGTATCTTTCATTTGATAAATGAGCATGATGGTGATTCTTGTCTAGAGATGATACGTTATATGCAAATGACTAATATAAGAGAAACTGTGGAAGAGATTGTAGATGATGGGAGATATTTTGAGCAGCCCGGCAACTCTAGAATCCACTTCTTAGAGTATGAATCAGATTTAGAAAGAGGATGTGATATATTGGTTACTCTAGAAGACCCTTCATGTGCTGCACTGACTAGGAATTCATACAATTTCAGATCCACAAATGATGCAGCCTATCCAGAAATACCAACCAAAGGTAAAGAACATCAAACTTGAACTCCTGGTAGTAGTTCAAAGGTTGAAGAGGTTCAATTGTTCAAGAGACTTAATCCTAAGGCCTCATTTGATACTATAAAATTTTGTAAGTCATGAAAAAATCAAATTTCTCCTACTGAATATCTTAGATTGAAACCCAAGGAACTAGATAGATTGATAAAATACGTAAAAGGTAGAGATCCTCAGTATGAGTCTGATAGTCAATATTCTATTAATATTGATTCTTCCGATGTTTAAATTCTTCTTTCTTTGTTTGAGTTGACTAATCCTACCATTGATTTGATTGAAAATGAGCCCAATGATTCACCTCCTTCATTTGACCCAAATCTTGATCCTCTCTATGTGTCTTTGGTTATCAATGCTCACAAGCCTAGTAATTGTATTATAGGCTTTGGCGCATCAGATAATATCATGCCTTTTGTGGTAGCTAAAGATTTAGGCTTTTCCCTCACAAAAAATTTGGTAGATGATATTACATTGATTTAAACTAAATTCCTTTGCTTGGTCAAATTAAGGATTTGCAGGTGGCTCTAGTAGTGCATCCTTGTAAAAGAGTAAAATTGAGTATTCTTGTGGTTGATATACTTGCCATTTATGGCATGTTGTTAAGAAGTAATTTTTGTAAAGATTTGGGAGGGGAAATTAAAATGGATTGGTCACAAGAAGCTATTCCAGTAGGAAAACAAAAGGTTGTGCTACAACCTAAAGCTAAGACGAAATTTATGGTGTTTCCTTCTGATGACCCTAAGTCTAAAATATTGTATTAGGAATGCGACTTTGGTAATTACATGATTTACTCCGAGGGTCAGAATGAAAACACTATACTTGAACCTGAATGTTCTGATAATATTTGGGTCATGGAATTTGATGGTAGTTGTTTAATAGTTGGTTTGGGTGCAATAGTTGTTTTGATCTCTCCTGATAATGAGAAATTCCATTTTTCTTTTAAATTGGACAATTTCAAGAACACTAATAATACAACATAATATGAAGCTCTATTATTTGGGTTAGAGGAGGCTAAAAAGAAAGGAATAAAAATGCTTCGAGCTAAAGGGGATGCTGAGTTGATTCTTAAGTAGGTGAGAAGTATCTTTACTGTAAAGCATTACAAAAATAGAGTTTGGGATCAAATTGAAATTTTTGATGCATTTTCAATTGAGGCAATTCCTAGAGATTGGAATGCTCGGGTGGATTCGCTTGTTTTATCACCTTGCCTTATGCTCCCTCATCCTAATTTTAAGGAGGAAACATATAGGATTGATATCATTTATTGTCCTAATGTGCCTAATAATTATGAATCTTAGTAGGTGTTTGAGAGTGATAAGAAAATTGATAATTTTTGTAGAGCACAGGTATGTTCATGACAACTTTCTTTGAAGGTTTTGGCTCTAAATGTAAGGAATTATATCTTGATCCAGGAGATAATTTAGATGAAAATATAATTCAGCTGAAAGGAAATAAAATTCCTAAGGGGTTAGTGTCTCTTGAAAAATTGTTTGACCGACATGATAGGTATATAGGAAACAAAAATGTACCTAGTTCTAATGAATAGGGAGATTATGTAAAGGTGAATATAGGAGATGAGGCTAACCCAAAGTTTATTAATCTAGGAAAGTGTTGAATGCCTGAGGAAAAGTGTAGGTTTATTAACCTCTTGCTAAGCCATCAAGATGGTTTTGCTTGGTCATATGATGATTTGAAGAATTTTAGGGAAGGTTAGTTTCAACATGATATTCCTTTGAAACCAAGGGCAACACCTTTCAGACAGAATCTGAGGAAATATAATCCCAAAGTTGTCGATGCCATTTTTAAGGGAAAAGGATAAGATGTTGAAATCTAGGATCATATATTCAATTCATCATTTGATTTGGGTGGAAAATATTATCCCAGTGTGCAAGAAAAATAGGAAAATAAGAATCTGTGTAGACTTCAAAAATTTAAATTGGGCTAGCCTCAAGGATAACTATCCCTTTCTGGTCATGAATCATATCATTCAAACTGTCACTAGATCAGAAATGATGTGAATGTTAGATGGGTTCTCTGGTTATAATAGATAAGTTTTTATGAGGCAGACCAACACAAAACTACCTTCACTACTCCATTAAGAACCTTTGCATACAACTGCATGCCCTTTGGTTTGATAAATGTTGGTGCAACCTTCCAAAGGGAAATGAACCTCTCTTTTGGCCACTTAGTTGATAAGATAATTGTTATTTATTTGGATGATCTAACTGTCTTTTCTAGGAGAAGGAAGAACTACTTGAGGGATTTACTGACTATTCTACAGAGGTGCAGAGATCATGGTGTCTCATTGAACTTGAAGAAGTTTGTCTTTTGTGTTACAAAAAAAATGTTTTTAGGGCATATTGTCTTGAAGGAGGGCATTAAAATTAATACAGATAGAGTCAAATTGATCCAGTAATTGACTCTTCCATCCAATATAATTGGCATTAAATCCTTCTTTGGGTAGGTTAATTTTCTAAAAAGGTTTGTACAAGATTTTGCAAAGATCACTAAACATATTGTGGGAATGATGACTAAAAAATAGGTGTTCAAGTGGAATGAAGCCCACATTTTCTAAAAGAGTTCACGATTTAATGTTATGCTTCCGAACACACCATGTTTGGTATTCTTCTGCAAAATGATGAATAGAATAATGAAGTCCCTATAGCCTATATGAGTTTACCACTTAAGAAACATGAACTCAATTATTTTTTGATCAAGAAGAAGGTATTTGTGATAGTCAAAGTTGTTAAGCATTTCAGGAATTATATTTTGCATTCGCATTCTACTTTATTTGTACCTCATTCTACTATGAGGAGTATTATAACCGTATAGGAGATTGGTCTAAACAATCGTGCTACCTAGGTCTAAAAATTATAAGATTTTGATCTAGATATTAGGCCAACAAATTTTTTCTGAAGACAAGGTTTGTGTCGTTTAATTATTGAGAACAAGGAGAACAAAGAGAAGGAATTACCCACAACCTTATTTGTCAGTCTTCGAGACCAATGGTTTGTTGATGTGGCACATTACTTGACATATGGAGAACCCCTAGAGCACCTATCACCTAGGGAGAGAAGAAATCTGAGGTTGAAAGAAGAAAAGTATCCAATCTTTGATGATGTTTTGTACAAAAAAGGGTTGGATGGGACCTTTTTGAGATGTGTGGATAATGATCAGCAAGAAAAGCTTTTAAATGCTTTTCATGATGAGGCATGTGGGGGTCACTTCTCATTTACCATCATAGCTTTCAAAATTCTCAGAAATTGTTATTAATCACCGAGGATGTTCAAAGATATATATAAGTCAGTAGCTAATTGTGAGAAGTGTAAATTATTTTCTGGAGGGCCACAGTTAGAAGCTCTTCCACTAAGACCCATTGTAATAGAAGTTCCCTTTAAGAAATGGGGTTTATAATTTATTGGGCCCCTTTCACCTCCTTCAAGCAATGGGCACACCCATATCTTGACTGCTACTGACTATTTTACCAAGTGGGTAGAGTCCATCCCAGTTAAGAAAACCACTTTTGAGGTTGTGTGTAATTTTTTGAAGGAAAACATATTGGTACACTTTGGTGTTCCCCAAAAGATTGTGACTAATAACACTTCTAATTTTCCTCAACAAAGTTGGTGATGTTATACTATGATCATAGTATATCATGTTCTCATTCATGAGATTATTACCTACAGGGGAATGGACAGGCATAGTCAAACAATAAAAATAAGATAGCTATTGTGAGAAAGCTAGTGAGTAACAACCCTATAGATTGGCATAAAAATATGTATGAAGTGTTTGGGCCGACTGAACATCACCCAAAACGGAAATAGGGATGACACCTTATGAGTTAGTATATGGAATGGGAGCTCAGTTATCACTTCTATTGGAGCTAGCAATAGCTAAATTGCAAACAGTCACTAGAGATCAATATTTTCAGAGTTCTTTAGAGAAAAGAGTAATGTACCTGACCAAAATAAAGGAGGAATAGAATCAGCTAGTTGATCATATTACTAATCATCAGGCCTGAGTTAAGAAGATATTTGATCAAAAGATTAGATGCAAAAAATTCATGCAGGGAGACCAAGTTCTATTGTGGGATAAAATAAGAGAACCTAAAGGAGCTCATGAAAAAATTTATTCTCTGGAAAGGACCATTCAAAATCCATTAGATATTGAGCCCTAACTCTTTTAGGTTAGAATATCCAGATGGAACAATCTTGCCTCTATCCTATAATGGATAGGATGTAAAACTTTATCAATTGTAAAGTAGGAGTCCCCTATTTCTATATATAGTCTTAGTTTAGTTTCTTTATTCTAGTGTTTTAGTCATGTGAGTATTGGTTTGTCTCAGTCCTTCTTTTCATGTTTGAAAGTTAATGTGAAACTAAATATTTTAGGTTCATTTCCTTGTCCTTTACAGTCCTAGTCCCCAGTCAAGGCCAATTGTTACCCCTACTTTTGCAATCATTTATTTTTTCCTCTATTGGAATATTTATGCCGAGATAATGTTTGTCAACTTTAGCATAGTCATTTTTTCTCGGTCGATGCATATCTATGTCTAAAGTGTTTATGTCTTTGAACCTTTTATTTGAACCAGGGGTTTATTTCAATAGTTCATTGGTTCATGGGTTCATCAATTCTTTGCATAGTATATCTTAATTATGGTAAGTCTAACTTGTGCAGAAGGCTCGCGAGAGGAATGAACTTGAACCATTGAACCTTCATTGGTTCAATGGTTCAGAGGCTCCACATTCAAAATGGAAGCTTTTTTAAAGTGGAGGCTGATGGAGGAAAGTAATTGGCCTAAAGGGGAATATTCTGGGCATCTTAGTGATTTATTTGAAAATATTTTTCACTTAAGGTGGTAATCATTTTCCTTATAAGAGATCATGCGAAGTGTTATGTAATAAAAGCGGGTATCAGAAGTGTCATCTCTGTCATCACTAAACACAAGTGAATGAGTTGTGGTAATTATGAAACTAGATTTTTAGCCATTTATATCAATGTTTTTGTACAAAAAATATTTGTATCTTCACGAGAAAGCTAAATTAAGAAAGGTGGAGGTTCGACACTAGAGGTAATTTTCTCAGAATTAGCAGATAGTTAGTTGCATGTAAGGTGCAGTTGAAAATCTTCACCATCTCTATCATTTTCATGTTTCCAAGAAGAAACTGTTAATTTTTGTTGTAGTAGCCATAGTGGGTGTTATTGTAGCCTATTTTGGTTTTAAAAATGAGAACCATTCCACAAAAGTCAGGGCCAGAATCAGGTCTTAGTTGCTCTCTTCCAAAATTTAGGGATACGTCCCTAGCTCATACTGATTTAGACGAATTTTTAGGAAGAGATAAGAATTCCTTTGGTTCACCCATGATGTGAAGGACTATAGAGAGTGGGTTAATAGAAGCTTTAGTTTTCGCTACTGTTATACAATGCCCTGAGTTTGTACTTGAATGTATGAATAAGTATGACCCTGAATGCAAATGTATCAGAAGTAAAAATAGGTGTGTCCTATTGAATATGAATAGGGAAACTATTATGGCTATCTTTAAAATTCCCACTTAAGAGCCGTATGAAGATTGGATAATAACCACATTGTATGGGTTTTTCTCAAAAAAAAAAACATAGTACAAAAGTCTTATAGCCAAAAATTGGCTCCTAAAATTTCTGAAGGGTGGTTCCAGATTGCCCAAGACCTTAACTAGAGAGAATTTGATTAAATAAGTTAGGGACATTGTCATTTTACTGCATAAGGTAAAAGGACGATAGTAGGTATTTTATTGGTAAGACTGGATGTACTTTTTCATCCAGGTCATATTGGATGAGAACATATATATAGATTAGGCAGAATTAATTGTGGAGAGATTGCATGAAGGGCTAAGTAATTGCCTTGGAAATAATATTTCTATATGTCCTCATACTTGTTTTATTATTTGGCATGTATCAGACCTTGGCTAGGTCCACCTCATGCAAAATGGGTTGATGGGATGAAAATTTATGATCACCAATCCCATGTTTAGCTATAGAAATATCATGAGGATTTAAGAAGAATTCATGTTGTGTTTGTAGGGAGATTGGTTTATGAACTATAAGGAAATATTAACAAATGATTATCTGATGAGGCTATGTAGCAAGTGAGTACATATGGAAGTTATTTCATTCACTATCCTCAATTCACCTATATCAGGGTTGGAGGGTTTGAAGGAGAACTATTTAAATTATCAAGGTTTTCCCTTGATCTCTTTGTGCTAATTAAACTGTACAGGCAACTTGCTCATATAGAAAATAAGACTGGCCAAACAAGATTCAAGCACTTCTTTCCTAGTTGAGGTGGGTTATTATATTTGTCACTCTATTTCTGATGCTTTGAACCTGGAGGTTCATCTTAAAATGCTTAACATTCAATTCTATGCAACTTGACCTAATTTTGATAGTAAAGGTTAGTCTCTAGCCCATTTGCCCCTTAAAGAGGACTTCTCTCATGTTTCACAACTTGAATATTTCTTGGAGGATTATAGAGATTAATTTGAAGTGAGGAGGAGAACATTCTCCAAGTTCATAGTGGACCAGATTATTTCCTTTCAACTCATAATTAATATAATGGGAATTGTGGATAATGGTGAAGATTTGATTGACCCATAGTATTCAAAAAAAGTACACGGTTCCCCAATCCCTCACGTAGAATGGGATAAGGAGGAAGATCAAATTTAAATCAAAACATTCCCTGTTATTCATAGAACTAAGCAGTGGCTTGGAAAATAGAGACTAGGAAAACTAGTAATCAAAGATTCTCCAATTTAAAAAGTTTTGTCTAATAAATCTATTAAAACTTATGATGCGGGTATTGCAAAGGTTAAACTTGAGGCAGATACTATCAAAGGTTCAAACAAGTCTCTTCTTAGCCAACTTCTAGCTCGTGTTACTAGGTCAAGAACCAAGAACAAGGGCAAAAAGTTGCCTGAAAGTACAATGGTGGTTGATTTGGAAGGGTCTCCTAAAGCTGACAGTAGAATGGCAGAACAAAATACCGTGATATCTACCTTGGAAGTTGGAAATATTGAAGAGCATAAGAAAAAAGAAAAGGGTATTGAAGGTTCACTGATCTTCGCCAATGTAAGTGTTGATCAATTGCAAGCAAATAAAGATGCAGGTTCCAATACTCCTCATTGGTTAGACATCGCTCTTAGTAGAAAAAAGAGAAATGTAGTTCCTATCTCAGTTTCGATTGAAGATATTTTTACCAAATGCCTAGGTAAAACTCCAAAATCTAAAGGGTTGAAGACGGTTTTGAAAATAGATTTTGATCATAATACAAGTAATTCGACTGGTGAGATAGCTCCCCCTGTTTTGGATAAGGAAGTAGAAAATCCATCAATAAAGATTTCAGTGTTGAAAAGAGTTAATTTGGGTGCTAGATCACATGTGAAAGACATACACCATTTTGAGGCCTCCACTAAAGAATAATAAATAGGATGTGAAGGGATGAGAAGGATAAACAAGATCTCAAAGAAATGATGAGGCATATGGCAGAGTACATAGATACTATTCATAATCCTAATGCTTAGTCGATTTCACATCTGCCAATTTTATTCGATCCTAAGTCACCTATTAATCAAAAACTTATAGGACAAATTCACAAGAGTAAGATGGTGACTAAGACTTTCTTACAATGGTTGCATGGGATCAATCAATACGGCACATAATACTTCAAAAATCTGATCATGGTGTATGAAAATTCCATAACAGTGATGAAAGAGCTAAAAAGTGATGAAAGAGCTAAAGAAAAAAATTGCAAATTGGAAGAAGGAATAAACCAAATGGAGAGTTGTGGTAGCTCAAATGGTTGATGTACAAAAGTATGGCATCATGAAGTTTTTGTCAGAAAAATTAGTACAAGGCCTGGATGATAATATCCTCTATGTGTGCAGGAAAAATATTGAGTGGCAAAATTTTGTAGTAGAACATGGATGTGAAGAATTTTCTAAACTACGAGACGAGTTAGCTCAACTCGTTCTATCTATGAAGAATGATTTTAAGTGCATTGGGATTAAATGCTTGAAAGAGGATGGCAAAAGCATAGAAAGTCTGGAAGTCATTACTCAGTCTTTTGAAGAGAAAATTAATTATATCAGGGAATCAAAGGCTCTAATAACAAATGACTTCTCAACTGTGGAAAATATTGAGTCCCTCCTTTTCTTGTGCATAGAACACTTGGGAAGTCATGCTGACATTGTGGCCCAGGTTCGACGAGACAAAGAGATGTGGTGTCAAATGATTGCTCACATTAGACTTCCACACTTTCTGGTTATACAAAACTTCTCAACCACCCATTTAGATTGTAAACTTGTCACCAGCACAATGTAGAATTAGCCCAAGGATCCTATTCCATAGCTACTATCTCAGTTGTATAGGCTCTTTCATAATTGTTTAGTGATAAATTTATAAGACAGTTTCCAAAGTTGGTTTTTTTGGTTGTGTTTTTAGAACTAAATCTTAACTCAAGGGTAGGGTTATGTAACTTTGTGTTTCCCTAAACTTTAGTTAGCCGATATGTGGCTATTTAAATATTTTAAAAAGACTATGTGAAGGTCTGATTTTTTTTTGGCTTTCAAACTTGATACATTTTATTTTACCAATTACATAATGTTTCAAAAAGAAATACTCATTTATCTTTGAATCAATAAAAATGAATATTTTCAAGCCTCAAATCTATGTATTTGGTGTTGGAAATTGAATTTCTATGGGAGTTCATTTATGTCAAAATAGTCTTTGTTTCTTTACGAAATGTTATGCACTTAAGAAGTAATTTAGTCTGAAAGTTTCTTTGAATGAGAAGTGCTAAAGATAACAAAAAGAGGGAGTTGTATCTCAGAAAAAATCAAAGGAAAACTTTCACAAGTTTACCCAACTGCTTGGCTAATGTTTTGTTCTTTAAGGGGCAATAGAGTGGTGTTAAGTTAGTTTTATCAAAGGACAAATCTGTTAACCAAGAATAATAAACTTGAGCTGAAATTTATTTTAACAAATTAAAGTTACAAAAACTATGTGATATGTATGAAGTCATGAGGGTCACTATGTTTTTGATTGCTCATAGACACTATAAACTTGATTGTTGGTCATAGGCTTCCAATTATTAAAGTGAAAAGTCTTAAAAAGGAAAGTACTCAATCTAATATGAGTCACTTTACTAGATGTGCCATTAGAAAATTGTCAATGAAACTCAAAAACTCCTAGATATAAAAATAGAAGGTATCCATGGTCAATCTATATAAAATAAAAGAATTTACACATAGGCAAATTATATGTCCTCTAATCTCATAAATAACCAAGTAGATTTAAAAAAAAAATTCTCAATCTTTTGTTTGAGGCAGGGACCAAAATCTCTATTGTCTAAAAGGACCCTATAGTCTTAAATGTAAGTAGAATGTGGTATGTCGTGAAAGAAGATGAGTCCATCACTAAATTAAAGATGTAGATTTCAAGGACAATAAAATTTTGAAGATAGTGACTCTCTAGGTATCTCAATATAGATTTAATTTAACCTTTAAAATACCAATAGAATGCTTATATTATTTTTTTTTCCTTTAAGAAACTAAAATACATATATGAAAATTCTAAAACCTGATGAAAAATTAATATACATATATGAAAATTCTAAAACCTGATGAAAAATTAATATCAAAATTAATAGATTACAAAGTTTTGAATGCTTGTAGAGCAAACTATAATATTCAAGAGAGCTTATAGAATCCTTTTTTCGGTCATTCTCCAGCCCTTTATTTCATTGCGTCCTTATAAAGGATATTTCAAGACCCATGGTGAGATGGGATCTAAAAGCTCATGTCTACTCATGAATTGTCCTTATTATTTAATTTGGATGTTTGTTTCAAAACCAAGCGACCTCAAATATTCTATTTCACCCGTGTATGTATTGGTCTAAATACATGGTGATTTCCCCATTGGTGGCACATATGTCCCAACTACTATAGGCCTTGGCCACATGTCAATAAAACCTTTAACTATGTCAATAAGAGTTATTTTTAAATCTGAACTTTCTTGAGGGCCTTGCGTCTGAGAGAAGTTTTCCTAAGATTCTTATTGTAATCCAAGTGTACTGAGTAATTCAGAAAATGTAGATGATGTATTTGAGAGTAACTTTCTCAGTTATAGATTTGAATTTTCTTTAACTGATGGACATTTGCCAGATATACAAAAATAGTTACTACTAAAGGAATTCATAGCTTTGACGTGTCTAGGTCTAGTTGGATAAAAAAGTGTGTCCTTATTCTCAATGACCCTATTGCAAATGAATATGCTTGCAATGCTGATTAAAGGATGAAAAACATCTGAAGTAGTCAAATTCTTTGTTTTTCCTTTATTGGTATCAAAACTATAGGACGGAAATACCAAAATCAAAGAGGTGGATAGGACTTTAAAGGTAAGCTTCCATCTTCAGCAACATCTTCTGGTCTGGTTTTATGAATGTTAATCTAAAGACTGAATTTTTTCCTTCTCTTTTATAAGGAATTATTTTAATTGGACCTTTCCTAATTTGATCTTTTTTATAATTTGAGTTGTAAACAGAATTACTGAAAGTAAAATTACAAATTAGGGAGATGAAATGGCTATTACTAAAAATATATTTTAATTCTACTGTTTTTAAAACTCATTAGTACTTATTCAAATGTTGCTTCTGAGTGTCAATCCACATATATTTTCCCTCTTTCTTGTACTTGATTTTATCATATTTTTTATTTCTTATAATTAGTTACAAACAGTTCCCTGTATCATGTCAAAATGTTCTTTAAGACCTGATATACTTTACTTTGACATTTCATAACTACCTATGGAGGGAAAACATGTTTCTACCAAAGATTACAAGAGAGGGCATACTAATTGCATATTAGAAGACCTTAAATCTGCATATTCACTCATTAATAAAGAAGAAAAACTTAAGGATTTCCTTCAATTATTTGAAATTCATGCAGAGAGCCTTCTGTGTAATTAATCTTAATTTCAACTAATTTAATGCACATATTTAACTTATTTCTCAGTTAAAGAAGTTTGAAATTCAAACTGATCATGTTATGCAAGAACATCCTAGCTGAATTGGCAATCCTCGTCACCTAAAAGAATTTATATTTTATGTATTGTTAGAATTTCGGGTTGACTTAATTTTTGGTGTTTAATAAGTCAAATGTTTTATAAATATTTTGGAAAAGATTGTAATAGGCGACTATATTTTTATTTCATTTGGTGGCATTTAAAATTGCAAAGACTTAAAATTTGTCAAAATCGGTGTTGGGAACTAGTGGACCTCACATAAACTAAATGGGAGCCAAAATAGATTCAAAATTCAAATTCACGGGGAATAAAATGCTATGATAAAACATCTCCCCCAAATTTGCATGTACCATATGAGCATTTCTGGGTTTACTAGGTCTAGGATTCAAGTGGGACTGCAAGTGGTCTATAAATCTGAATGGAACTTCTAAAATGAAATTCAAATTCAAATTATTTCAATTAAGAAAAATGTGTGCATACATTCTTAGGTATGTAATTTATGTGAAATAAAACGAAACTGCATTTAGTGGACGAAAAAGAAAATAGGAGAGTTTCATTTAGCATTAACATAGTTGGTAGATGACAAAAGAGTGCTTGGGGAGAAGGAATTTGGAAGCCATATTTCTGCTATTTTCCATCATTTTTTAGTTCAATTGACAACCATACATCAGATTTGGATGTTGTTTTGAGAAGGCAATAAGCTTGGTGTGTTGTTTCCAAAGCTATTACTAGTTTCAATGAGAATTTCTCTAGTTTTTGTTGCATAAATTTGGTGTGGAGTCTAAATATATTGTTGCCATAAATCAGACTTTTTTTAATGTTTTGAAGTGTTAATTAGGTGGATTTTTACCAGATTTCATCCCTTTACATCAGTAGTATCAAAGTGGGTTGATCTTGAGTGTGTGAACAAACTACTGAGAGAGGAAGTTTGCACAAGGATTGAGATTGTAGACTATTAAAAAAGAACTATTCGAAAGAGGAGTCCCATGTGGTAGGGGAAGAGGTAGAAGAAGAAATGGAGGAGGAAACCCTCCAGATGTTTTCCATGGTGATGATTTTTAGATCCTTGAGAAGGTAGGTTGAAATTTTGCAAGAAGAAACTGGAAGAGGTTTTGTAGCAGGAAAAGAACCTGAAAGTGAAGAAAAAGAGGAAGAACCCTAAAATATTGATAGACAAAACTGATGAAATAAATGCAATGGCAACAATTGTCAATGATCCATTGTTAATTTAACTATCAAACATAGGGAAAAAACACAAAATTAAAGTCACTATATTTAGTGGAAACTTGAATCCCGAAGAACTAATCGATTGGATAAATGACATGGAGGAGTATTTTAAATTTGAATAGGTTTAAAAACCAGAAAAGATTGAAGGGACATACTTCAATTTGGTGGAGAGAGGTCCAATTGGAAAGAGGAATAAGACGAAAGGATAAAATAATTAAGTGGTATAGGATGGCTGAGAAAATGAAAAGATATTCTATCCCATTTGATTATGAATTAGATTTGTTAATGAAGTTGCAAGGCCTTCAACAAAAAGGAAGAATAGTGAAAGAGTATAGAGAAGAGTTTCATTGGATTTTGATATGAACCAATCATTTAGAGGCTAACAAAGAGAAGGTAGCATTTTATTTTAATGTCTTGAAACCAAGCATACAAGAAGAATTAGCATTAGTAAAAGTGAATACCCTAGAATATACTTACTAATTTTCCTTGAAGATGAAAGAGAAAATAAACAAAATATTTGAAAACAAACAGAGAGGAGAAGGATATTGTGGAAAGATAGGAGAAAAAACTTATAAAAAAGAAGAAAATAATAAAAAAATTCAGAAAAAATGAACACCAAGGCAGCATTGAAAATAAAAAGTTGGATAATGCATACAATTCTAGAGAGAGAAAATTTAGAGGAAGAGGAAGGTCTGGTAGAGGATATGGAAGAAGAGGCTTACATGGAACTTGTTTTAGGTGTGGAGAAGAGGGTCATAGGTCTTACGAGTACCTTCATGAGGAATAAAGAACAAGAAGAAGATGTGAAAATCAACCTATAGAAAAAAATGGTAATGAATAAGATGCACATACATCACATTTAGAAGAAGTAGAAGGAGGTGAAGTCCTAGTGACAAGAAGAGCTCTATTAAGTGAAAATAATGAACTAGCTAAACTAAAAAGATTATTTAAGATAAGATGCAAGTGTGAAAGGAAGGCGTGTAATGTCATTAGAGATAGTGGAAGCACTAATAATCTCATATTTGAGGATGCGTTGAGAAAATCTTAGCTAGAGAAGAGAAGGCACCTACATCCATATATAATTGAATGGGTACAAGATAATAAAAAAATTTGGTCAACGAACAAAGTTTAGAAAAATTTAAAATAAGAGACTATCATGATAAAATTTTATACAGTATTATACCTATGGATGCTTGTCATATTCTTTTGGGATGGCCTTGGAAATTTGATTGGAAGGAGATGCACGATGGTTATGGCAACACATAGTTAGATTATTGAGGAGATTGTTAGATTTGGTTGTTCATTGTTTCTACTAGGATATGTTGTTGTCATTGATGTAAACATATTCATGTGAGTTATTCCAGTGAGTTTGGGAAGAGTTTTGGTCCAGTTTTGTAGTTTGGTTTTGCTGATCACTATTTTGTAGAATTTGGTATTTCCTCCGATATATTTTGGTGTGATCAGATCCTATGCCGAGACTTTGGATTATTGTTTTCGATGATCTTGTGTATCTTCATTTCACATGGTTCATGATTTGGTGCTCCGCAAGTTATCTTTCCTTGTGACAATTGCTGATTGGTTGTATTCTTGAGCTCCGATACAAATTGTTAGTAGCAATTAAGAAGGAAGACTGAGAGGTGGGGGCGGGATGAATCGGTCTTCATTGGATCTCAAAAAACTCCAAAACACAAACTGATAAACTACAGAAAAATATAGATAAGAAAATTAATAGCACAACACACAACACGAATATTTTGACATAGAAAACCTGATTAAGGGAAAAACCACGGTGGCACCCTACCCACAATAAGATGATATTCTGTAGTAGTATGCAAAAATATTACAATGGGGAATGCACATGCGTTAAGGCACACTGCCTAGATCTCACTGTTTAAAAGATATATGCTCAAAAGGATACAACCCTCATTGAAGTCTCACTGACTTACAATATGATTTGGACTACAATCCAGAAGAAATGAGCTACAATGATAGCATCTACAAATGCTTGACGACAGTTCCGGTTAAGCACACATGTCTGCCTTGCAACACCAATCTCACCTCAACACTTCGCTGAATGATATATCCTTGTTCGCACATATACCTCTCTCTGAAAATGCAGGCGCAATACCGACACCTAAATTACATAAGCATCTCACCTATAAATACAAATCATTAACCTTGATAGCAAGGTAAACTAAACCCTCAATCCTCAACACATAATTACAAAAATTACATTACATGATACAAAGATCAACCACTGGACCGATATTATTATTTACATTACATATCATGGACCTAATTCAAATTCCCAAATGATTACATCCACCAGAAATCCCACCAAGATCAACCGCAACATGCTACACCACCTGAAATACTGCATAATATGCAAATCATCACCGGTTCATAGAAATAACCAAAAAAATGGACTCAAAGACTACACATATATCAATCAAATATAATTACTTCAGAGAGAAAGTCGGTGAACAAAAGGTGAAGCTGGAATATGTATCTATAAAGGAACAAATTGCTGATATTTTTACTAAGCCTTTACCTGCATATACATTTGTGTATTTGAGAGACAAGTTAGGGGTCTCCACCCCTCTTGGTGAAAATTAGATGCATTGAATTGCATTGATCTGATGGAATTCATATCCTTATTCTTTTATTCAGATTGATGAGTAGGTGTTGCTCCTCTATTGGAGTAGTTTGTTGATTTTGTTGTGTATCCCAGGGGTAGAGATTCATGATTCTATTTTGGGAGAGAGTTTGATTTTCTGTTTTGGTAATCTTTGGCATTGTTGTCAAAGGGAGAGATAGATCATGTGAAAAAATGCTTTATCTATCTTGATCTTAGGGGGAGTTTGTTGGTGATATCTTCTTTCTTTGCATTGACTTATTTTCACATTCATATGTTGCCATCAATGTCAAAAGGGGACATTGTTGGATTATTGGGGAGACTATTAGATTTTTTTTTTTATTGTTGCTTCTAGGATATTTTTTTGTTATTGATGTCAACATATTCCTGTGAGTTAATCCGGTGAGTTTGGGAAGATTTTTTGGCCTAGTTTTGTAGTTTGGTTTTGTTGATCACTATTTTACAGAATCCGGTATTTCCTCTGGTATATCCTGATGTGATCAAACCCTATGCTGAGACTTTGGATTTTGGTTTGGGATGATCTTTTGTATCTTCATTTCAGATGGCTCATGATTTAGTGCTCCATAAGTTATCTTTCCTCATGACAGTTGCTAATTGGTTGTGTTCTTGAGGTCTGAGACGTTGACCGATGAAGATTTGAAAATAGTTGTTGGTGGAACTGTTTCAGATCATTCTAACATGCTTGCTGGTATTTCCTAGTCATGACCTATTTGTTTTGGCATTCTGCATTGATCGTTGTGTAATTTTTTGGTAATTTCTATGAACCAGTGATTTGCATGTTATGTAAGATTTCTGGTGGTGTAGCGTGTTGCAGTTGATCTTGGTGGGATTTCCGATGGATGTAATCATTTAGGAATTTTAATTAGATCCATGATATGTAATGTAAATCATAATATTTATCTAGTGGTCGATCATTGTATCGTGTAATGTAATTTTTGTAATTATGAGTTGAGGGTTGAGGGTTTAGCCACCCTTGCTATCAAGGTTGATGATTTATATTTATAGGTGAGATTATTATGTACTTTAGGTGTCGGTACCATGTCTTCATTTTCAAAGAGATGTATATGTGTGACCAATGATATATCATTCAGCAAAGTGTTGAGGTGAGATTAGTGTTGCAGGGCAGAGAACTGTGCTTAACTGGAATTGTCATCAGGAATTTGTAGATGCTATCATTGTGGTTCATTTCTTCTGAATTGTATTCTGAATCATATTATAACTCAGTGAGAATTCCTTTAGGTTTGTATCCTTTTGGGCATATATCTTTTGAGCATTGAGCTCTAGGAAGTGTTCCTGAATGCATGTGCATTCCCCATTCTAATATTTTCACACTCTTGCAGAGTATCATCTTATTGTGGGTATATTACTACCATGGTTTTTCCCTTAACCAGGTTTTCAATGTCAAAATCTTGGTGTTGTGTGTTGTGATATTAATCTGCTTATCTATATGTTGTTGCAGTTTATCAGTTTGTGTTTTGGAGTTTAATTTGTTGAGATTCATGAAGACTGATACACCCCCCCCCTCTTAGTCATCCTTCTTGATTACTGCTAACACACATACAGATTGATGAAGAATAGATTGAGACATAAATTGAATCCATTGAAAGAGGAAATGGTTGAAGTTTACAGAAATGCAAGGGATTTCCTAGTTGATGCAAAAAAATTATTAGAAGGTTTGAAGAATGAAAAAGTGTGTTATTCTTTGATTCGTAAGACTAAATATGAAAATGTGGAAGATGTTCCTATGGATCATGTTTCATACTTGTTGCATGAGTTTCAAGATATTATTTTAGATAATGTGTCAAAAATATTCCCACCAATGAGAAAGAGAAGTTATCAAATTGATTTGGTACTAAGAGGAATTTTTGCAAAAAGGTAGCCCATAGAATATCTCTTATAGAGAATGAAGAGCTAAATACAAAATTTGCAAATATGTTAGAGAAAAGGTTTGATTAAAGAGAGTTTGAGTGATTGTGTAGTACCTACAATGTTATTACCAAAGAAGAATGGATAATGGAGAATGTGCATTGATTCAAAAGCTACCAACAATATTACCATCAAGTACAGATTTCCATTGCCCAAAATTAATGATTTCATGGATTGCTTGAGTGGAGCTAACTACTTTACCAAAATTAATTTGAAGGTTGATTATGATTAGATTTGACCCAGATAAGGAGATGAATGGAAGATAAATTTTAAGACAAAGGAAGGTTTTTTGAAAGGTTAGTCATGTCTTTTGGGCTAAGTACCTAGTACATTCATGAAATTGATGAATGAGGTATTGAAAAAGGTTTTTAGTAGATTTTTTATTGTTTATCTTGTTGATATTTTAATCTTTAGTAAGACACATAAAAATTATTTGATGTATATTATTTTTTTTTGTGAGAATATTAGAGATGAAAAATTTCTTACTAACCTCAAGAAGTGATTTGTAATAAGGGAATTGGTTTTTTGGGCTTTGTTGTTTTGAGAGATGGAAACAAGATGGACCTAAAAAAGGTTAAAGCAATCATAGAATGGTCTACACCTAGAAGATTGATAAATGTGAGGTCATTTCATGGATTAGTAAGTTTTTATAGAATGTTCATGCAGGGTTTCAGTAGTATTTGTGCTCCACTAACTATGACTGTGATAGGGGACAAGAAAGAGTTCAAATGGACAAGGGGAGTAGATAAGAGCTTTGATTTTTAGAAGACTAAAGTGATAGAGAAACCTATTTTAGCACTCGTAGACTTTAACAAGGTATTTCATGTTGATTATTATGCAAGTGGTAGTGCCATTGGAGCTATTTTGAGTCAAGAAGGGAAACCTATTTCTTACTTTAATGAGAAGTTAAAAGATGCTAAGAAAAATTATTCATTTTATGATCAAGAGTTTTGTGCTATTACTCAAGAACTTAAGAACTGGAGATACTCTATCTTTCCTAATGAGTTTGTTTTGTTTGCTAATCATCAAGAACTTCAATATTTGAATAGTCAAGGGAATTTAAATCAAAGGCATATAGAATGCCAAGATTTTTTGCTAAGTTATACCTTTGTCTTGAAACATAGAAGTGTTAAGTCTAGTAGGGTAGCATAAACTTTGAATACAAGTCAATTATTCTTGATTGATATGCAAGTTGAAGTTCCTGGTTTTGATGAACTGAAGGAATTATATGAAGAAGATCTTAACTTTAGAGAAGAATGGAATGCTTACAAAGAACATATTTGTATGGATAGGACAAGGTGGTTTGATTCTCTTATTCAGGATGGTATGTTATTCAAAGGTAGCAATTCTACATTCCTAGGATTTCTATGACAATGAATTTGATTAAGGAAAAAAATAGTAGAGGACTTGCATGACATTTTGGTTTCAATAAAACTGTAGCACTTGTTAGAGAATATTATAATTATCCTCAATTGAAAAAATATGTTGAGAATTATGTTTAAGGTTTAAGGATTTGTCAAGTGTAAAGGAAGCTCTTCAAAAGACTAGTTTATAAACCACTACTTATATCTAAGAGGCTATGGGAGGAGATTGGTATAGATTGTGTTCTTGGTTTGTCAAGGATAAAAAGGTGTCATGATTCAATATTTGTAGTGGTAAATATATTTTCAAACATGGCTCATTTTCTCCCATTTATAAAGACTAATGATGTTGTTCACATTGTAGAGTCATTTTTTAGGGAAATTATGAGCCTTCACAGTCTATCGAAGAGTATACTTTTAGATAAAGACTCAAAGTTTGTGGGATAATTTTGGAGGAAATTATGGAAGAAAATAAGGACTGATTTGAACTTTTTTCCAACCTACCAGCAACAAAGAAATGGCTAAATAAAATTTGTGAATAGAAGCTTGCACAATTTGTTGAGAAGTCTAGTTGTTGACAAAGACAAAGAGGTGGGATTTTATTCTACGTCAAGTTGAATTTGCATATAGAAACTCAATAAATAGGATCATAGGTAAATCATCATTTCATATTATTCATGTCAGTAGACCAAAGGATGTTTTATATTTGAGAAGGTTGGAAAGAAGTTGCAAGAAGAGTCCAAATGCAAAAAAAAATACTAAACACATGAAGAGTCTACATAATAAGGTAAGAAATAATATCAATAAAATAAAATTTCAGCATATGTCTAAGATGATTAAAAGAGATGACATAATAAATTTCAGATTGGTGATGAAGTGTATACCTGTGATACCTGCAACTGCAACAACAAAACACTCAATAAATCATTACAAGCAATGGTTAGAAAATTAATCAACGAAAGATAAAACCATAGCTAATCGATCTATTGCCTCCTAGTAAATGCGAGTATGAATTTTTCTCTTAGATATGGTTATGTAAATTCCAGTGACTTGACTACACTTAAATGGAGGATTTAAATGATGAAGATGCATGATCTAGATAAGATATATGATTTAAGCTATATGATTCTATGATATTGCTATGAAATAAGCTAGAATGAAGATGCAATTAAGATAAAATTGAACATGATAACAATGCTAAAATTATAAATTAGAAGCTAGATGCCTATAGTAACAATGCTTGAATGCAAATGAGATGGCATGATTATTGCTCCAAAATGGGGTCTATTTATAGGATTTCCAATGCTAGGGTTGAGGTGGCAGGAATCAACGGTCAAGATTAAGTCTGAAGATATCAATGGTGAAATTGGAGGAGGTTGGCAAAGAGGTTGGATTAAAGGGAACATCTGTCATCTCTATGGTGACAAGTGTCAAGAGGCTTATAGAAGAGGTTGGATGAAAGGGAACACTAAATGACAAGTGTCACAAAGATTCTAGAAGAGGTTAGATGAAAGGGAACACTTAGTGACAAGTGTCACAAAGATTCTAGAAGAGGTTAGATGAAAGGGAACACTTAGTGACAAGTGTCACAAAGATTTTCTCATGAGAGGGTAAAGTGTTCAAGGAAAGGGGACATGTGGGTAAATGGAATGTGTTAGGTGGTTAAAAGTTAGGAGAATTGAATTTTAAAAATTCAAATAATAGGAAAAGGCTAATTAATTTCAACAACTCATAATTGATTTGTTTTAATTAATTACATGATTAGAAGAAATGAATTTGATAGGGAAGAATTAATTAATTTGAATTAATTAATCAAAGGGGATTATTGAAATGAACCTATTAAATAAATCCTTATATTTATTAATAAGTAGAGGAAAGGGGGTATTTAATCAAATTGTTGATGAATTTAATTAAATTGGGGAGGGAGATTAATTAAATAATGGGTTATTCAATTAATTATCTTTAGACTATTTTTAGGTGTATACATTTTGCCCCTCTTTGAAGCGAGGTGTGATGATGTGTTGATTCAAAGAATAATCTCATTTTGATGATGATATTGGTTTGATAGGATGCCCCAGCTCTTGATTGCTAAATTCTGGTATGATGATGCCTTCTCGGGAGATCAATTGAGATAATTGATCTTTGGAGTTTTGCAATTTTTTGCAAAATTCATATCCCAATAGATTTTATTTGATTTATGCAATTGTGTTTGATGAAAATGTGAGTTCTTCGATTAGTTTGATTGATCAGATTGATAAGATTGATAAATCTTGATTGATTAGATTGATAAGATCGAGATTCAGTCTGGTTTCAGGAATGACACCTCCTGTATAAGACAAAGATGATCAAAGTGTCTGGTTTCAGGAAGGATTCATCCTGTATAAGACATGATCAGAATGTCTGGTTTTAGGAAGGATACATCCTGTATGAGACATGAATCAAATCGTTTGGTTTTAGGAAGGATACATCCTATATAAGACATGATAGAGTCGATTGGGTTTGATTAATTTGATAATGTTGATTAGATAAAGAACTAGCTATTTGTTGATATCAAGTTGTAGAAAGATTTGGATATGCTCATGTTGATTCTATTGAGAGTGATAGCATAAGATTTTTGTTGGGTCAACAATATCTGAAGAGATATGAGTCATTCATCTGATTGCGTATACCCTTCTGATGATACTTTGATGATTCCTATGATAGATTTAACCTTGGGTAAAAGGAGCATGCAGGATCCCATGCAAGAATGAAATGCAAGATAAAATGCAAATGAAAATGCAAAGCTATGACCAGACCAGTCATTGGATTATTTTGTGTTTTTGTCATCATTGAGCTTTTGAAATGTGGGAAGTGAGTGCAAACATTAATGGTATAATTTAACCATGATGACCTGAGCACTTCTTTCCTAGATTTTGATATAGCAAGTTAGCACAAGCATCAAGGTATAATTAAACCAAGATGACCTGAGTGTTGCTTGCATAAAATAGGTAGTATTAACCTTTGGTATATTCAAATCGGAAATGTCTTCGATGATACTCCGATGATCATGTCCTGAGACAAATTTGCACATATTAATGATTAATTTTCAGGCAGCAGACAAGGAAAATATCATGTTCCTTCCTTGTTCCTCTAGTCAAAGACATCCTGGAGTCACTTAGAAATCATGATAGCAAAAATCAATATAGAAAAGTTGAACAATCATGTTAAAATCATTACCCAAAAGATATCATCTATTGAAAAGTGTGTGATGTGCTTAGACTAACTTTGTGATAGTTTGATGGTTGATAATTTGATCTTGTGTTCAATGTTGGATATGTCTCATTTTTTTCTTGATAAGAGTTGTCTAACCGTTTGTTCTACCTATTTGATTAAGCTCAGAATTGATCAAAAGTTCTTCCCCTAGCTAAGTGCAAGATTTTTCCCCAAGCCTAGAAACAAATTCGTTATGATATACCCAATGATCCAAACCATGGCAAGATATTTAGCTGGGATGCCTGCGTATGTACAAAGGCTTCATGATGATCAACACTGATGGAAAATGAATGAATGCAAGTGGGAAGATGCATGAAATATTAGATGGAAGAGGTAGCGGACAGATAGCGCCTATTTGCCAGGTTTTCACCATCTGTTTTTATTGCACTTTTTCTCATATTTAATTTTTTAATTTTTATTTTTGGTTTTTGATTTATTTATTTTTTCACTATTTTTTTAATTTTTCTTCTTTTTCAGACATAATTTTTTTCAGATGCATGCTATTGATAGGTTCCTTGAGTTGATCTTCATCCTATGTTGATAGCTAATATGCTCCTAACCAAAATACTGTTGTGACCACAAATGGACCTAACCAGTTTGGTTCAAACTTTCCTTTCTTTTCTCGATCTGCCTAGTTGCATGGATTTTCGTTTAGCACTAGTTCTCCAACTTGAAAGACTCATGGTTTAACCTTATGACTATAACTCTAATGCATTCTTTGTTGATATACCTTTAGATGATCAAAGGCATTTTGTCTTTGTTCATGGACCAGTTCTAACTCTTGCAGTCTAGATACTCGTTGTTCTTCATCTGGGATCAGACCTTTTAATGATACACATAGAGAGGGTATCTCTACTTCGATTGGCAATATGGCTTCTAATTCGTATACAAGAGAGAAAGGTGTGGCACCTATTGGTGTGCGGATACTGGTAGGGTAGGCCCATAGAGTAGAGTTTAGTTGAATATGCCAATCTCTTCCAGCATTGTTCACTATCTTTTTGAGGATTCTTAGAATAGTTTTGTTAGATGCTTCTGACTGCCCATTTCCCTGTGGATAATATGGTGTGGAGAATCTGTGCTAGATTTTGAACTTCTCACATAGCTCCTGTACATCCTGGTTCTTGAATGCTCGCCCATTATCTGTGATAATGGTTATTGGTATTCCATAGCGATAGATGATTTAAATTCAAGATAAATCCAGCAATTTGTTTTCCTATGATGTTTGTGAGAGGTACAACCTCAATCCCTTTTGTAAAATATTCTATAGCTACCAGGATCAATTTGTGACCATTAGATGAAGAAGGATTTATCTTTCCTACTAGATCAAGACCCCATTGACAAAAAGGCCAAAATGTTGCTAAAGCATGAAGTTCTTGTGTTGGTGCATGAATCAAATTCCCATGGATCTGACATTGTTTGAATGTTCTCACTATCTGAAAAGAATCTCATTCCATAGTTGGCCAATAATAGCCCAAGCATATGAGATTTTTGAAAGGGTAAGACCACTTGAATGAGTCCCACAAATGTCGTTATGGACTTCATGTAAGGCCTTCTCAGATTCTTCTTGTTCGAGACATATTAAGAGTGTACCATCTAGACCTTGTTTAAACAGGGTATCTGCGACGAGAGTAAAATGGGAGGATTGGTGAATAAAGTTTCTCTTTTGATTTTTTGATAAGTTAGGTGGTAAGGTGTTCTCTTTGAGGTATGTGTAAGTTTGGCCATAGTAGGAGGAATCATGCCCCACAAGGTGACAGATAGTTTGGGAATCAGGACAGTTATGAGCACGATAAAACAACTCTTCCACCAAGAATTCATAACACTGTTGATTTTCCTGTGTCTGAACGAGAGAAGCAAGTGTAGCCATGGCATCTGCTGCTTTGTTGTCATTTCTTGGAATCTGCTGGAAAGTTATTTCTACAAAGTATTTCTTGATATCATCAACCATCTTTTTATAAGGCATTAGCTTTTCATCCTTTGTTTGATAGTCATTATTGATTTGATTAATGACAAGTTGAGAGTCTCCAAAGACTTAAAGTTGTGTAATATTCCATTCTATAGCCATTTTGATACCTGTAATTAAATCTTCATACTCTGTTGTGTTTTTGGTGCATGGAAAGCTTAATTTGTATGCTTTTGGAATTGTATGACCTTGCGGTGTGATGAATAGAATGCCTACTCCTGAATTGTGTTGTGTATCATTATTGATTCTTGCTCCTAGAGTGATATTTGGGTGATGTATTGTAAGATATGGATTGAACCCTGGAATGTCTATATATGACCAGGTAAAATTGATTTTCCATCTTTTGAAGTGTTCCAAATATTTTTGCCTGGCTATTTTTGATAGAGAAGTTGCTAGATGTAGATCACTTGTGTCAATGGTAACTGCCTCTGCTGGTTTTATCAGTATGGATGACCTGTCTCAATAAAATTTATGTAAGGTGTCAAATCTCCCATATTTCAGTGCCTCAAGGAGGTTTTCACCATTAGATTCGTCCTTTATTTTTACTTTTTCCCATTCTAATGTTGCCAATAAATGGTTTTCAGCATTATACCAAATACTGTTTTCTCGATTTTCACTTTTGTGACTAGGAGATTTAACACCCACTTGACTGGAAGAGACATTAGCGGAATCCCTAGTGAAAGTTATTGTGGGTTTGATTTTATTGAGATATAAGGATATGGAATGGTCATTAGGAAAGGTATCAATAGCAGTAGGTTCTTCATTTTCCCAGTCCATAGGTTAGGGATAGATTAATGGTAAAGGATCTTCAGGTTGAGATGTTTCAAAGATATTAGGGGTCATGATAGAGATGACAAAGATTTTGATATGTATGTCGATGTCTAGAATGGTACTCTCATCAGAATGAGCTCACATAAGAAACTCCTGAACATCCTTGATTAAGTCCATGTCAACTAAATGTGATTCTGATTCAAGTAGGCTAGTTCCTAATTTTTGTTCTGCATACTTGTGAACTACATTGACTTCTACATCTTCTTCTTCCCTTTCAATTTCATGTTGCTCTAGCTTGTTTTCCATGATTGCAAATATTGTTCGGTCCCTTGATCTCTTAGCTGTATTTGTTTTTCCATGTTTGGTAAAATTGATGCAAATGATTGTTCCTTGGATTGTGTGGTTGAAGTTTCTACCTCTTTGTTAAGTGAAATAATGACCTCTTGAGCTGATTTCAGATTATTAAAATAATGCAATGGATTTGAGTCTGTCGATATTGTGATTTTCTGTCCATTGTATGGAAATTTTAAGCACTAATGACATGTTGATGTAATAGCTTGTATGTCCTGAATCCATGGTCTCCCCAAGAGTATATTATATGGTAGGTCCACGTCGAGAACTTGGCATGCTGTGTCCTTCTACAAAGGTCCCACTCTGAGGGGTAATGTCACCATTCCTTTAGATGAATGCTCTTCTTCATTATGTGCTTTAATTTTTATCTCTTTTCCAGGATCAACTACATCTTCTGAATAACCTAGAGCACAGACAAGACTCAAAGAGCATATGTTCAAGCCATCTCTCCCATCTATCAGGACACATTTAACAAGCGTTCTATGAATGATGATGTTATGGAAGATTATTGCAAGATTTCAAGAGGTGTAGGAATAGATGCCTTTGGAGCATCAATTTGCTTATGGGGGGATGAGCCATTGCTAGACATAGGTGTACAATTTTGATCTTCTTTAGCCAAATCCTTTAGAATAGCCACCTTTATTTTGAGATGTATTTAAATCCTTGTGAGGTTTTAACATAGTTGGATTTTGATTTTGGACTTGTTTGATTTCTCTGATATGCTGACTTGTTAATTGTATTTTACTTTGGTCTGTCATGTTGATATGGTGTTTAGCTATTTCAAATGTTTCTATTTCTGTTTCAGGGGTTTGATTGTCTAAAAGTTGTTTTGATAAGTGATCAATGGCCAATGTCAAGGAAATAGAGTAATATGACACTAAAAGAGAATTCAAGTGTTTAAAAGTTTGTAAGTTTTTCGATCTTGGGTTTAGGAGTGCAATGATGATGATTTGATAAGAACCAAGTCTAGTAGCAATGAATTATCCTAGGATGTGGGACAAGATTATCCTGACCAAACATTTTAGTTTCGTGATAAAGGAAGATTGATCCTGATGAGAAACTATGTTTGAGTGATCAGTTTATCAAAGAGGGTGATAATGCACTTTGAGATGTTTAGATTTTGAACTTGTTGAGGATGAGCACTTGAAAATATTGAGGTGTTTATCTTCGAGAGTCTAATTTGATAGGTGATAAATTGATCAAGCAAACCAAGCAGAGAATTTAAGCACTGAATGATGGATAACAGATGTTTATGATTACTGTAAAGTCATAGAGTAAAATTGCAAACCTGAAAAAGTCATGCAAAGCATCAGCTCTAAACTGATAAAAACAGAGACTTGTATGACAATAGTTTATGAACCATATGACAAAATATACAAGACCAGATGACAAATCAGAAATTTCCTTTGAAAGAGCAGAGACTCGTATGACAAAATAGATTCCTCGTACGACAAATCACCTGACTCGTACGATAGAGAACATGAAAATGAAAAATATGTTTGTTTTGCCAAATTTGATTAGTGAATTTTGATGATTTGCTTTTGTTTTCCAATTTTAACTGTCTAATTTTTCAATTTAGGGATGAATACACAACAGACATGCGATATGATAAGTGACTCCAATCAAGATAAACCCTAAGGAAATTGGCTAAGAATGAAAACCTTTGCTTGCTGACTTAGGTACACACCCAATAGCTAATCAGAATACGGTCGTTGAGCATCATGCAATGGATTCTCAATGCCGTATTATCCGACTCCAAATGCTAATGGGGGCACGATATGGCAAGTGTCTTGGGAGAGTTACTATCTCTCTTGCACAATGATTATCACCCTTTTGGAGGTGAATCAGGTAGCTTCTATTTTAATCGGCACTAGTAAGGGATCCATTTGGCGTGACGGGGTATAATACTCAATTAAGAGGTCTCCTAGCCTTGAAAACCAAGCTTTGATATACCCAAAGTTACGGAGGAGAGCTATTCCCGAAAACTAATGTTGAATTGATTTTCATCAAATCATATTTATTTTATAGTGGGTTGGATTACTTGGCATTAGCCGTTCCCACTTAGGTCGTTCCCCTCACACCGACCATAATGGCTTTAAGTGTTTTTAGCTCTTCAGGAGGGCAGGCCTGCTAAAGATATGCACTAATGAAAGCAAAAGATGAGTCTAGCTTTCTAATCACCTAAGAAAGTTGAGAGCATACTCGCCTATCATCAAAAACATAACATACATGATTGTTCATTTTTAGCCAAAACCAAGTGTGCCTAAAAAAACTTTAAGGAATACACAATTTTTTGTTGAATTCTTTTAGGCAACTTGCAAAATAGATCCATTAGTAGTCATTGACTTGTTTTGAATTTGGTCTTTTACAAGCATATCTTTGACAATTGTTCTGCAGAAAAGAGTTAGGATAGGCGTGAATTTGGATTACAAATATGTTAAATTTGTATTTGCGAGAACTAGACAAGATATTACAAAAGATATATGTGATGCTCCAGCCCCACGGTGGGCTCCAAAATGTCATGCCATGTGAAGTGTATACCTGCGATACCTGCAGCTGCAACACAAAACACTCAATAAATCATTACAAGCAATGGTTAGAAAATTAATCAGCGAAAGATAAAACCATAGCTAATCGATCTATTGCCTCCTAGTAAATGCGAGTATGAATTTTGCTCTTAGATCTGGTTATGTAAATTCTAGTGACTTGACTACACTTAAATGGAGGATTTAAATGATGAAGATGCATGATCTAGATGAGATATATGATTTAAGCTATATGATTCTATGATATTGCTATGAAATAAGCTAGAATGAAGATGCAATTAAGCTAAAATTGAACATTATAACAATACTAAAATGATAAACTAGAAGCTCTATGCCTATAGTAACAATGCTTGAATGAAAATGATATGGGATGATTATTGCTCCAAAATGGGGTCTATTTATAGGATTTCCAAGGTAAGGGGTGAGGTGGCAGAAATCAATGGTCAAGATTAAGTCTGAAGATATCAATGGTGAAATTGGAGGAGGTTGGCAAAGAGGTTGGATTAAAGGGAACATTTGTCATCTCTATGGTGACAAGTGTCAAGAGGCTTCTAGAAGAAGTTGGATGAAAGGGAACACTTAGTGACAAGTTTCACAAAGATTCTAGAAGAGTTTAGATGAAAGGGAACACTTAGTGACAAGTGTCACAAAGATTCTAGAAGAGGTTAGATGAGAGGGAACACTTAGTGACAAATGTCACAAAGCTTTGCTCATGAGAGGTTAAAGTGTTGAAGGAAAGGGGACATGTGGGTAAATGGAATGTATTAGGTGGTTAAAAGTTAGGAGAATTGAATTTTAAAAATTCAAATAATAGGAAAAGGCTAATTAATTTCAACAACTCATAATTGATTTGTTTTAATTAATTAGAGGATTAGAAAAAATGAATTTGATGGGAAAGAATTAATTAATCAAAGGGTATTATTGATATGATCCTCTTAAATAAATCCTTAGATTTATTAATAAGTAGAGGAAAGGGGGTATTTAATAAAATTGTTGATGAATTTAATTAAATTGGGGAGGGAGATTAATTAAAAAATTGCTTATTCAATTAATTATCTTCCGACCATTTTTAGGTGTATATAGTTACTTACAATGAGCTGAAAATAGAGAAACTTGGTCCTTGTAAGATTGTAAATAAGCATGATTTAGGTAAAGCATATGATTAAGAGGTTCCTAGTAGGTTAAATATTTATCAGATTTTTAATATTTAAAATTTATCAAAGTATCATGAAGGTTAAATTCAAGGAGAAATGATAGGAGAACACTTGAGTATATCCGAATCTATTTTAAATAGGAAGGAGTGAGGACATTTTAGATAGCAAGGTAAGTAAGAGAATAAGAAACAAATAGTATTTTAAGTACTTGGTAGAAATGGTTTGGAAAGTACATGGAGGAATCATATTGGTTATCATAGGCTAAAGTTAAGAGGCTTGGTTATCCATTTCATAATTGACAGGGTCACTTTTCCTTCACCTTGGGTGTCTGATGTAGGATCATCCTAGGTGATTTGACAATCATTATTACCCAAAAAAAATACATTACATTCATTGTTGGAATTTTGGCTCAAGTGAAATTTTGATGTTCAATAAGCCAATAGTTTAATAAAATACTTTGACAAAAAATGTAATAGGACTTAGAGTATATTTACATACATTTAAAATGGGTGTTTGGAACTAGTGGACCCAGATACACTAAAATATTGGGGAATAAATGAGATGATGAAACATCTCCCTCAAATTTGGGTGTACCATATGATCATTTATGTCTTACAAAGTTGGGGAGTCAAGTGCGAGTGCAAGTGATCTTACATAGACAACAAAACTTAGCATGTTGTAAGAGGAAGTGTAAGGATATTAATGGGACTTATAAAATAAAATTCTTGAATTCAAATTTGAATTTAGTAAAAGATAAACAAAGCATTTTGGGATTCTAATTTGGGAAAAATGAAATGAAATTACATTTGCAGGAGGAAAAACAAACAAAGAGAGTTTAATTTGGCATTATAACAATTGGTAACTAAGAGAAGAGTGCTTGGGAAGAAGGCTTTTGGAAGCCATATTTTTCTGCTATTTTGCATCATTTTAAAGGTCTATGGACAACCACATATCAAATTTGCCCGTTTTATTGAGAAGCCAATAAGCTTAGTGTGTTGTTATGTAAAGATATTACAAGTTTCAATTAGAATTTCTCTAGTTTTGTTTAAATAAATTTGATGTTGAGTCCAACTATATTGCTGTCATAATCACATTTATTTAAATTTTTTGAAGTATGTAATTAGGTGGATTTTTAAGGGATTCCATTCCTATGCATCATCGTGACATCAATTAAACCTAGGATATGTACATTAAATTTATTCAAACCTTTAATTTTTCATCTATGAGATGGAATTTTGAGTGCAACCCGTACAAACATCCAAGATGCTTACATTCTATTAGACAAGGTTTTTAAGTTCAGTATCCCAAGTATGTCAAAGACACCCATAAAATTATGGGAAATTTAAAAGTTGAATTCAAAGATTTGAAACATTCAATTATGGTAGGTATAAGTGTTCTATAGAGGTTCATAAAAACAAACAAATATAATATTATAGATTTGTGCAGAAAATTAAATATTGAGATAGATATTTCTATATCGATTATTCTCATTGTAAAAAAATATAAAGCTCTTTGGAAATCTTATTATTTATATTTAACCCCCAAAGAAAAAACAAAAATAATCCATATTATAAAATACTTCCACTTAAAAGAAAACTGAAACTTAGAAATTTGTCACAGTAATGTGCAAAATAAAATCCATTCAACATTTTCTCGTGATTTAACATATTTTATCCATCATTTCACTCTTTTAATATTATTTATATAAATAAATGATTTATATAAAAATATCATTCCATCATCTATATATTTATCTTAAAAGCCACTATCATCAATACAGCTCCTTGCTTAGATGCAACACATAAAGACAAATTTCATCACACTATTTTATTTGACTAAAAAATTGTAAATCAAAACGACCCTTCATTGTGATGTATTTGGATAAATCTCTTCATTGACAAAATCACTTGTGTCATTATAAAATTTTGAGAATGCAATCAACCAATAAAATTAGGGTTATATTTCATCAGCTAGGTTGCTATTTCCCAAATTAATTGACAGAGAGAACAAGTGTCAAAAATGCAAAAAAAATAACTCATTATAATTTTTAGGCTTTATGGGTACGTGATACACATCTAGTAGAGAAGTTGTGTCCATTGATTGTATCAGGAAAACTACATCATTATTGAGAGCTCTTAGATAATACAAGAAGGCATGATTGGGAGATGGTTTCAATAGAGTAGGGATTCTATCCCATTTCTTTTGGAATGTGAAATTGAATTCTCCCATGAATTCATGAGGTGTCCTCTTGATTATAGTTAATTGTTCAACTAGGGACAGATGATCACTTTTTTCTTCAAAATGGTGAAACATTTTTTTCTCTAATTTGTCCCAACTATGAATGGAGTTAGGCGGTAATCCTCTGTACCACTATAAAGCTTTTCCTTTAAAGGAAGTGGCCAAGAACCTAGAATAGCAATATCTTCCTTAGTGACATTATGGACAAAGAAAATTTTTGCAATGTTTTAGATGTTCTCAATGGGATTAGTAGTTGTTTCACTACTAAAATTAGGTATTCTCATTAATAAAGCCACTAGTATATCATTTCTTTGTGCTAAAACAAGAGGACTTCCCCCATTGAAAGTAACAAAAGCTCGATTCCTAGCCATTTGAAACAATAGTCTATTGATATAGGTGGTGGGAACTCTAGACACTAATTGTCTTAAAAATGGAGGGGTAGAATGAGACTTGGGTGATGGAGTGCTTACAACCCTAACACCCCTGACTGGTGATAATGAAGGTCTACCTCTCCATCTTCAAGAACTTGAAAATGAGAGTTCTAAAAATTAGAAATTACCTCTAGAAGATGCTATTGTATGAATTTTGGGCATGAAATTAGAAACAAGTCATGAACAAGAGAGTGGATCTAAGAGAAAAGTCACCAAGTGCTTGAATGATGACTGCCTGCAAAGGCTGAGATACTAAGAACAAAACTGAATCCTTAGCATGTAAGTCAAAATTCTATCCCACCAAATGTGCTTGAAACTATTGTCACAAAAGTTTGCACCCTTGCTGAGCTATCTACTCAAAAACCTTGTCACACATGGAAACCCTTAAATTTGGAACCTTGTGCAATGGGGTTGAATCTTCGAAGAAGGCCGAATTCCTTCTCAATCCAAGTGTAGGTATTGAACTAACTAAACACTCCTAATTATACTTCTAAAGGTAGATCTTAATGCCTTGAAAAGGAAAAAAGAAGAAAGAGATGCTGAAATGAAAGGAGGTGATGCACCAAGATAAGAGTTGTCCCTCTACCCACCTCAAAATGACACAAATAACTAATTGAAATACCTTAGAGATGCACATTATTTAGTTGTATGAATGGCCCCAAACACATGTAATGAGGTTAGAGTTTGCTAAATGTTTAAGGGGAGAAGGTTTCCCAGAAGTCACACTCAGAAACAAGTTAAAACACAACATAGACATGAGAAAAATCCATAAAACATACACTTTATAGTGAAGGTAAGGAAACATAAGTGACATGCATAAGTTTAAGAGAGGAAAGAATGATAATTTCAATTCATTCTCAAGTCAATGGCTAAACTTACAATTGCAAAAATGTAATAAAAATATACAAGTCTTCAAAGGAAGTGAATGAGTAGAGATTAGCACAAGCCAATAGGGAGAGAACCCTTTACAATAAGGATTAACATCCTATATATAGAAAACTGATCATAAAGAAGAGACTAATGGTCAAGGAGAGAAAACCTTGACCCTACAATGCATAGGAGAATACCATTGTGGGAAGGCATACAAGTGAATGGATCTAGCATGGTGTGCATGCAAGCAACCTAGACATATCTTGATAAGGCAATCACAAGAATACAAATACTTCTAGAAGGTGGATTTCTTGACATTTTAAAGTCAAAGCATGCAGGCCTCATATGAAGGTCATAAAGTAACCATAATAAAGCATGGCCCTAGACTCCACTTGATCTCAATCCTACAAAAAGAATTAAATGGGCCCTTGTACCTCTATGAATGAAAGTAGACAAGTCGTAGGGGTTGGTGGAGCATTAAGAATCTTGAGTGCTAATCACACCATCCGAAAGTGTCACAAGTTGTTGGAAGTCAGATGTTGGGTCTTGTCACAAGGGGAGACAAATCAAAAACCTCAAGGTTTCGAGATTCTAGGTTCATGAAGGAAAAGACTTGGAACCTCGGGGTTCTGGGATTTCAGGGTCATGAAGGAAAAGACTTGGAACCTTGGGGTTCCGGGATTCTGGGTTCATAAATGAAAAGACTTGGAACCTTGAAGGATTATGGATTCATAAAGGAAAAGGCTTGAGAACTCCAGGAATTCTAGGATTCTGGGTTCATGAAGGAAAACGCTTAGAACCAGGGGGTTTCAGGATTCTGGGTTCAGGAAAGAAAAGAATTAGATAATATTTTCTTCTCATCCTTAGACCATATTAATGAAATATATTTTAATTAGGATCATATGTAACAATTTATTTTTAGCAATATAAATGATTTTAAGATAGGAATGTATCAGTTGTTATGCTAATGCTAAATGAAAATCCTCACATACCTATAATTAACCCTATTTGTTGTTAATCATTGCAAGCAACCTCACTATCTTACCCGATTCACTTATTCGATTCTTATTCCTTTAGGTTTTAGTATAGATTCAATCTCTATCTATAACTTAATAATAGTTCTGATATGATCTTATCAATGGCAATCCCTCTAGATGCTTTTGATTCCTTTCCTTTATATCTCTCAATGTGAGGGATGGGTCACACCCCTTCATCATGTATGCCATTTGGCAAGAGATACGCCCTTTCACTATTAGTACCCTTTGAAAGAAAGCAACTCAAATATTCATTTTTTTGTTGTTTGAAAAAGGCACAACCTTTCACAATCAAATTTTCCCTTCTTATTTAGACTTTTGAAATTATTCTCTATTCGAATGAGTTCTCTTTTTCCTTTTATACCTCATATTTTGAGGAGTCACAACTTATCATTTCATGCCTTTTGAACATTCATTAACTTATTTAAAGTTTAATTATATTTTGTTATATTCTTTTATATTTAAATTTAAATTTGATTTGTTATTCTTTTATATTTTAATTTTATTATTATTTACTATTAAATTCTATTATTAGAGTGGGAACATTACAAGATCAAGTTTTTGGACATGAGGGTAGAAATAGAAAAAAATAACAATTATTTGAGTAATAATTTCTTTCTATACAAAGAATTAAAATTATGTTTCTGGTAATAATTATTTGAGTAGTTATTTCTCCGTAAACAAAGCTTTAAGATTGTGTTTTTGGTAATAATTATTTGACTAGTTGTTTCTCCATATACAAAAGGTTAGCATTGGATTTTTGGTGGTGAGTCTAGTGATGAAAAAAGAAATTAAATATTACAATAACAAAGTAACAATTATTTGAGTAATTGCTTCATTGTATACAAAGAATAGCTATTTTAGTTGTTTCTCTATATACAAATGATTAGCATTGGATTTTTCTAGGTGATTGAAGTGATGAAAAAAATAATTAAATATTATAATAACAAAATAACAAGCATTTAATTAATTGCTCCATCATATACAAAGGATAATTATTTGAGTTCTTGTTTCTCCATATACAAATGGTTAGCATTGTGTTAATATGTTCCAAACATAAATGTAAATAAACAATTGACAAATATACCTCAATTTTGAAATGCTTGGCATGAAGTTCCACACAAGCCATAATTTTTCTAGAACATGTTAGTGTATTCTTTCATCATGGAAAAACATAATGTAGTTGATCATAATTGATGTAACAAAGTTGTATCTTTAAATGCCTTGCTCCTTGATTATAGATCTATGCTCAATTGATTTGAATTGCTTGATTGAAAAATTGGTAGATGTGGGTTGGAGTTGATAGGGGTTTGAAATGAGAAATAGACTTGTATATATATGCAACTTGCACCTTTTCAAGTTAAAATTTTGAAAAAGTCAAAATTTGGAGAGGAAATTCCTACTATTTGTGAATCCAACATTCATCTTTCAAATTTTAGGTCCAATTTCCATGAATAAGGGTTCCCAAGACCCTAGTCCTAGAAAATTGAGCCATGAGGAGCATCATGAATAAGGGAATGAACCAAATGTATGGAAACATTCTCAAACCTAAGTACAATTAGGCATAAATAAGGCACAACCACTAAAGTGAGTCCAAACCTAGTGTATATTTATAAAGAGATACAACTTATGATTCAATATTTAGCCTCCTCTTAGCAAGAGTATGAAATTATTCTCATGTACTCTTGGGAAAATATGGAGAAACCAAATATTATTTCACCAAGATATTGAAGATTCAAGATGACTACAAGTTTGGAAAGGTGGTAGCTCCCAAGACATGATATTGTCAGTCTACAATATTCATATAAAAGGGAAGTACAAAGTGAGTATTATGAGTAGCATTGGTAACACACATGGAGCATGCAAAACACAAAGTTGTGACATTTAGAACTAGTAAGATTCATATATTTTCACTAGGAACCATATCAAAAAGACAAGGCATAGATCTAGGAATAGTAATATCCTTATATAGTTACTAGGAGTCATGTCGGAGATACATAAAAGCATGATACCCAGGTTAGTAAGATCCTCTAAAAGTTAGTCATAGATCACATTCTAAAAACAAATAGAAGGTCATAGCTTGGTAACCTAACTAGTCCATGAGTAGTAGCTCAAAATGTTATCAAAGCTAGGTTAGGTTAGGAGCCCCAAGAACCTATAATGTGTCTTATAATGGGTGTTGAAAATAATCTAGACTCAAGCCAACAATGGAATGGTAAGAAAGGGGGTAGTAGCTCAATGGTAGAAAAATTTATTAACAAATAGAAGGCCTTAAGTTGAATTCATAGCTATTTTATGAGTATTAGCTTAACATTTTCATTCATAAATAACATATACTCCCACCTCTACCATAGATCCAACTTCCACCATTTCTCCTTCCACAACCTCTAGTCACCTTCATGTACCAAAGCCACTAGTGCCACACCTTTAGTACTTACATCCTCCACTTATCATCCAACATATGGCCTATTTATTAACTTTATTTCTTCTACATGTAAAATCCATATGCACAAGATGGACTGATAATTGGTAGATGTAAAATCCATAGTCCACAACCTTCGCTAATATCCTTTCTGTCGGTGTCAGAATGTGAGGTTTGTAATAGGATGCAACATTCATCAAAAAATAATAGAGAGGAGATTTATAACAAGCTGGCAGATCAAACAATGTAGGAAAGCATCAATTAAAAATAAATACAAGAATGCAGTTTATAGAGTTTAGTAAAAGGGACAATGAACAAACATAACACTACTTTGGAAGGCTACAGAGATGGTGTGTGGCACAATATAGAGACAGGATATGCAAGAAAGAAGAATAGAAAAGATGCAAGGTTGAGCCATAGAGTATGGTATGATATACATCAAAGTGTAAAGGCTTTTGAAACTCTACCATAAATATAATTTCCATGTGTTTGATCAAATCAATATCTATTTGAAAAATTGAAATGCTAGGGAGACACATTAAATGTGAAGAGGATTGATGTGCATGGAGATTTTTAATTGCATATTTGAATAAATATTTTATTATAATCTTTATGTCAGTTAATTTTTTGTGCAAGCTTTACCCTCTTTGGAAGCTGCCATACCATTCAAATATTCATGTATTGGGACCTAATTGTGAAAGTTTGAGATCCATTGGGAAAAAAGTTGTCATTTTGCCATGACAACTTTTGCATTTCTTGTAGAAACTTCTTAAAAATATGGTTGGAAATTTATTTTATGGTACTTTGAGGTTTTAACTCACTTGTATTGGAATAAAAAGGCCTTTGGCATGCCATCCAAGAGTTTTGCTTAATGAAATTGGGGTTTTCTGTGCAATTTTTGATGTTTCGATTTGATTCTCTTTATTTTTCATTGTCAAAATCATCATAATTTGATGGAAAGTCAATTGGATGTGGTAGAGAAGTTATTTAAATTTATTTTGTCTTTTTGTGGCATTGAATTCATTGTGTTTTAAAGAACATATCAAAGTTTTTCCAAAAAATGTCAAAATTGTGCCTAGTGTTTACCGAGAGGAGTAAATAATGTATAGTTTGGTCTTCCATGCATATAAATTCACCCAAATGTGTTGGAAGACCTATTTTCATGATATGTATCATATTATGTTGTGTTAAGGGTTCCAAATTAGATTTGGTATGTGTTCGGGCATGAGGATAGTCTAATATCTCTATGTATCGGACAGTAAAAGGCAGTAAGAGTGAAGAACTTGGTGGTAAGACCAAGCGATTGGTATTTTGAAGTGGTTAATGATAGAGAGGGGTGAGGGGACCCTATGAAATATTTGGAATGATTTGTGGATCAAAACCAAATGAAATCGATTAAATTTCTATGACTGTCCTAAGGGTATTAATTGTCACAGTCATAGTTTTACTAGTGATATTGTTTTTGTTTTGACAGAGTTGTGTTTGTAAACCCAAGTGTGGACATGTAATGGAGTCATGAGATGTCTTAAGACTACATCAATACTTAACAACAACATAGTGTGTAGGCACCTAAAATATGAAAGGACTACATATTGGAAGGAGTCAATGATCCATACTTATCACAAGCTTTTGCAGCTCATGTAGACTTAAGGTGAGTTGAAAAATGACCATCAATGAGTGTGAACCGTATATTCACAAATTATGATCAGTTTCCATGATACTTGACCCTATCCTCATGATGTAGGATCAGTTCATATTAGTTTTCCCAAGCCTAGAAGCTAATTAATGTATCCAAGGGTGTCTATAAGAATGGATTGTATGATCATTGACTTTGTATGTTGAAACCATTATACATGCCCTTAGCTCTGCATCATACACATGAGTCAAGGATGATAGTGTGGTGTGAAAACATTCTATATGCATAGGACACAATAATCTGTACCAGATAGTGCTAGGTGAAATATATTTAATATATTAGACTTATAGGGACATATGGGGAAGTTTACGTGTGTGATGATACCATGAAAGGTTTGATATCCCTATGTATCAGATTGATAAAACCAGTGAAATACAAAAAAAATGCATTGAGAAGGAAAAAGGTTGAATTTAAAAACATTTGGTGTTGAAGTTATGTGTGGGGACCGTGCCAATTCAAATACTTTGTTTTAGTTTCAAAGGGTGTAAAAAGATTAAGCATTTTATTTACCGTCCTAATAGACCATCCATCATAACAATGGTTACCAATGATCTGTGTGTTTCAAACAAAGTTCTATCGGAAGGCTCTTTCTATTGTAATACCAAGTGAGTGTTCATAGACCTTGTGTAGGGTCCTCCAAGCCTATAGTAAGGAGTTCAAAGCCTAGATATATTGATTTGGCCTTGTGGCCATCAATGAGTGTTGACCCAATAGAAGAAGTCTTAAGACTGACAATTTTGGAAGTTTGGCATTGTTGAGAGAAAACATTTAGGTGTGAACCTCGTCTTCATGTATTAGGATTAGTTTCCATGATACTTGACCCTATCCTCATGGTGTTGGCTAGATTCATATTAGTTTTCCCAAGCCTAGAAGCCAAGTAATGTATCCAAGGGTGTCTAGAAGAATGGACTATATGATCATTGACTTTGTATGTTGAAACCATTATACATGCCCCTCCATTGAGGGTATTGAGGAAGATTGGGATCAAACTAGTGTGTTTTGTTGAAGAAACATGATGTGAGAAGTTTGGTGCAGAGGCAAGGCAGAACTTAGTATTTGATATTAGGACAACAACCACATTGATTAGGCAAGTCAAATAAGGTCTCTCCAATGTTTAGGATACACAAGGGCAGCATTAGTCATGCAAGTATGCATGAGCATGTGAATGGATAGTTACTTTCCTTTTAGACTGATTTGGACAATATTGAGAGGATCCTATAAGGATGACCTGATTTTGGATGCCAAGGAGAGAATTGAAAGGAAAAGAGGAAATACACCACCAGATGCCAAAAGAAGGTATGGGATACTATTAAGAATGTAATTATGTACTAATGAATTACTCTTTATATTTATATAATCTAACATATTTCAAAATTTTGATAGACTAAGTGACACGTAAAAGGAAATCAAGGCAAGACAAGAAAAGCACGAGCAATACAAACTCGGCTCTGGTGGTTATATGAAACTTGCTGTACGAATTGTAAGTATCAATAAATGAAATATCCTGTCAAAATATTTATAAATTGCAAATGAATTTATTTTTTTATCAAACAACGCAAGAAAAATTCACAATACCAAGCAAAAATGCAAGGCTCTAAATTCAATAGAGCACCCATAGAAGATGACAAGAGAATTGCCTACCAGCAAGGCTATATAGTTGTGGCATAATGGCTATGAGAATTGAGTGGGAAAACACAAGATTCTGGTGCATCCATCACACAGGTAAATAAGCTAAATGAAAATTGTTTTAAATTGAATACTTTACCAATAATCTAATTGATGTTGAGTTCCAACATAAAGTGACTATATCTATTTTAAACAAGTAAGCAATGAAAACAATATGCTTGACATTGGAATGCAACCTGCTAATCGTGAAGCACCACCTGCACATGAAGGTCCAGATGTGCATCCCAGCAGTGGAGGTATTCATTTGCTATTCAAATTTATTTATATAATTATTAATACAATTAAAAATCTTAATTTGTAATTAGAGTAGTAATTAGTGTAACCTTTTTTGTTAATATTTTAGAGCATGTAGTCAGTGGTGACCAAGTGGAGCATGATCCGGGTACACAACATCAGGAATGTGATGTTCCCCAATTAGGTAAAGAGGACCGTTGTTATTCCTTTAAAAAAATTTAATTGCAATTGGTGTTCAGCATTAATGTAATCTTTAGTATTTCAACTCTAGAGGATCTAGAGGGTGTTCAACATGTTGAGGTTGAGGCTAGACAAAATGATATGGCCCCATCAGGTAAAGAGCACAACAATTATGTTCTCTAAATTAATGAAATACTTGTAACAATAATAAAAAATGTTTTGAATTTAATCCATTTCTTTGTTATTGCAGAGGACCCCCCTTTGCTTCAGTGTCCTTGTCCTCAGTATAGGAGTAGACATAGATCAAGATCATGAGCAAAGGGCAGAACAACTAAAGAGGAGGGAAATGATGAAGAAAACGATGCTCCACTTATTCTTTTCATATCTTAAATAAATAAATGATTGTAATCTACCTTATTTGATAGCGACTTTTTTAATGTGTTAATGAATGTAATTATGTGCTAATGAATGGTTATGAATGATATGTGTTAACTAATATTGATGAATGTTGTGTGTTAATTAATGTTAATCAATGTTATGTGTTAATGAATGTTATGTGATATTAATGAATAAATGTTATATTTTATTAATGGCAGAAAGAATGAATGAATATTAGATGTTAATGGGGAATTTAGAGTTATGTTAGGGGGATGGGGAGGGTCCAAATGAGCTTCCACCTTCATGTGGTTGGCCTTGTTAAGTAAATAATATTAAACTATTCTCAAAACCAAGCGAAGCTCAATAAGATAACACACTTTTCAATATTTCATTATGTTGCACAGTTAATCTTATTGAATAATGTATATTGAATCTTAATTGCAGGGTCCAACAGAGCCAACACGAACAACAACACCACAAGTTGCTAGGTATAAAGAACTCCCATATAGTCTTGTATGTACACTAACATTATGAGTTGCTTCTAGTGGTTATATCCATGGCGGGACTGCAAAAGTTATGAATATGCCTCATTCTTGTAAGGTTTTTTATTAGTTGACATTTTCTTTAGCATTTTTAAATTTTCCTTATCATTTTAAGTCTAACCACTTTTATATGGAATTTATTGTTCTAATGTTTTACTATTTTCCAGACATTATTGATACAAGGACTTGCATTGCATCCATTTTTTCAATTAGGTATTATAAAGGGTAGGTTGTATTTGTAAACGTCTCTTTGAGTTAATCCAAATTTTATAACTGTTACCTCACATCTCATTATCGCTTCATATCTCTATGTTCTATGAGTAGAACACCTATGTTTTTCTTTGCCAATCCTCTAAGATAGTTTATGACTACTAATAACTGTATATTTTGATAATTTTATATTTTCTTAGAACCATGATAATAGTGATATTGTATCAATAGAATAGATATATATATATATATATATAGTTATTATCCTTCTATAACTGTACATTGGACAATGTTCTTTCACGAGCCATGGTTCCTCTGTGTGAGGATTATTATGACTATATGCTACTATTACTTGGTGATTCATATGGACTATTATTTAGGCATTCTCCTTATCACTATTGTATGATCTGCATGGTTGCTATCTTATATTTTTCAACCAATCTTAGATTTTCCCTCGATGATCATGTATTTTCTTTCTATTTGTATTCCCCATAATTTGACTCTTTTTCATACTACTTTTTATACGCTTTCTCATCTCCTAGACTAATGCATAATGTTCTATCATAAGCTATATAGTCCCTCATTGTTGAAAATAAAACCTTTAAATAGTAGCATACTATTTTACCATCTTATAACAAGATGGCTCCCATGACATCCTCAGTAGCATTTGTGTAAGATTAAATGAGAAACAAAGAATTAGGTAAGGTCAACATTGGAGCATTGTGATGCAGACCATCCGCCAATCTCAATCAATTAGAGAGATCTTTCTCCCAAATCACCTATTCAATAGGGAACAAACCCGAAGCCCTCACTAGACCACTAGCCCCTCAAGTTGCTTCAGCACTCCAAAGACTCACTTCTACTCCCTAGTCCCATAAAACCATTGACATACATCACATAGGGCATTCTCACCTTTCCCAAATCTATCTTGAGGTCTTCAAACCCTTGAATCATACCAACTCACAAAATCTTACTCCCTCAAGCCCTTCTCCAATTAGGACTCCTAATGGCTTTTGGACATAGCTCCTAATGCCAAGTAGGCACACATCAACCCAAGGGTACTCAAATACATCCCCTCTATTTTGGCTTTGGTTTCATCCAATTTGATTTTGTTTTGAAAAAGATATTCCAATTTTTGTAAAGCACTGTCAAAACCCTTCCTAGGGTTAATAGTGACCATAACTAATGTAATGCATCATTTTTAGCCATAGGAAAACCACCAAAACTGGTGGGAAATTGTAAAATATCATTCCTTTTCATATTTTTGTGTTTTGAGGGCTCACGAGTAATTTTGGCATGTGCTAGTTGAATGCAAGGGACTGATTTCTGAGTCATAGTATGAAACACAGTGATTTCATTGAGTTTGAAGTGGTATGAATGCATCAATGGTTCTTGGGGAGTCTAGTGAAGGGAAAGAGGAATGTGTGAGGGCTCCATTGACAAGGGAAAGGGTCACCAAATTGAAGTACCAATAAATAAGAAAACCTTTGGTTTTTCTAAGTTAACAGTGACTATGACTATCTTAGCAAAACCAGTGAGACAACAATTTCTTGTTTGCCAAATAGGGTGTGATGGTAAGTTCAGCAGTTGGAGTTTTGGGAAGGTTGGTATGTGGACCCTATAAATTCCTAGAATCCTTTTGGAGGCACTGAGGAGAGGGGAGGAAGGCCATGTTCATTATCCCAAGCCTACATGAATGGAACAAAAGGACAATGGTGTAACAGTAAGACTTCCTTTGTACTTTGGTTGGTTGGTTCATTTTATAATGTATATAATAACTGCCTTATCTAGATTAGAGACTAACTTAGTAAGCCCTTTTCTAGCCCATAAAGGTAGGGCAGATCCATTGTAGAGAGTTCTAACTAATTTCATTTACGAGCATTCTTTGTTCTTTGTAATGTTCCTAGTGTGCAACCTTTACTTGCAAGTACTACTTATAACTAAGAGAAACATCATGTGTACAACTTTTGTTGAATGCCTTTTAAGTGACCTCAAAATGTCTTGGTTATCTTTCACCAAATCATTGTTGCTGATACCATGTTGTTAGTAAAATTAGTAGATGATTTCCTTTGTTTATTTTCATGCATTTCTTTGTAAACAATTTAAATATTTGGCACCTAATTCTTGATGGTAATCCTGATTCCTACATATTGTGAAAGTCACTATTCATTGAATACTCATGATTGTTATTTTGAAATTCAGTGTTAATTCAATAGTTATTTAGTATGGCATTTCACTTCTAATTTACTATTGATGTTCTATTGTGTTTTATAACTTAAAACTTAACAATCACTAAAAGCTTTGAATTGTAGTAGGTTTTAGATTAATATTTAAAATATCTAGTTTATTAGTGATGTGTTATTGTGTTTTATGAGTTAAAACTTACAATCAACACAAGATTTGTATTGTAGTAGGTCTTAGGTTGATAAATGTAGCTTTGAATATAACTAGTGCATCTTAACATATAACATTGTGTGTATGTGCTTGAATGTATCCAATTCGTGTGTGCTTGCATTGTTAGGAGTGATTAATCTTAGGATTTATTTTCAATAAAAAAAGAATAGAATTCTTTGTCTCATGTTGAAAGAGAATCTCAACCTTTTACCTAGGCAAACCCAAAAAGACTCATTTTAAATTTTTTTAAAGTTTATACAACTTGACATGCAATCTGTAGAATGACATTCTAAATTGCAAGTACATTTTGTTCATAGTAGGCTAATTTTTTATTGTACAAGAGCTTCCCTTTCTAATTGGAACAACAGTTAACATTAACACCATTGGCTATTCCCCACAAATTCATGTTCATCAATTGTATTTGGTTTTTTACTTTCTATGTGTGGAAGTTGAGTTCAAAATATTTTTCTAATGGAATTTTCATTCCTAGACCATAGAAAATAAGGCTCTTCCACATAAATCAAAATTTCCTAAAAATTTTACACTTTGGAAGATTATTTGAAAGATTCCTTTACAAAATTTGTAGCTCAAAAAAATTATTGAATGTAGCTGATCTTTAGCATTCACCCAAACTCTTCACAAACTATTCTCCTAATAAAACATGCCAATATAACTTTTAACATAAGCCCTAATGAGTGGATTCCCTATGCTTTCTCTCTTTACAATGTGCCTAACTGACCTATTGTCATGGTCCCTACTTTACTACTAACTTCTACCATTTCCTCCACAAGCAATGTTTAGACAGTCATTCTAAAGTGAGGTACTAATAGAGTTGTTGATTGTTAAGGCCTCCAAGATTAATTTATCAAATATGATCTGGATTCCTTAGCCTCCCCTTCGACAAATATTTTCAATAGAGCTGTTTGTTCAAGGTTTCCCCAATCTTGGTCTCAACATAAATTCATTCTATTCATGGCTCTAGGAATCTGTCCAATTCTAGCAACTATAGGACTATAATGATTGGTCATACATTTTTCAAAGTTTTTTCCACAATGGTAGACATGCAATTTTTTTATGAGTACCTAGAGAAAGGTAATGTTTGAGCTTGTGGGAAAGCTAGCTTCAAGGGAGATTACCAAACCATTGACCATATATTTACACTCTAGGCTATTGTTGAGAAGGCTCACCACTACTCTTCCATAGTCTTTTGTTGTTTATAGAATTTTTGAAGGACTTTGACTCAATTGGGAGACAACTGCTTTTCCAACAAAAAATGATGTCAACATTTTGGATTCTCTCATTAGCATTGCTTGTAGGCTTTATGAAATTTATTGGGTAGCTTCATGCTTACAATATCTTCAACTTGATAAGGAGAACAACTGGGGTCAAACAAGGGTGTCCTATCTCCAACCCTCTATAACATCTACATTGACAAGTTGGTGGAGCTTCTTTGACTACACACTCATGCGGATGATAGTTGCAATTTTACATGAGGGGTTATTTCTAATCTACTTAATGATGATATTGTTCTTCTCTCTCATTTTGCCAAAGGGTTGCAACATTACTTTCTTTTCCACTCATCTCTTCATTGGTACTTTAGGGTTGTACATGCCATCATCGATCCCTTTTTCCAACCGCTACCTTAAGACTGCATTCCTATCATTTTTTATTACCCCTCTCAACCTACCACCCTTGGCATTATCAATACCATTAATGACTACATTAATTTGTAGCCTTGTTGTGCCCCTTCAAATGCTTAATGGCCAAAGAGAATTTTTGTAGATAGATCATCCACTTCACATGCCACACATTTTCCAATTTACTTTGTGGGTAGTAATTGAAGTGGGCGATGATCAATTGAATGGTAGTCTCTTTGTTAAGAATACAGTGGCACCATTGTTTGATTACTTGTATGAGGGTTCAAGGCTCCTTTTCATAAGTTCAATAGTGCCACAAGGTATCATTAATAGAGTTTGAGTGATGGGCAATAGGTTGGGTATGCTAAATTAGCATGATTCCCAGTACATAATCAAATGAATCAATCTAAATATCCAATGATTTTGGAATATTCAATAGAGTAAATTCTATAACAAAGTAGAGGTGTTGTTTGAGGCAATTAAAGGAATGTTTTTTGTGGAGTCCATAGCAATGTTACCATTCCGCATATAACCTTGTTGAGTGATAAAGGAACACATGAAAATCCAAGGACTAACCTTTTATAGAAGTTCTCAAGTTTGAGAAAGATGTGAAATTATTTGAGTTTGCATGGGTATGCTAGTTGTCGTGCTCTGTGAAGTGTACTTGTACCTGCAACCACAATGCACTCAATAAATAATTACAAGCAATGGTTAGAAAATTGAAACAATGGAAGATAAAACCATAGCTAATCGACTTATTGCCTCTTAGTAAATGCGAGTATGAATTTTGCTCTCAGATCTTAGTATGCAAATTCCAGTGACTTGACTACACTTAGATGGAGGATTTGAATGCTGAAAATGCATGATCTAGCAAGAATAGCATGATTAAGCTATATGAATTCATGATTGATCTAGAAAATGAACTAAAATGAAGATGCAATTAAACTAAAATGAGCATGATAACATTGCTAAGGAATGATAAACTAGAAGCTAGATGCCTATAATAACAATGCTTCAGCTATGAATGAGATGGGATCCATATTGCTCCAAAATGAGGTCTATTTATAGGATTTTCCAAGGCTAGGGGTGAGTTGGCATGAATCAATGGTTTAGATTGATCTGAAGATATCAATGGTTAAATTGGAGGAAGTTGGCAAAGGGAGTTGGATTAAAGGGAACACTTAGTGACAAGTGTCACAAAGGTTCTAGAAGATGTTGGATGAAAGGGGACAAGGTGGTAGGTAGAATGGGTTAGGTTTAGGAATGGTTAGGTTTAGGAGTGGTAGAAGTTAGGAGAATTTGAATTTAGAAATTCAAATATTAGGAAAATGACTAATTAATCTCAACAACTCATAAATGATTTGTTTTAATTAATTAGGGAATTAGAAGAACTGATTTTGCTGGAGGGAATTAATTAATTTGAATTAATTAATTAAAGGGGGGAAATGAAATGAACCTATTTAATAAATCTTTAGATTTATTAATAAGTAGATGAAAAGGGAAATTTAATCAAAATGCTTAGTGAATTCAATTAAATTGGGGAGGAGAGATTAATTAAATAATTGCTTATTTAATTAATTATCTTCAAACCATTTTTAGGTGTATACATTTTGCCCCTCTTCGAAGCGAGGTGTGATGACATGTTGATTCAAAGAATAATCTCATTTTGATGATGGTATTGATTTGATAGGATGCCCCAGCTCTTGGTTGCTAAATTCTAGTATAATGATGCCCCCTCAGGAGATCAATTGAGACAATTGATCTTTGGAGTTTTTGCGAGATTGATATCCCAATAGATTTGATTTGATTTCTGCAACTGTTGTTTGATGAAAATGCAATTTCTTTGATTAGCTTGATTGCCTAGATTGGTAAGATTGAAAAATCTTAATTGATTTGATTCAGTCTAGTTTCAGGAAGGATTCATCCTGTATAAGACATGGATGATCATAATGTCTAGTTTCAGGAAGGATTCATCCTGTATAAGACATTGATGATCACGTTTGGTTTCAGGAAGGATACATCTTGTATAAGACGTGATAGAATTGATAAGGTTGATTAGATAAAGAACTGACAGTTTGTTGATATGAGTTGCATAAATTTTTGGATATGCTGATGTTGATGCATTTGAGGGAGATAGCATAAGATTTTTGCTGAGTTGACAATATATGAGTTATTTTGATTATGTATACACCTATGATGATACTTTAATGATTCCTACGATAGAGTTAGCCTTGGATAGAAGGAGCTTTTGGGATCCATGCAAGAATGAAATGCAAGCTAAAATGCAAATGAAATGCAATGGAATGCAAAGCTATGACCGGACCAGTCACTGGATTATTTTGTGTTTTTGTCATCATTGAGCTTTTGAAATGTGGGAAGTGAGTGCAAAAATCGATGGTATAATTAAACCATGATGACCTGGGCACTATTTTCCTAGATTTTGATATAGCAAGTTAACACAAGCATCGAGGTATAATTGAACCGAGATGACCTGAGTGTTGTTTGCATAAAACAGGCAGTATTAATCATTTCAATACGCAAATTGGAAATGTCTTCAATGATATTTTGATGATCATGTCCTGAGACAAATTTGCACATATTCGTGATTAATTTTCAAATAGTAGACAAGAAAAATATCATGTTTCTTCCTTGTTCCTCTAGTCAATGACATCCCAGAGTCACTCAGAAATCATGATAGCGAAAAGCAATATAGAAAAGTTGAACAATCATGTTACAATCAATCATTCAAAAAGACATTATCCACTTAAAAGTGTGTGATGTGTTTAGATTGATTTTGTGATAGCTTGATAGTCTGATCTTGTGTTCAGTGTTGGATGTGTCTCAGTTTTTGCTCGGTAAGATTTTTCTAACTGTTTGGTCTACTTGTTTGATTAAGCTCAAAATTGATAAAAAATTTGCCCCCAGCTAAGTGTAGAATTTTGCCCCAAGCCTAGAAGCAAATTCGTTATGATATATCCAATGATCCAAACCATGGTAAGAAGCCACCTGGGATGCTTGCGTATGTATAAAGGCTTCATGATGATCAGCGCTGAAAAAATGCGAAAAAATGAATGCAAGCGAAAAAATGCATGAACTAATAGATGGAAGTGCCAGCCGATAGATAGCGCCTGTTTGCCAGGTTTTCACCATTTGTTTTTATTGCACTTTTTCTGATATTTGATTTTTTTGGATTTTCTGCTTTTTCACTTTTTAGAATTTTTTTGATTTTTCACTGTTTTTTGATTTTTCTGATTTTTCAGTGTTATTTGATTTTTCTGATTTTTCATTGTTTTTTTTATTTTTTAGACATAGAACCTCTTCAGGTGCATGCTATTGATAGATTCCTCAAGTTGATCTCCATCCTGTGTTGATAGCTGATATGCTCCCGATCCAAATATTGCTATGACCACAAACGGACCTAACCAGTTTGGTTCAAATTTGCCTTTCTTTTCTCGATCTGCCTAGTTGCGTGTATTTTCTTTTAGCATTAGTTCTCCCACTTGAAAGATTCTTGGTTTAACCTTATGATTATAGCTCCGACACATTCTTTGCTGATATACCTTTAGATGATCAAAGGCATTTTGTTTTCGTTCATGGATTAGTTCTAACTCTTGCAGTCTAGATACTCTTTGTTCTTCATCTAGGATGAGTCCTTTTAGTGATACACGAAGAGAGGGTATCTCTACTTTGATTGGCAATATGGCTTCTGATCCATATACAAGAGAGAATGGTGTGGCACCTATCGGTGTGCGGATACTGGTGCGGTAGGCCCATAAAGCAAGATTCAATTGAATATGCCAATCTTTCCCAGCATCATTCATTGTCTTTTTAAGAATTTTTAGGATAGTTTTGTTAGATGCTTCTGCCTGCCCATTTCCCTGTGGATAATACGGTGTGAAGAATCTGTGCTGGATTTTGAACTTCTCACATAGCTCTTGTACATCTTGATTCTTGAATGGTCGCCCATTATCAGTGATAATGGTCATTGGTATTCCATAGCGACATATGATATAGTTCAAGATAAATGCAGCTATTTGTTTTCCTATGATGTTGATGAGAGGTACAGCTTCAATCCATTTTGTGAAATATTCAGTAGCTACTAGGATGAATTTATGTCCATTAGATGAGGAAGGATTTATCTTTCCTACTAGATCAAGTCCCCATTGACAAAAAGGCCAAGATGTTGCTAAAGCATGTAGTTCTTGTGCTGGTGCGTGGATCAAGTTCCCATGGATTTGACATTGTTTGCATGTTCTTGCTATTTTAAAAGAATCTTGTTCCATAGTCAGCCAATAGTAGCCCAAGTGTATGAGTTTCTTCGAAAGGGTAAGACCACTTGAATGAGTGCCACAAATGTCATTATGGACTTCATGTAAGGCCTTCTCAGATTCTTCTTGTTCAAGACATTTTAAGAGAGTATCGTCTAGACCTCGTTTATATAGGGTATCTACAACGAGAGTATAATGGGAGGATTGGCGAATAAAATTTCTCTTTTGGTTCTTGGATAGGTCAGGAGGTAAGATATTATCTTTCAAGTATGTGTAAGTTTGGCCATAGCAAGAGGAATCATGTCCAATGAGTTGACAGATGGATTGGGAATCATGACAATTATAGGCGGGATGAAACAACTCTTCAACCAGGAATTCATAATGCTCTTGATTTTCCTGTGTCTGCAATAGAGAAGCAAGTGTAGCCATGGCGTCTACTGCTTTGTTGTCATTTTTGGGGATCTGTTCAAAAGTTATTTCTACAAAGTACTTCTTGATATCATCCACCATCTTTTTGTAAGGAATGAGTTTGTCATCTTTTGTTTGATAGTCATCATTGATTTGATTAATGACAAGCTGGGAGTCTCCAAAGACTTGAAGTTGCTTAATATTTCATTCTACAGCAATTTTGATACCCGTTACCATTGCTTCATACTCTGCTATATTGTTTGTGCATGGAAAGCTTAGTTTGTATGCTTTCAGGATTGTATGCCCTTGTGGTGTGATGAAAAGAATTCCTGCTCCTGATCCGTGTTGTGTATATGAACCATCAAAGTATAGTTGCCATGTTTTTGTTGTAACTGTTAAGATATCAGCATCAAGAAATTCAATCTGTAGAGGATGATTATCTTGAAGTGGTGTCTCTGCTAGTTGATCTGCGATGACTTGTCCCTTGATAGATTTTTTGTCAACATATTTGATATCAAATTCACTTAGAATCATGATCCATTTTGCTAGTCGTCCCGTCAATGTGGGTTTGCTGGGCAAATACTTTAGAGGATCGATTTTAGCTATCAACTTGATGGAGTGAGATAGTAGATAATGTCGTAGTTTTTGGGAAGCAAAAACTACTGCCAAGCATGCTTTTTCTGTTGATGAATAGTTAACCTCATATCCCACTAGTGTTCTGCTAATGTAATAGATGGCTTGTTCTTTTCCTTCATTATCTTCTTGTGCAAGCAAAACTCCTAATGATGCTTCGGTAGTTGATACATAGAGTAATAATGGTTTTCCTGGAATTGGTGACATTAGAACAGGTGGTTGCATGAGATACTCCTTGATCTTGTTGAATGCTTCTTCACATTGATGGTCCCACTTGAAATTAACATGTTTATGCAATAGGTGAGTGAATGGTTGACATTTATCTGCTAATTGAGCCACAAATCTTCTGATTGACTAGAGTCTTCCTTGTAGTGATCTTAGTTGACTGATATTCTTGGGAGATGCCATTTCCATGAATGCTTTTACCTTAGCTGGATCTACTTCGATTCCTCTTGCTAAAACAATGTATCCCAAGAGCTTTCCTGAAGTAACACCAAAGGCACATTTCTTAGGGTTTAGCCTTACCTTGTATTGTTCTAACCTGTCAAAGATCTTTTCTAGTATCTCTATATGTTCTTCTCTGTTGTATGATTTAGCTAATATGTCATCCACATAGTCTTCCATGAATGTATGCATCATGTCATGAAATATAGGTGTCATAGCTCTTTGATATGTAGCACCTGCTTTCTTTAATCCAAAAGGCATGACGTTCCAATAGAAAGTACCCCATGGGCATGTAAAAGCTATCTTTTCTTGATCTTCAGGTGCTATTTTGATCTGATTGTATCCAGAGAAACCATCCATTAGAGAAAACATGGAGTGTCTAGCAGTTAAATCCACAATGATGTCAATGTTAGGCAAAGGAAAGTCATCCTTTGGGCATGCATTATTAAGATCTCTGAAGTCCGTGCATATTCTGATGCTTTTATCTGGTTTTGAAATAGGAACAATGTTAGATACCCATTGAGGATATGCTATAGGTCTGATGAATCCGACATCCAGTAATTTCTTTACTTCTGCTTTGACTAGAAGAGCAATATGCGGATGCATTTTCCTTAACTTTTGTTTGACTGGTTTATCTCTTGGATTAACATTCAAATGATGCATAATAAGTTTTGGATCTAACCCTGGCATGTCTACATATGACCAAGCAAAATTGTTTTGCCGTAGTTTGAAAAATTCTATATACTGTTACATTTCTTTTTCTGATAGAGAAGTTGCTGGATGAAGAATCTTTGGTTTCTCTATTGTGCCAATGTTAACCGCCTCTGTTGGTTCAATCAGAATGGATGACCTTTCTAGATAGTGCTCAGGTAAAGTGTCAAATCTCCCATCTTCTAGTGCCTCAAGGAGGTTTTCACCATTGGATGCGTCCTTTGTTTTTACTTTTTCTCGTTCTAATGTTGCCAATAAATGGTTTTCAGCATTAGACCCGATGTTATTTTCTTTATTTTCATTTTTGCAACTAGGAGATTTGGCACCCACTTGACTGAAAGATGCGTTAGCAGAATCCCTAGTGAAGGTTGTTATAGGTTCGATTGCATATAAGGATATGGCATGGTCATTTGGAAAGGTATCAATGGTGGTATGTCCTTCATTTTCCCAATCAATAAGCTCAGGGTGGATTAGAGGTAAGGGATCTTTAGGTTGGTATGTTTCAATGGTTTCAAGGGTCATGATGGAGGTATCAAAGTTTCCAATATGTATGTCGATGTCTAGAACAATACTCTCATTAGAATGATCTTGCGTAAGCAGTTCTCGATTGTCCTCGGTTAAGTCCAAGTTAGCCAAATGTGATACTAATTCAAGTGAACTAGTTCCTGACATTTGTCCTGCATACGTGTGAACTATATCGACTTCTATATCTCCTTCAAAGCATTTTTCTTCAGCTGATTCTTCAGAGTGATAGGAATCCCATTCCCATTCATTAGAGTCTGTATCACTTGCAGCTTGTAATCTACAGATTTGTTCATATAGCATTTCTTCCGCTTTTCTGGCTATGATTTTCCTTCTTTCATATTCAATCTCCTCAGGATTGAGATTGAGTTTTGTCAAATTTTCTATGAGCTCTCCTGAAGTAATATTAGCTTCATGTTTGTTTTGATTGAGATTTAAGGCTTCTTGAGAGATGTTTTTAGTTTGTTTCTCTTGTTGATTTGAAACTTGCTTCTTTTTCCATTTCAGGTTTGTTTGTGCTTGTTGCTTAGCCAATTTTGCTTCCTTTTCAATTGCAAGTTGTTCTTTTCTATTTTTATTTTCCTCTTGTCGTGGACTAAAAGATGTGTTTTCTGGTAGATTGACTTGTCCATACCCTAATCCTGTTTTGTCAGTTTTCTGCTGAGTATGAGGCTCAATAGGTTCTGAGATACCTTCTATTCTTTTTCCTATAGGTCTTGTTCTAGTGTATCCCATCTTTCAAATAATATTGAATCCTTTTCCATATTTTTTTGTAGAAAGTCTGACATTGTTGACCTTTTGTTGAACTTCTTCATCTTTGTATAGCCATTGTAGTACATCTTTGTCTTTTGTCTCCTCTAATAAGGTTCCAGCACTAATAAATGCTCCATCAAATATCAGAAGATGTTTCACAGTTGATTGTTGTTTAGAGCTTGATGGTTTTCCCAAGGATTTAGGAGAAAGTGGTAATTGTGCTATTGAGTATTCCCCATTCCTTCGATCTCTTAACTGCATTTGTTTTTCCATACTCGACAGAATAGAGGCAAATGATTTTTCCTTGGATTGTATGTGTGAAGCTGTTGCTTCCCTGTTATGAGGAACAATTACTTCCTGAGCCATTTTTAGATTACTACAATATTGGAATGGATTTGCATCTACAGAGATTGTGATTTCTTGTCCTTTGTAGGGAGATTTTACACATTGATGATAGGTTGATGGGACAGCTTGCAAGTCTTGTATCCATGGTCTCCCTAGGAGCACATTATATGATAGGTCCAAGTCTAGAACTTGGCATGCTGTGTCTTTTTGTAGAGCTCCTACTCTGATTGGTAGTATCACAATTCCCTTGGAGGAACGTTCTTCTTCATCATAGGCTTTTATAGTGATCCTTTTCCGGACATCAACTGCATCTTCTGAATATCCCAAGGCACGAACAAGACTCAATGAGCAAATATTTAGGCCAGCTCCACCATCTATTAGAACACGCTTGACTCATGTTTTGTGAATAAGGACTTCAATATGTAAAGGACCATTGTGAGGGTGTTGTAAGGACATGTCATCTTCGTCAGTGAATGATAAGCAATGAGGGGTTGTGAGGTGTCCCACCATGGTTTGGAATTGATCAATATCAAGATCTTTGGATACGGTTGTATCTACTAATGCTCGTTCAAGAATCTCCTTGTGTGCAGGTGAAAGTTTTAAAAGTTCCAAAATTGATATTTGGGCAGGTGTTTTCTGCAATTGTTCCACTAGATTGTATTGTTTTGTTATAGTGGATGATGTGTTTGTTGTAGGACCCGAAAAAACAACTTTGGCTTTGCTTCTTGTCATAACCTGAGCATGTTCTTCATTTTGTTTTTCTTTAACTACAATCACATTCACCACATTGTCATATGTATGTGTGTAGTTTACCTTTGCTTTATCCTTACCATTGTTTGTTGCTGATGACTCACCTTTCTCATAGTTTGGAAGCGGAGTTTTAAAGGTGGTATGAGATTCATTCGTTGTATGTTCATCCACAGTTATTACACCATTATCAATTAAGTCTTGTATGACATGTTTTAACTTTTGACAATTATCTGTGAGATGTCCTTTGTTTCGATGGAAATTGCAATACTGATTATTGTTCCACCATGGTGGTTTGATTTGAGGTTCGTAATTCCATTCTTTTGGTAAAGTGATCAATTTGTTTGTGAGAAGTGTCTTTAGTGCTGATCCCAAGGGTTCACCAATGTTTGTGAATTGTCTTCGAAAGAAAGTTTTGATAGTTGCTCTTTGGTGATTGTTGTTTTGTTGTGCTGCTGCTGAGTGAGTAGATAAATTGAAAACCGGTTGCTTTGGTTTCACATTGTTGTTATCTACTATTCCATCATTGACAACATTTCGATTTCTATTCCAAAACTTTGGCTTGTCATTGTGATTGTTGTTATTGTTGTTGTTAGGAGGATGAACTCCTTCTTTGTATATTTTCAACTCACCTTTCTTTATCATAGCTTCCTCCATTATGATTCCATTATCAACCATTTTTCCAAAGCTTTGATTTCCCTGCATTTTTAAGTAATAACTCATTTGATCATTTAAGTTGTCAATGAATATATCCATTTTTTCATACTCTGGCAATGTGTGAGGATACCGTGATGCTAGGCATCTCCATCGTTGTAAGAATGTCATGAAGGGTTCTCCACTTTTTTGTTTAGTGTTACAGAGGTCTAGCATGGTCACTTCATGTTGTATATTGTAGGAATATTGCAAAATGAACTTATCCGCCAACTCTAAGAATGATCTTATTCCGGGTGCAAGTTTAGAAAACCACTCCATAGCTAGTCCCATTAAGATTTTCGGAAATAGTCTCATTAAGTAGGTATCTTCATGTACAAACTCCATACTCATGGTACAAAATTCTCTTATATGATCTTGAGGATCACAGCTTCCATCATATTTTTCATATCTCGGAGTTTCAAAACCTATTGGAAATGGTATCATGTTTAGACTTCTATCAAAAGGATAAGGACACATTTCTTGAAGTGAATATCGTCTAACATTTCCTCTTTGTATCTCTTGGATTTGTGTTTGCATCGCTTGCAGTTGTTGTGTAAGAGTCATGATAGGATTATCGACATGATTTGTTCTTGCATGACCATGATTTTGCATCCTAGGAGGATTGGGATCTCTTCTTGTATCCTCATTGAATTGAACATTATTCAAGATTTCTACTTCATCTCTTCTAGGTATGTCAGTTTCTTCATTGGTCCTGGTGGTATTGGGAATTGATGTTTCATTCATGCGGAGACCAAAGATGTCCTCGTATTGTTCATTATTATGAGGAGGGTCACTTTTCTTTTGTGTCAATTTATTCATATCAAAATCTTGGGGAAGTGTAGCACCAGATTTGGCTAACGTTAGAAAGTATTTTTCTTTTTCTTCCGCCAATAATCTCTGCATAAATTTGTCAAATTGGGGATCTTTCTTGATGTCTCTGATGTTTTGTTCTGTTATTTCTCCTTCGACTTGTACTTCATTTTCATGTTCCATGGTTATGTTTGTTTCCAATGTTTCTACTTCCGTCTTTGCGATCTTTCGTCTCTGAGCTCTAGTTAGAACGGGCATACACGTGTGTTATTTTGTTTAGGATTTGATTGTCCAAAAGGTTGTTTTGGGTAAGTGAGCAATTGTCAATTCCAAGGCAATAGAGTGATATGACACTAAAAGTTAAAAGTTTGCAAGTTTTCTGATCTTCTGTTTAGGAGTGCAATGATGATGATTGATAAGAACCCAGTCTAGTAGGAATGATATATCCTACGATGTGGGATGAGATTATCTTGACCAAACATTTTAGTTTCATGATAAAGGATGATTGATCCTGATGAGAAACTATGTTTGAGTGATCAGTTTACCAAAGAGGGTGATAATGCACTTTGAGATGTTTAGATCTTGAACTTGTTGGGGGTAAGCACTTGAAAATCTTGAGGTGTATATTTTCTAGAGTCTGATTTTGATGAGTGAGAACTTGACCAAGCAAACCAAGCAGACAATTTAAGCATAGATTGACAGATAACAGGTGTTTATGCTTACTGCAAATTGATCGGGCAGAAATGATAAATCTAAAACAGGCATGTAAGACATAGTTCTGGACTAACAAATGCAGAGTTTCGTACGACATAAGATTCAGCTTTGGATGACAAGAGATACAAAATAGAACGATAGACTAGTGACTTCATGTGAACATCAGTTTTTCATATGACATATAACCTTGAGTCGTATGATAGAAGATCAAGCAATACGACAGAGACTCCTCACTCGTACGATAGGTAACCTGATAGAGATAACAAGTGTTTGTTTGTTTGAGTTTTTGATCACTGAATTTTGATGTTTCACCTTGGTTTTCCAGTTTTAAGTGTCTGATTTTTCAATTTTAGGGATGAATACATAGCAAACACACAATGTGATACATGACTCTCAATCAAGCTAAACCCTAAGGAAGTTGGTTGAGAATGAAAACCTTTGCTTGCTGACTTAGGTACACACCCAATAGCTAATCAGAATACGGCCGTTGAGTCTCACGCAATGGATTCTTAACACCGTATTATCCGACTCCAAATGCTAATGGGGGCACGATATGGCAAGTTTCTTGGGAGAGTTACTATCTCTCTTGCACAAAGCTTATCACCCTTTCGGAGGTGAATCGGGCAGCTTCTATTTTTATAGTTCTTAGTCAGGAATTTCGTTTGAAATTACCCCTTGAAGTCACGCAAGCATGATTGAGGCCTATAGCCCAACAAGGTACCAAAACAAGTTGTAGTCACGTAAACGTGATTGAGACCGTGAGGCCCTACAAAATGTCCGATATGAGAGATCTCAAAGAGAAAACTCAAATAATCCCATCCTCTAAGACCTATTTATTATAGTGAGTTGGAATGCTCAGGTCTAGCTGTACTCACTTGGGTCGTTCTCACAGGGTGATTACTTTTTCCCACTATGACAGGCCCACTAAAGGTATGCAATATTGAAAGCAAAAAGATGAGTCTAGCTTTCTAATCACCTAAGGAAGGTGAGAGCATACTCGCCTATCATCACAAGCACATAAGACACGATAGTTCATTTATTTAAGCTCAAAGTGAAGTGTGCCTAAAAATCTTAAAGAATACACAAAGTTTTTGTTGAATCCTTAGGCAACCTGCAAAATAGATCCATTAGTAGTCATTGATTGTGTTTTGAATTTGTCTTTGACAAGCGTATCTTGGACAAGCGAATCTACAAGAGAGGAGTTAGGCTGCAAACATCTCATAGACATAACAAGATTAGCATTAGTGATCCAAACTATGAAATTTTCAGAAAAATTATATGAAATTTTTATCCTAACTTCAAATAAGCATAACTTTCTGCTCGGGACTCAAAATTACAAGCCATTTACCTCATTGGAAAGGTCTCCAAGAGTTCTAGATGAGATTTTCAAAGGGTATGGCTTTTAGCCAGGACCTTCAAGCCTTCAAAAATGCAAATTACCGACGTATAGACAAATTTCAAATTTCTAATTTGCAGTTTTTTTTCAAAAAAAAAATCATAGATGTAGAAACTCGTATGAAATGATTTATCAGACAGAACAACAAATGATTAAATTTCACACATGGACCAAAATTGACTCGTACGACATAAGATTTAACAGCTATAAATTCATACAACACAAAATTAGCTCTAGTACGACTGTGAAAATCAACTCGTACGACACAGGATCAGCCTAGTACGAGTAAAGAATTTGCAGTCTAAAATTTCGTACGAGTTAGGATTATACCTTGTACAAGTCAGGATGAGGTGTTGTCCGCGACTAAAAGGAAGTTCGTACGAGCCAAAAAGGCAACTCGTACGACAATCTGATTCTGATCTGGCAGAGATGAAGTTTGAGGAAGCTTGGGAGGCTGAAAATGATGATTTCGGCCCCACGGTGGGCGCCAAAATGTCGTGCTCTGTGAAGTGTACCTATACCTGCAACCACAATGCACTCAATAAATCATTACAAGCAATGGTTAGAAAATTGAAACAATGGAAGACAAAACCATAGCTAATCGACTTATTGCCTCCTAGTAAATGCGAGTATGAATTTTGCTCTCAAATCTTAGTATGCAAATTCCAGTGACTTGACTACACTTAGATGGAGGATTTGAATGTTGAAAATGCATGATCTAGCAAGAATAGCATGATTAAGCTATATGAATTCATGATTGATCTAGAAAATGAACTAAAATGAAGATGCAATTAAACTAAAATGAGCATGATAACATTGCTAAGGAATGATAAACTAGAAGCTAGATGCCTATAATAACAATGCTTAAGCTATGAATGAGATGGGATCCATATTGCTCCAAAATGAGGTCTATTTATAGGATTTTCCAAGGCTAGGGGTGAGTTGGCATGAATCAACGGTTGAGATTGATCTGAAGATATCAATGGTTAAATTGGAGGAAGTTGGAAAAGGGAGTTGGATTAAAGGGAACACTTAGTGACAAGTGTCACAAAGGTTCTAGAAGATGTTGGATGAAAGGGGACAAGGCGGTAGGTAGAATGGGTTAGGTTTAGGAATGGTTAGGTTTAGGAGTGGTAGAAGTTAGGAGAATTTGAATTTAGAAATTCAAATATTAGGAAAATGACTAATTAATCTCAACAACTCATAAATGATTTGTTTTAATTAATTAGGGAATTAGAAGAAATGATTTTGGTGGAGGGAATTAATTAATTTGAATTAATTAATTAAAGGGGGGAAATGAAATGAACCTATTTAATAAATCCTTAGATTTATTACTAAGTAGATGAAAAGGGAAATTTAATCAAAATGCTTAGTGAATTCAATTAAATTGGGGAGGAGAGATTAATTAAATAATTGCTTATTTAATTAATTATCTTTAGACCATTTTTAGGTGTATACACTAGTATCATGTCACCTTGATTTTTTAAAGGTCACTTTGAATGGGAGAGTTGTTGATAATGTAACTAAATTTGCATGGTGCCAAAATTTCATTTGTTGACGTTTGTTTGCAACTTGTGTTGGCATAGCATATGTGGTACATGTGCAATCTGTAACATATGTTCTTCCAATATTGTATGGGGTAGGCTAGTATTTAATCACCTTGATTTTCTTTGGATAAACATGAATGCGGGTGTGGTTGATTATGTAACCAAGGTGTTAATTTTGTGTGGTGCAAAAATGCATTTATCAAGGTTAGCTTGCAACTTGTGTTGATGTAGTGTATTTAGTACTTGTGCAACATGTCGCATGTATTCTTTTAAGATCTTGTTAAAGACTAGGATGTCATCCATGTAGACAATGATAACATTTTTTATCAAGCACAAGTGTCACAAGAGAATTTTAATCTATCAAAAGGCATAACCATCCATTCATAGAGTCCTCACATTTTGAATATAGTTTTCAAAAAAAAAAATTATTGGATCGAAACTTGATGATATGCTTCGTTTAGTGTGCCTAGAGATGACCCAAGTAATTGTTGATATGTAGAAAGAGATACATGTTATTCAGTGAGATCTTGTTGAGACATAAGAGTCAATTTAGAGTCACCATATGTCGTCTTTCTTGGGTGCAAGAATAATCAAACTACCACAAGGATGAACTTGACTTGATACTTCTTAAATTTACTAATTTTTGAACTTTGTGTTGATTTTGTTCTCCTAAAATGATGCGTTAAAGATATATTTGAAATAAGAGATTTGAGAATCAAGTCAATTTTTTATTGTATGAAGTAGTGCATAGGAAGTCTTATCAATAAAATATCAATGTGGCTTCATGTGGGATCCCAAATGGCATTGAAATTCATCCCAATATAATTGAAATTGAACTACTAGGGTCCATCTAGTAGGACATGCTAAAAGGGAACCAACAAGCACCATTGTAATTGGCATGCATATTATTTAAACATAAATAAATAAATCACTGTCGGAATTCCGACATCATCCCAACTTTGCACCGACAACCAAACCATCGGACAAACAACATCCTCGTCGGTGCATAGTTCCTAACAGGCATCAAAATTTTGATGCTAATTAAAGAAACATCTGACAAGGATGTTGTATATCCGATGACACTTTATTGTCAGACGCTCATCGTAATCATCATCATTGCAAGTTCTTGGTAGGCGTCAAAATTCCAACATCCATCCAATGAGGATGCTTTATGCCCGACAAAATTCTTTGGTCGGATGAGTGATCATGGCTGCCATTGGAAGAGTTCAGGATGTTGTCGGAATTCTGATGTTATATGACACTATCAAAATTACTAACGATGAGTTTTTGACGGGTTCATTTGTCTGCAGTCCGACAAAAAATAGTCAAAATTCCAACAATAGGCCATCGGAAATCAGCCCCAAATGTACGAGTGAGTAGTTGCTTCTTCATACAAGAAGGAGGCGAGTATAGTGAAGGAACAAATAATTAAATATTATAATAAAAAACCAAGAATTATTTGAGTAATATTTTCTCATACGCAAAAGGTGATGATTGTGTTTTCTGTGATAATTGTTTGAGTGGTTATTTCTCTATACACAAAAGGTCAAGAGGGGGGTTTTGGAGGTGATTGTAGAGATGGAAAATATTAACAATTATCTAGTATCAAAGGGTTCCAGTAAATAGTTATTTGAGTATTTGAATAATATTTTCTTTGTACACAAAGGGTCAATATTTTGTATCCACTAATAATTATTTGAGAAGTTTTTTCTCTATACAAAAATGGTCAGGATTGGGTTTTTGGAGGTGAGTGTGGAGATAGAAAAAATAACAATTATCTAGTAATATTTTCTCCATATACAAACCCTTCGGATTGTGTTTCGAGTAATAAATATTTGAGTAGTGTTTATCAAAGTGAGTGGAGATGGAAAATATCAAAATATTCTAATCAACAAAATAACAATTATTGAGTAACTCATTCTATCTACACAAAATATTAAGATCAAGTTTGAAGACGTTAGTGTAGATGGAGATAGACAAATATTGTTTTATCAAAATGTTCACAACAATTTAAACCTCTATTGAAAGATAAATAAAACATCTATCTTTACAATACATAAATTTAGTTTTTTTTGAGATACATTCTTAAACCTTAGTTTAAAACATTTGAGAACTTCAAGAAAATAGAATTACATAACTGATAACAAAAGATGCACAAAAGAAATTTAGAAAAATTAATCTTTATTTTATTTTCCATGCAATTTTAAAATAAACTATTTACAAAAACTTACACATTAAAATAGATTATTGATGCAACACCTCTAAAGTATTATTTCTCTACCTCTTTCAAATGTATATTATATCTTTACAAAACCTTAATATGATATTTCTAGATTTAGTTGTGAGAACATTTTCCATATCCCTCATAAAAATAAATAATTCAAATCTTTATTTTAAAAAATAAATCTTTAGTACTAAAAATAATTTAGGGTGGCCGAATGCATGTTTTACCATTTCCAACGTAGAAAATATTATAGTTGTACGCACCTACGAAAGTGCAGTGCATCAACTTTTCCTGATCGAAATACAATGCAAACACCAAAAATAAAGAACGAATCCGAGTTTCAACACTGTAACGACCCAGATTAAATCTTTATTGGAATCAATTAAATCCTATAATTTCCCACACCTTCTGCAATTTCTGCATGGAAAGTCTGATTACTAGTCACTATAAATCTCACTTTTAATTTGGAGAGCCCTAATCAAATACATGGCACCTTAAAATAGAAAATCCTAATTTGTGCATTTACTTTCCGATCTAGACTCGTCATTATACCAGGTATCCATGGTTAAACCATAATCTGTCTCATTTATTCAAAACCTTATTATACACGTCAATTCAAAAATTTCTTAGTCAGTGCACTGCTTCCTCGGGCTTTTAAAATAACTTTGTAGTTCATGAGGTTTATGCTGGTGTTTGCTAGGAATTGTATGACCTGAAAGATGTTTCTATTGGAAAATTTGCACATTCGAATACCCAATGGCAAGGTAGGATAGATTGAAACCCTGCAATATGTTTTTATGTGTTGCATTGCATGACGAAATTTTCAAGTTTCGCAATTTTATATTTGGTTTTTTGAATTGTGGATGTTATGTTTTTCCAACTTTAAATGTGATGGATATTTGGGGATCATTCTGTATATTTTTCTTTCAAGCAAAAGCCCTTGTTTTTGTTATTTTTCTAGTTCATTGGATTGAAAGTATACCTTTATGTATTACATTGATGCAAGGTGTAGTGTCCCTCCTAGATTCGTATTTTGATTTATGTATTAATAGACTTATTTAGACACTTTGATGATGTTTTGATTGATACACTGACTTTATTTCTATCTCAGATGCTTATTGATGACGCTAGACATTTTATTTGGATATATGGTATATGACAGATTATGTGGATGATGATATATTTTAGATTATTATGATGCATAGACTTATACTTGATGATCTCTATGCACTCATTATTCCTAGATTTATTATATTTTTTATGATGACATGATGATATCTTGGTGGTACTAACCCTATTTCATGGTTATATTGGATGAGTTGATGCTATGATTGTTGTGGCTATCTTGCTATTATTTTTGTGATAGAGACGATGTCATATCACTCATCGTGAGCACGATATGTTGTTATTTTCTTCACCTATCTAATAATTACGATATATGTTATTGTATATGTTGTCTTGTGGATATTCATGTATGCAATTATAGGTACTAAACATCAACTCCACCTGGTCTCAAAGGTTTAAGCATGTCTTCATCCCAATGGCAAGTTCATCGGAGGTGACATGAGTTCCTTCTACACACTCTAGGTTTAAGCAGATATCCTTGTCAGTGAGTGTCTTGGCTTAGTCAGTGGCTAGAGTCTTGTGATGTTCGACCCCATATTGGGTTGTCATGTGGCATTGTGATTATTTAGTTATTTAAATATTATTGAGTGATTAGTTAATATTTATTATGTTATTTTGATTAATGTTTATTAGCCTTGATTTATTGGTTTGTATTTATTTAATCATTTAATATTTAATTAGATATTTATTAATTATTTTTATTATTTAATTATTTATTGAGATTTGGCTATTATTACCCATGTGCCTATTTAGTTTATTTGGATATTCTTGCTATTTGAATTCTCTTTTACCCTTTTGGGTTATTTGATTAATTATTTATCTCACCTAGCCTATTTTACTATTGGTTGAGAGACTTGGGTAATGTAAGAAGTATTATTGTATGTTTCTTACCTCGATTTTGTGTAGGATATGTATGAAATACTATTTTATTGAATATTTTGATTGGTCGGTTTATTGTATAGTTTTGAATAGATTTTTATAAATATATTTTCTTGAGTATTGTCATAGGTTGGCTCTTAGAAATTTTTCTGCATTGTCGAGAATTTTGCATTTGCTTGGAGTTTGGATTTTGGCTCGGTTGGATTTGGATTTGGATTTCTCTTCTTCAAGTGCATTGCAAGGAATTCTTACCTCTATTGTTTTGATTTTGAAAAGAATGTCTACATCATGTCTAAGAATGCCTGTATGTGGGAATGGGAAATATATTAATGTTATAATATTATTAATAAAGTTTGGGGATAATTATATTCTATGGATTTGGTTTGCTATGCATTGTCGTGAAAGGCTTTGAGATGTTCCGTGAGTTTTCTAGTAGAAACATTTGGCTTTCATAACTTTACAATATAGGAATGTTGTTGTTAATTTGTGATTGTTCTCATTGTGTTTTCCTTGGAATTCTATTATTTGGAGAGTTATAATGTCGTCCTCTAGAAATGGTTTTATTGAATCCTTAACGAGATTTTTTACCTATGATATTTGAGAGATGATTTTATGTATTATTTTAATTATTGATATTGTAACTGGTCACTTGGTTTTTACTTGGCATTATGTTTCTATTTGTTGAGTTTTCGGTTTCATTGAAATAATTATTATTCTTTTCTTATATATTGTAATCTTAAAATCTGTATTTTGAATCTGGGAACAAATGCGTTAAATCTAATATTAAATGTGCTATAATAGTGAAAACACTAGTCTTTTAATTATATGCACCATTAGTTTAGATGTATGCACTATATTATCAAGGGTAGGAGTTGTTTCACCGAGTGAAAGTACTATTCTTCTAAGCACATGCACTAGTGTATCTGTCAAAGGTGCTATTATATATTTCAAAAGCATTGTGCTATTGAGAAGAAGTTCTAAAAAAATTTGATTAAGGAAAAAATAGGGTTTTACAGGGACCCAAAACCAGCAGACAAAAAAGACAGCATCAACGAGCCAAAATTTAGCAAAAAGACAACACCAAATAGACAAAGAAGCTCTAAACTGTTTACCACATGCGCTATACTGGTTTATAAAAGCGCTACTCTGCTTTAGTTTCAGTATTTCGATCATTTTTTACTTTTTGAGTTGGTTTTTTGGGTTTTTTTTTTTGTACCAAAGGTTATTTTTATTGTCCTTGTGATTTCTAGTATTGTATATTGATCATATGTGGTTATTTGATTATAATTCTTGCTCCAGCGAGATGTTCTATTTCTTTGTTGTTGATGATGTATTGGTTTGGCTCCAACAAGAAGGTTTATTTATTGATGTAGAGGACTATTCTCTAATAGCTCTAGAGAGATAATGTTTGCCTCACTATAGAGGAATATGTTTCTTGGTTGAGAAAGAAGAGTATGCCTTACTCTTGATTCGATTATTTGATTATTTGAGGTTCTTGTTTTATATATCGGCATTTTGGCTATTGTTCTCACTGCTAATGTGCATGTTGATGTTATATGTGGATATTTTATGATGATTATGATTGAGCCTCCTTGTTGTTGATATTATTGTTGTATTTACCCTAAGGTCTTGGAACATGGTTAGGGGAGGTGGTCTTCCATGTGATGGTTGAGGTCAGGATAGAATAGGTTATCAAGAGGCTTCTTGTAAGGATGCTTGAAGTTTAGACCACCACGAACACATTGGAAGTTTTCTTGATTTAAATAAGTGATAACTATAATAATTAATTGGTTGGGTTGGGCAATTAGGACTCACCTAAACAAGATAATTAAATGGATATTGTGGCCCACCTCATAGCCCTTGAGCGGAGATTGAAGCTGATCTTGGGAAGGTTGTGGAGATAGTAAACCAAACTCCTTTGATTCTCTCATAAGTTTTGATGGTTCTACATGTCTATCAGGAGAACAGGTGGTGATCTCATAGTGTTGGGGGGAGATCTTGATTTTTTATTTATTATACCCTTCTTTGTGAGTATAGTATGTGATGGCACTCTTCCCTACATGTGTCCTTGTTCCTTATATCATGGTTGTTGATATTCCTTTGGGAGTTTTATTACTTTGATTTAACCATATGACATGATTTGGATTATCTATTCCTATGGTTATTTTCTTGATGAGATCTCTTGGGTTGTTAGGTGTCAGCCTCGGTCTAGAGTGTGTGTGGGACCTTTTGTCATATCCTAGAAGGGGGCTGGTTCCTTTGGTTCCACATGGTCAGGTGGCTTGATGCCTTCTTCCATTAGGATGTTCTCTATTTGATGCTCTTGTGTGTGGATATGGATTCATCATCTCTTCAGTTATTGGATGGACTTTTGGAGTAGATTGATGTATTATGATTCATGTGACATTAATGAGATAGTTGTATTTGTAGATTGAGTATTATACATTGGACGTAAATAATATTGTACTCTTATGTAATGAGATATATGTATTAGGTAGAGATCATGGTATTTGTATTAGTATATGTTATTGAACCCTTGTTGATTCTATGTTGTATCTTTGATGTTATTCATTTATGGAAATATGGATCTAAATGTTTGTTTGATTAAATTTCCAGTGGATTATGGTTGAATAAGATGTCATTGGATATTATTAATTGAATTAGAGTTATGCTTTTAGTAGGAATTAGTCTATCTTCTTGTTGTACTTATCTCTTGAAAGTTTATGTATTTGATACCATGTGAGATGGATAATTATTCTTAAAGGAAAAATATTAAATAGGAAGTTGATGATAATAAAAATGGTTTAATGACGGTATGATAGTAATTAGAAGAATGGGAGTTAGGAACATTTGAATTTGTGTTGTTAAAAAGAATCTAAGGGGGTTTAATGGAATTGGTATGGTAATTTAGATGTGTTCATGTAAGGTAAAAAAATGAATGATCCTTTATATAGTTGTGAGAAATAAATGTAAGAATGTTAATTGTAATGGATTATGATAGTGACTATGTTGTTATGTTTTTAGTGTTATTTTAAGTAATGGCATCGAGATACCCTAGGAGATGTTAATTGATGAGTTATATTTACTTCATCTTGTTTAATGTGCTCTTATGATTATGCTTTAAGATGATTATGTGCATATCTTAATCATGGCGAGTTTAATGCTTTTGAGTACATTAGTACATGTGTTGCATTAGAAGTTGATGATATATATTTTTTTTAAAATAGTATTTTAATTAGTTATACTTCTCTAGGGTATTTTGGTAGGCATTACATCTAGTATTATAGCCCATGTTCATACACTAGGTACTCTGGTTTTATGTTGAGTGCAATGTGCAGTAGCACTATAATCTAGGTTAGCCATATGGTTATCCCTACTAGTTATTTTCTTGCAAATGTTAGTTGCCCTAGATTTTATTTCATAGTTCCTTTGTGGCTTGGCTAGAAAAGATGCCTCCTAGAGGTAGAGGTCATGGATGTGGTGGTCGTATGGGTACCTGACAAAATCCTCATCCCGAGGTTTCTGAAGGGTCATGCAATGAGGAGCAATAGCATGACCACCAAGAGAAAGGAGCCCACGGTGATGCAATTCCACAGTTGATTAATGTGCTTCAAGAGCTTCTTGGTCATCCAAGACCAAGATAGGGGGAGAATCACCAGGAGGAGTCTCATCATTTTGGTTGTCAAAAGAGAGCATTCACATTTCCCTCTGAGGAGAGTTGATGTAGATTGGATGTAGTTGCAATAGGTAATATGAGAGATCTTTTGAGGTCTTTTTCTCCCACATTTGATGGTTCTAGTAGTGGTTTGGACATGGAGACTTGCCTTTTGAATATGGTAGGTGTTTTTCTATGCACCCATATAGCAGTAACACCAAGGATAGCTGTGTAATCATGCATCTTCATGATTTTTTCATCTACTTGGTGGTGTATGGAGGCAAAAAATTTGCATTTGGATATTGCAGTAGTTTCATGGGAGTTATTCCTTGAACAGTTCCGTGCTTGTTTCTTAGCAGATATTTGGACGTAAAGGATGGTAGATGAGTTTCATGATTTGAGACAGTAGAATATGACAATTGAGTAGTATGCGTGTAAGTTATTTGAACTTAAGAAGTACATATACATAGTGGATGATGAGGCTATGTTGGTGCAACATTTAGTGAGAAGTCTTAACGATTGTATTAGTGGAGGAATTCAGGTTTTCGAACTCATGACTATGGAGGTAGCCGTGGAGAAAGAACACTTGGTTGAGTAGAATCTGACTTTGGCTTTAGGATGTACACAAGGTGGCCAGATAGTTAGTGCTCCATTTTCAGGATCAGATGCGAGAGGTGAATAGCCACAGTCTTCAGGTTTTTCTAAGAGTTATCCTTCTTCTTTTTGGAGTGGTTAGTGGTTTCAGAAGAAGTACCCTCAGAGTCAGATTTTTTTATCATGGTGCTAGATCGCAAGATAATCCAAATCACAGTAGGCAGCGAGATAGGTGATCTTTTCCTTCTTCTTAATTAGCACAGATTTCTTTGCTAAACTCTAGTAGAGGTAGTGCTTGGTTGCCCAGTGCACCCCCAGTCAGCAGAGGATTTAGTAAAGGGAACTGTTTCTCTTGTGGTCATCTAGGATACATTGCAGTCCATTTTCCTCAGAGGTATACTTAGATGTTAGGTCAAAAGCCAGTTTCTTCAGATCCCATAGTAGGGGATGCACAGAGATCCCATCATGTATTTGTGGTAATTGATAACTATCAAGCTGAGAACCAAGCTATAGTTGTTGAGACCACAAGTGAGATAAGTGGTATTTCTTACTCAATATTGTTCTATTTAGATGCCTCAGATTCTTTCATTTCTTTATCTTTACTAGAGAAATGGGGGCTTGTTGTGGTAAAAAAAATTGATAGGTGGTATGTTGGCATTTTTGGCATAACTGATACAGATGGAGAATTATCACTGAACTGATACAAAACTGTATGAGATGACATTAGGATGAAGAAATTGAGATTGCATTATGGATGACTCCGATCAGTTATTTGTTTTGTCATTGCTAGAAACTAATGTTTATTCATGTCTACTAATGTTTACTTATGTTTTATTGTGTCATTTAACTCTTTTGGTCTATTGGAGAGAGCTTATGGGTAAATAATCAAGAAAATGGGTTTTAGGACCTTGACCAGTAAATGAGGAAATATTTTGATTGTATCTAGTGATTGGTGATGATTGAGGCTTTATGGTTTTCAATGTAAGTTCTTATCATTGTAACATGTATCTGACTAGAACCGCATAATGTTGTGACAACCAAAAGCTATGTTTATAATTTTTGTTGAGTTTTTGCCAAGGTTGAAGAAGGGTTAAAAGACCGGTAAAGAATTCTCTTGACCGGTAATGATTTTTGGTTTGGCGATGATCTACACCAAGTTCAAATTTTGATGAGAATGCAACACAAACCGCGTGATGCGTTTGAAAGATGTTTTGGCACATTTGGAGAATGAATTTCTTGGGAATGTGCAAAGTGCTTAGCGGAATGAGCTAAGGGTTTTACTTTGTACCAGATCGATTTGTTGTGATGAATTATGATTATTCAATGGTTGATATTGATTTGTAATTGATTATAATGATCCATATGATGATCTATAATGAATTATAAATATGTGTGATGATCTATGTAGTAAGTCTTAGGTTTTTGATACCGACCTAGTTGTAAAGGTTATTTATGTCGGTAAGTGATGTTTTGAAGTGTCGATGATTTTGAGAAGTGTGTGAAGCTGAAATAGGGTGTGAGAGATCTGCTAGAGTGATGTAGACTTATAAATTAGTTGGATCTGATCAACCAAGCAATTCAGTATCCCTTGATCGGGTAGGTCCTAATAGGCCTCATAATGCAAAATCCCCTAACAGGGTGACTCAATATCTGAGTTCTAAATCCTCTTGTGAGATTTATCCTAGCAGATCAAAGCTCCTAACAGGGCTGAAGTAAATCCCTTAACTGAGTGACTCCTAATAGGGTCTGCCCCTAACAGAGCATCATTGTAAGCTTCTAACCGGGCTTGACTCCTAACAGGGCGAATTCTGAAAGAGTCCAAAATATTTATGGGTACCAATTCTCACCATGTTTTTTCCCTATTTGAGTTTCCACATGCAAATCATGGTGTTCATTTTTTAGATGTTTTTGATGTGATGGTATGCTTTACTTTCAATTTATGCATGGCTAATGAACACTTAAAGTGTAGAATTGATATATTAGTTTACCAGATGTTTATCAGCAGATATCAGTAATGGTAAATGAATCTAGTGTTTCTAATAAGGATAAATGGGTTTTACAAGGACCCAAAACCTAAAGTTTTACAACAGACAACCAACAGCCAATTTGACAAGAAACAACAACAAAATAGGGGAGCAACCCTGAACAGAAACAAAGACAAAAGAAATGCAGACAAACAAACCAAAACAAAAAAATCTCTTAGTTAAGCGAGAGCACCAGATCCTTGGTCTTTTGGATGGAAATCATGTTGATTTCCTCAAGCTCCTCCATGATGAATCTGGAGGTACCCTTGTTGCTACTTCTGCTCCTGGTTTTGGAACTAGGTCTAGTGGTTTTTTTGTCTCCTGAAGCCACATCATATTCTCCAAGATCTTTCATCGGGTCACTGTGGAAGGATCTATAAACAACAACCATCTCATTAATCTTTTCAAGCCCCTCAATGCTATTGTTCATGGCTTCTTTACTAATGTCGACCAGATTCTTGAGATTTTTTTTAATCTCATTCATGGATTGTTCCACCTTATGAATCCTTTGTTCATGGTTACATTTAATTACCTCAACATTCTGAGAGAATTTTTGAGTCAGGATCATGAGTTTTTTCGTCTTGCTAGGTTTAGGGGAAGTAGTGAAAATGTCAATTATTTCTTTAACGCCAATCTTGAGGGTGTCGATTTCATGCTCGATCCACTTCCAGCAATGCTCCTGGCTTTTGGTGGCTTCCATGACAAGATTCATCAGACTACCATCTCTCCCTTGATTATCTTTCTGGACATTGACAGGGATGTCTAGTTTAATCCCTTGGTCTGTAATCTTCGGGCTGTGATCCTTCGTAGCCAACTTTTTCTTTTGGGTGAGGGGTTCAGCCTTAGACATCAGCTAACTATTGGTTTTGTATTTACTAGCTACCCATCTGGGGGGTTCTTGCTGCCGAGTATCTCAGAAGTGACCATCTTTTCCTTTTTATCTGTAGGTTCATATTCAGGGTCATCAACAGGAATCCCACTATCGTCCAGGTCCATCTCTGAATCAGAGACACCTTGGACCTCTGTCTGCAGACCGATCTTGGCAAGAGGGGGCACAATTTCAAGGGATTTGTCATTTTCTATGATAAGGACAATAAATCCCTCATGAAAAACAAGGTTTTTATGGTTTTCTAGGTGCTTTTCCAGGCTATTCTCAAAGGAGGAGGCAAGATAGTAGGGAACAGAGATAATTTTACCATGGCAAAAATGATTTAAGATAGTGAGATGGTAGGAGAAGATACTTGCATACCTGCCATCAAGAGTGATGTAGCTCATTATAAACTCTACCATGTCAGCCCATGGGGCCATTAGGTATTTTCTATTATAGCTGCCATCGGCCATCTTGGTGACTCTAGAGCACTCCTTGTCTTTGTCGAAGAAACTTGACAAGTCCTCCTCCCTAGTTTTTCTATCCCTGTAAAACCTTCTTCCAGTCGTAGCTAGACTAGTGTGTGTCGCCACTAAAGTTTCATCAATTTGATAATTGGCACCATAAGCCCTGAGACTCCCTTTTTTCCATCCATTAAGAAAGGCCTCCATAATCAGAAAAGAGGGGCCATGAAGTCAATCCAAGTAGGGGATGAGACCACCATCGACGACTTCCTGCTAGACATCTTTATTCTTTTTTTACTTCTTGGAAGTAGAGGGCTCTTGTCTGTTCTTATCCCCTCCCATTATGCCCCTGGTTGCCAGATAATAGGAGATCACTATCGCCAACCAGTCACAGAAAATGGCCCACACCTAAAGGATATCAAAACAGTAGCAGAAAAACCACACAATGAGATAGGAAAACTAGTCATCGAGGAGGTTTCTAGACTTTTGATTAGGGAAAACTAGAAAGAGCCATTTCCCTATCAACTCAATCATGTCATGATGCAGAATCATTGATTAACACAGTAATCGATATGTGCTAGATCACACAATGTTTTTTGGCAAAAGCATTCCTACCACTCCACCAGTTGGTTGCCACATATCCCATCACTAGATTGGCTAGTAGATCCACCTACTTATTGCCTACCCGGTATATGTGCGATATTTTGAAATCTGTCAAATCATTAATTATATTTTGGCAGTCCTTGATCAAGCTGGCAATCATCCAGCTAGGATCCGTGCGACCACTCAAGTAATTGATAATGTTTAGCGAGTCAAACTCCAGCCACACTTTAGTAAACCCCTCTCTTTTAGCCATGTGTAGCCCAATGTGGGCCGCACTGGCTTCCACGTAGTGCTTAGTCTAGTGTTGATCTATATTTGATTCGATAAAATTTTTATGAGTCTAAGTTTCTGATTTTGAATTATTGTTAATATTGATTCAGCCCCCCTCTTAGTATTAATCAGATCCTCCAAGATTAAGAATTGGTATTCGATCCTTGGTCCTCTGTGTGCAGAAATCCTAATAGCTTGAGGGAAAGATTTTGTGAAAGATGATGAAGGAGGGTCCTAAGTTTACCAAGGACAACTACCAGATATAGAGTGATAAGATAAAGATCTATATTAAAGGATGTTGGATATTGTTGGCATATGGGGAGATTATTGGATATGATAGTATTTGATGAACCAGTATGTTGATATGATGATAATTTATGTTATCATTGATGTCAATAAGTGCAAGTGAACCGATATGCAAATTGAAGAGATGTAGTGAACCGGTGTCAGGGTTTCACTAAGTGTGACTACCGGCTGATAGTCTCAGCTCTATGGTTATCATTTTTTTGATCCAGCTTGTGCGATGCAACCAATGATACTCTATGATGAGTTATCTAAGAGATGTAAATGGGATCAAGGTGCGATGTCAGCCTTGTGTGCATAAAGGATTGAGGTATGAGGAGATTGACCACGTTCGAAGTCTACCTTGGGAATGATCATTCTTCTTAGTGGAATGAGAAGAGAGCGTGATGGGTTACTGATTCCCAGGTGCGGTGAAGAATGAACGATGTAGATTGTCTTGTGATCTGTTTGAAATTGTAATACTCTATGCAATGTGCTTGGATGGTTAGGATTGGACCACCTGTGTTGTAAACCTAAGATGCTTAGGGTTTAGGGTTTATGCTACTGACCTATCTGTTGTCTATAAGGTCGAAGATGTTGGCTTTTGTAAATTTGTTGGCAAATGTTGTGCATGTGTATCTGAGTGATGAGATACTTGATACTTGCCAGACCAGTAAGAGGGAAATTGTAGAGTATGATTGCGGAGTAGAGGATATGAAAAGGATCTGCCTTGTCATGTACTATTGTTATCAGATCAGAAGTTTTACCTGTTGTCTTCTAACCATTTCAACAGTTGGAAAATCCCTTTACTGGGTAGCTTTAACAAGCTTATTGTAAAACCTGTAACCAGGTGACTCAAGATCATTGAGCTCTTCAAATCCTCTAGCGAGGTAACCTTTAACATGGTATATATCCATCCCCTAATCGGGTGATCTCTAACAGGATCAATTCCTAGCATAACCTTATTGTAAAGTCTAGACGTATAAAAATGACCATATTCCTAAATGAATATTTTATGTTCATTTCTCTATTTAATTAAATCCAATTTAATTAAATTACCTGCATTCCTCTATTTAATTAAGTAAGTTATTCAATTTATTTAAATTAAATTCACTATACCCATTTAATGAATAAATCATTTTATTCAATTAAATTCCCCCTATCCACTTTTAATTAAATTCAAATTTAATTAAATAGTTATACTAAATTGAATAAATCTAATTTATTTAATTTCCCCAAATTGCAACCAAGTTGAATAAATCATTTAATTCAATTAAATCCTATTATCCCTCCATCCACTTGCAAAATCCTACATCTCCCACTTGCCTTCCTAAAACCCTTTCTAATCCCTTCTAGACTCTTCTAATCGTTTCTAATTAGCCTAACCCATCTTCTAAACTTTGTCACATCCCTAAGCAAAGGGAAGTCACTTCTCAAATCCTCAAAGTCTTTGATAACCATTAAAGGCTTCAAGCCTTCAACCACTTAATTCCTCAAAGTCTTTGATAACCATTAAAGGCTTCAAGTCTTCAACCACTTAATTCCCCAAAGTCTTCAATAACCATTAATGGTTAACTCAAATCCTCTTACATGGTTAAATTATTTCTTTTAACTCAACCTTCATCCAACCCAAGGGTCTCATCAAGCATTTAATGCTTTGACCATGATTATCTCTTAATCATTTGCACAAAGGTTTATCCTTGGATTAACTCTTAATCTAGTGGGTAATCCTAACTTAAGCTTGACCCTTACCTTCTAGATAACCCTAAGGTCTTCTCAGGCATTTAATGTCTCCAACCCCTTCTCTCAGCCCAACCCTATGTTGACACTTGTCACCATTTCATTGGTGCAAATTGCAAACATGGATCCCCAACTTTCAAACTCAACCCTTGATCAACTCTTTCAATCCTGACCATCCATTGCCTTGTTTTTGCTATAAATAGAGCTCTCATTCCTCCATTTTATCATCCTAAAAATTTTTAGTATCACACTTATGCTGAAATACTTTCAAGCTTTCATATATCATTTTTATGTTCATCATTTTTAGCCTCTTTGAAATCAGGAATTAGTCTAAATATGCATGTTTAGAATAATTTCTTTATCATTTTAGCTCAATCATAGACTAATATATCATGTTAAGATAGTATTCATACTAATCTTGTCATCTTATCATTTAGTTTATTGCATTTTAAGATCATGCATAGCTTAGGATGCATTTCATTCTAAAATCTATCAAAGCATCCCTCGTTCTTGCATTTGCCATCCCTAAACTATTTTGCTCAGTGATCTAAGAGCAAAAACATTGGTTTGAGGGACATTGTAAGATAGAGAACCATGGGACCAACCTTGGGAAGCTGAGTAATACTTCATTACTCCATAGCTTGCACCAAGAAGTCCTGTGTGTGTGTGTGGACAAGCATTTTTCACATATTGAGTTCTATCAACCCGCTTTTCTCGCATACATTTCTGGCGCCCACCGTGGGGCTCGAACCCATATATCAAATCGGTTTTTAAAATTAACTCATTTTGCAAGTCCACGGGAAACAGGAATCAGCACGTGGGAAACATTCCCTAACACATCCAGCTAATAGTCTAGCACGTACCACTTATTGTTTAGCACGTGGGGTCTCTACTCTAATGCGTAAAGTCCTTTCTTTAGCGCATAACCCCCACTAAACTTTTCCTGTAGGTCTTAGCACGGAAGAAAAATAGAGTAGCGCATCTACAAAATAGATTGGCGCTTCAGGTCTGTTAGATAGCGCATCCAGTTTACCATCTAGCGCTTTAAGTCCATCATCCAGCACGTAAAAACCATCTTTTAGCGCATCAAATCATCACTTTTCCTGTAGATCTCAGCACGGGAGAAAAACAGAGTAGCGTTTCCAACACACAGAGTAGCGCATCAGGAAAACAGTGTAGCACATGTGGACATAATTGTAGCACATCTAGGTTATATTGTAGCGTGTACAGTCCTTTCTGTAGCGCATCATAGATAGTGAGCAAGAAAATTACAATTGTAACCAAAATAAAATCTAGACTTGTAGAAGTCCACCAAAATCTAGAGTTTCTAACTATTTGATTAAAATTTTGCAGGATGTTGACAATTTCTTGTAGGTGGAGTGAGAAATTTTCTTTCATCGATTTCTTTTGTTGACCACCAAGATAGAAAATTTGGCTTTGTTGATCAATTATTTTTCATAGATCAGATAATCATTTCCTTAAGAGGATAAAATAAACACCATGTTTTCATGGAGCAACATCTCCATATAGATTTTAGCAAATCATTGAATTGAAAGGATAAAAAGAACCAACCTGATTGCTTTGTCTTCAAAGTGGAAGGAATATGCTCTCCCCTTAACTGGGTGATCAAAAATCCAGACCGCTCTTACAGCTTTCTGTACTTCAAGCATTTACATCCTTTAGAAGGCCTGCCTTCCTAAGGAGTTGGAATCAACTCTTAAAGCCGTTTATGGCCAGTGTGAAGGGAATGACCTAAGTGGAGAACGACTTTAACGCCAAGAATTCCAACCCACTATAATCAAACGTGGAAAGTGACGAAAGTCCTTTTCAATAGTTACGCGCAGCGATTAGCCTTCCCCCAGTATCCTTGAGATACGTAAAGCCTTTGTTCTAAAGGTTGGGAAGCCTCCTGAGGGAGTTTATCACTGACAGTCGAACGGGAAGCTTGATTACGAACCATAGAAATAGAAGCTTTGAACCGAGTCAGTAACCAGACATTTATAACATCATAGTGCAAGGGTGGGGAAGAATCCGCCCCCAAGATTACTCACCATATATCTCCCAAGATAACTACTCAACTATGAAGCGATTCACTTTGAGTTAATTTCTGGCAAAAGGCAAAAAAATATGCGCCCTCTAGGGGGTGACATGGCTGTTTGAGCTGATGAAGTATCGAGACTAGTGGGCTATGATGTTATTTATGACCCTTGACTAAAGAGTCTTTCTAAAGTGTATTACTCGTATCAAAACCTGTTAAAACATTGAGGATTTGAACACATCCTCGCAGAACATACACTTTTTGTTAGATTAGGAAAAATGGTCATACTTTTTGTGCCATGCTTGCATTTATTACTTCAGAAAATCATCCATCAAACTTGAAAAATTCACAACAAAAATTCAAAATTCACAAAAAAAAAAAAAAAAAACTCAAACAAAGGAAAAATCAAGGTAGATTAGCGCATAAGAGCAACTTCTTAGCACTTAAGGTACTTATATTAGCGCATCCAAACATTCAATTAGCGCGTTGGTTCCAAACAGCAGTGTTTTATCCCAGGTCAAATCAGTGTTGAAATATTTAGCGCATAAGAAAAACAATCTAGCGCGTGGAAGCAACAGCTTAGAGCGTGGAGTCCAAACATTAGCGTATAAAGTTCAACCGTTAGCGCGTGACAGACCCAGAATAGTGCATATTTTTTTCAAACAGCTAGAAAACAATTTCAAATAGTCAAAACTTTAACACGTGTCTGGGGGCAGCCTAGCGCGTGTGGTTATTATTTTAGCGCATAGAGGCATTTCAGTAGCGCATGTAGTCTCTGTTTTAGCACATGATTCAAAACACAAAAACTGAGGGTAGAACAGTGAGAAGTTTTAAAAATTTCAAAAACATTTTTAGAAACCTTCTCCATCAAACATCATTTTTCATCACACGGGAGTAGCGACAACAAATCGTTAAGACTGTTTCTTAAGCTAATTTGTGTCAAAACAAACGTTGTAAAATCCTAAATGAATCGCGCAATAAACAATGTCTCTTTTATCATAATCCGGAAACCTCATCATCAGTATCAATAGAATCCTTTACCATCTTACAAATTTTATCTCACAAACACCACTTGTTTAAAATTTTCAAGTTGTCAAATCAAGTTTCCATATCGGGAGGCTTCTATCCATATAATTTGACACACTTTGTTGTGAAGGGGCATCTAAACCTTCACTCTGATAGAGTAAGATTTAAAATTTTTCAAACAAGATCAACTGGATCCAAACCAATCAAAGGAAACCATTGATCACTCATGCATGACTAATCCTCATATTTTGAGAAGAAAGAACCTTTATCGCAACATCACATTGAAGAAACAACAACCTAGTTTTTCCAAATTCATCAAAAGAAACAAGTTCTTATACATCCATCGTCAACTATTCAAATCTCATCGGGTATTCCTTCATCACGTTAAACGTTATATCCAAAACAAATCTAGCGAATTTGACAAAGAACCATTGAAGACAAGAGCATACTGTCAAAAGTCTGCTTTTAATCAAACCATAAACCGCAGCAGAAGAATCAATCCAGCATTCTTGCCCAATGAGTGTATCACTTATAACACATCTCGACCAGAACCACCCACCCCCAAACAACATATCAATGAGGCTTTTGTCCCTTTCATCACTGAGACTTTCTACTAAAATGCCTGTTACTCGCTCTCAAAGAAACAAACAAAGCGAGACACACACTGAGTCTAGTATGAATTGAACATTATCAAATCCTTTTGAAGTTCCACCCTTAGAAGAACCTGAAATTACTGAAGCACTTCTTCGGGAATGTCAAGAAAACCCTTCATTCCAAAAGCTTGTAGAAAATCTCATGGAAAATGATAAAGAAAAATATCTGCTCATGCTTACAAGTAAAGGCGTTAAACTTCCTGAAGATTTAGACCCAAACATCTTTAAAAATGGATCTCAACAATATGCATATCAAGAACAACAAAGAGAGGAAGAAACCCGTAACTTTGAACAACATATACCTGCGCAACACATTCCAGAACAACGCATACCAGAAATGCGTATACCTGAGCTAGAAACACCGAAGCAAAATATACCATTTACCACACCTTTTTAGCTGAGAAC